>NW_022145685.1:1163656-1486067 GCF_002938485.1 Sitophilus oryzae | reverse complement strand
TTGAGTTTAAAAAAATTCGATATGATAATTTTTAGACATAATTGTCTGTAGATTAAAAAACTCAGAAGCTTTACAAGAACTCAGTGAAGACCACAGACTAAAGTCAAGACTAAGTATTAGTTTTGACTAGAGATGAGCAAAATTGCGATTCTCTCCAATCGCAATTGAAACTGCGATTGCGATTTTTAAATCGTTGCGACTGCAATCTCCGATTTCGATTTTAAAACATAAATATTGTACTTATTGTACTAGGGATATAATTGTCTGTGTATATAGGGTGGTGACAATTTCGATGCTGAACATTGGCATCTCAATAACTACGAGAGATACGAATTCGGTTAAATGGGCCAAAAGTTGCGTAATTAGAAGTTTGACAAACATCTATGAAGAAAACTCCAGTATCTTTCGTATCGGATTTATGTAAAAAAAATGAAAATAATACGTTTATTTTAAATGACAATATCTTCAGAACTATTGTATCTATATCAACGTAAGTTGGTAGTTTTACATTTTTGACCTCGGCCAATTAAATGCCGTTTTCAAAAAATTTCTAAGCCTTCTAGATTTCGCACAACAACAGTCAAGTTTTTATTTTCTTATGGCCGCCATTTTGAATTTTTATACTATTAGATAGAGCGAAAAAAATTCTATACGTTGGTATCTAAAGAAAGAAATTTAGCAGTTGCTGGTAGACTTAAAAAAACAAGAAAGCAATATTTTAAAAGGCTTAATGATATTAATGTGCCAGCTCACACTGAACCAAAAATCGACATAAATATAATGAAAAAGTTCATTAATATAATGAATTAAATCATTAATTTTGAGCCGATGAACGATTTCATTAGCACAATGAAAAGTAATTCATTAACTCTATGAACTTTAAGTTCATTGAATCAATGAACAGTGTTCATTAATTTGAAGAACACATTCATTCGTACAATGAACAGATTTCATTAATATAATGTACCTAAATCCTTATATTAATGAACCGTTAATAAACCGTTAAAAACCGTCTTAATAAAAATAAGTAGTTAAGTTTTTTTATCACCTGACAATTTAACTTAAAATAGCAAATGTGTAGCACCAAATTATTCGTAAAAAACACTTTTTTCTAAATATGCTAATGAGACACCCTCCTTCCATTTGAAAACATTGAGATATGATTAAAAATATGATTTGGGCATCTTTTAATCGGCCAGGACAACACAAGAAAAACAATAGACAATTAAATTTTTTTAAGGATCCTTGATTAAAAATTAGTGTTTTTAACACAGTCATGGCACTCTAGATTGAAATTTAAAATAAGATTTTTTTAATCGTAAATGTTAGAAGTAGACATATGATATGCCATTCTATTGAGAGTGTCATTTTCTATCGAATAAAGTAAAAAATACAGTGGGTGCCATTTAAAAATCAAAAGTTGTAGTCATTTCCGGTGAAACAGGAAGTAAGAACACCCAATATATTATATGATCTTGGCTATAGAAAATAATACCTTCTCTATAAATAAATAACATTTGCAAGTCCTAAAAATTCAGACTAGCAAATGGAAGGTTGTCACGGTCCTAGTTTACAAAATCACAATCGCAGCAAAATCGCAACTTGCAACTATAGTAATATTGGTTTCCTAAATTGAAACTCGCATATACAAGAAATCGCTGTCGCAGTTGCCTATGAGAGCCAATTGCAAGTTTGCGATTGCGATTTTAAAATCGCTGCTATTGAATCACAGTTTGCAATTTGTTGCTTATCTCTAGTTTTGACTCATCTGAATTTTTGGCTCATTAAATATTGTATAAATCCACTGAGGCGTGATAGTAGGTATATTTAAAAAAACTACGGCTTTCGCTCAAAATAAATTTGAATCACCCTGTATAATAAACAGATATTTTTAAAATTTGTGCCTTATTTTTTTTAAATTTGTACCATATTGGTGCAGGTTATTAATCTACGTGACTGTTGATATCTCCGAATATATTACAATCATACTTCACAATAATTTGGCTGCGCCTAGTTGGACCATAATCTCGGAATAAAAAAATGCTTTTAAATCAAACGCACTTTATTTTTTCCTTGTTCAAATCATTACATCCAAAATATTTAAAAATAAATAAGATTATAAATTTAATTTGTATTTTGTTATTACATACTAGACAATACTAGCATGTTTGATGTATTTAAGAACATAGCTAGATATTTTTATACCCATTTTTAATAATGTATGGACTGTTTACCTCTTTACGTAAGACCTCACCCTTTTTTGCAGTTGGAATTTTATTTATGTGTAGCAGGATATATGCTGTTAGGTGGGATTTTCAAAAAATACAGAAATGGCAACGCCCTGCTCCACCTAATCATAAAACATCTAACTCTCCAGAGAATCTCAAATTGATTTTATTTAGAAACATTTTTATTGTTTATCTCTTTTTTCTTTATTGTTAAAAATAATATTAACAATAAGTGTAACATTATATTATTACGTATTAGTAGAAGCCCTTAAATAAGTAGCAGTTTTTTCATAACAAAATCATTTGTGTATGATAGGTATTATAGGTATTATGTATGATAGGTATTATAATATGTTATTAAGCATATTATAATACCTATCATAAAAATGCTAATCAATGCATATCACGGACACGAAAAACATACAAAATACCCTAAAAGTTTGATGTAATTTAAAGTTTATACCTATGTTTTGTTCTAATGGGCCAATTTTGATGATTTTTGAAGCAATTTGTAGCCTTAGTATTTGTAGTTTCCATTATTGCGCTAATTGTACGAGGGAAACAAAATCTTAATTTTTGTTGAAAGTTTGAAACACCCTGTGGAATATGATACTACTATACATCTTTATTCGATAGTTTGTTTTTTTGTTAATCTTCTTTATTTTTATTAAAAATATTCGCTCTTGAAGAAGACAGTAACGATTTCCAGCATCATTATAAAAGTATAACAAGTATTCTTATAGACAACTTAAACATAAGTATAATAGCTTTTTAATAGTTAAATAAAAACAAAAAGGTATCAATTTCTTTTGTAATTTACTGTTTTAATAATGCCTATACTGTCTATTGTATTGTTAATTCTTTAATCAAAACAAATTCTAACTGGGTTTTATTATTTGATATGCATAATGCAATAATATTCATTATTTTACTACAGATGTTGAATAGGAAATGAATATTTTCTCAAAATTGTAAATAATAAGGTAGGTTCTGATTTGTTTAAAGCTATGTCGCTAGTCTTTATTTTAATTCTACTTATTTTTAAATTTATTTGGAATATTTAGACTAATATTCTAATTGATAAATGTCAGTCGTTCTCTAAATAAAGAGATTATTGCTATAAACATAGCTTTTAAAAATCTGCTTTATGTAAAAAACACTATATGGACATATTTATAAAAGGATATAACTAAAAAAAATCACAAAATCAATAGAGAAAAAAAACCGCCTTTTGACGCGAAACACACAAAATATGCTTAATTTACCCATGAAATAGCCGGAAACAGATAATAATAATGTAAAAAATATTTATTTTTTACATTTTAAGTTGTTTGTGATTTAAGGGATAATCATAAAATATAAATTGATAAAATTTTTCAATTTTTTTGAAAAAAAATATTGGAAATGTTTTTAGTTAAAAAGCATAATTTCTTGATAATATGGCAACATAGGTAGTACATTAAATTTACAAGAAAGAAAATCCAGAAAAGATCCAGTTGTTCTCAAAATTTTTGCAAAAATTTTTTTAAAGTAAAATAACTCGGTTATTTTGGATTTATTTCAAAAATGGCAGAGAAAATATATTTCTTTTATCGAGATCTATCTACCACCAGCCCTGAAAATATTTGCATTTATTTAAGACTAACCCTGTATAACACAAAAACAATACAAATACCAAGAAATTTAATATTCAATTTACGAGTAAATATTATGCTAAAACTAGCTGATTACAAGAAAAATGAATTCATTAAATTATTATTAAAAATATAGATTTTAATTTTTTCTATATTTATTTATCTTGACAAAATGGAGAAGTTTAATTTATTTTGGGATTTGAATTTAAAATATTCCATTCAGGCAGAAACTAACTGGTACTTTCTGATAAAATCATAAACCAATTAAAGTGTAACATACAACGCCACAATCACATAATAATAATTGCGTAATTTAGATTTTTAGTTTTAAATCTAAATAAAAAATAAACCGCGCACATATTAAGCAAATTAAACAATCCGATATAATATATATATATATATATATATATATATATATATATATATATATATATATATATATATATATATATATATATATATATATATATATATATATATATATATATATATATATATATATATATATATATATATATATATATATATATATATATATATATAATTGCTTTAAATATAATCAAAAATAAAATAAAACTAGGAAAACATAATTGTAATACACAAGTATGTATCCATCAATAGAGTTTGTGTATAAATCAATATAAAATAAATAGAAAAAAACAATTTAATAATTCAATTCATCAATTTGTCAAGAAAATATGAAGAAATTGTAAATGATTTGCTTTAAAAACTTACTGGGTACAATGTATAAAAAATAAATTAACTGTTCACTCTAACAGCATAAAATTTTTTATAATTATATTTGCAGATAAATTTAGATTTTTTTTTTGTTGAAATAATATAATATACAGGGTCCGGCAATAGTGCGTCGGGCATCTGTAGCGCCTAGAATAAAAAAAATTGAGAATTTTGTTTAAGTGCAAACCTAAACTATGTACCAGGATGTATTTAAGGAAAATATTTTAACTTCTATAGGGTGGCTCAAAAAAGTGCGAGTGGACCTTGATGATTTTTTTTTAATGGAACACCCTCTATATTATTGCATTTTTGGCTTCCTTTCGGATCACTTTACATAATCCTAAGATATGAATAAACATATTTTAATAGTTTCAGAGATATTAAAAAATAAATCAAAAATATATATTTTACGTTCTGAAATCAAAACTATATTAGGTATTTACTTTAGATGGTCCATACTTACTTTGCTATAAATATGAAAATCGTAAATTATACAGGATGTTCAAAATTCTACGCCAAACTTACTAAAATATAAAATAATTTTTCTTGGTTTTTTTAAATGGAACACCCTGTATATTATTTTCTCAATAGACGGAGAATTAAAAAATGAACATTTTTTGTATTTAGAGTATTTCAAAATTTTTAACAGTTTCGCAGATATTTGCGGTTTTATATTTTGTATGGCATTTTCCACAGTAAATTTTTACCAAAGCCATCTAATGATTTTTTCTCCATTGAATGTATTTTACCATTGAAAGCGCCATATGAAATAATACTGCGTGTATCTGCGAAACCATTAAAAATTTTGAAATACTTTAAATACAAAAAATGTTCATTTTTTACTCTCCATCTAATAAAAAAATAATATACAGGGTGTTCCATTTAAAAAAACAAAGAAAAAATATTTTATATTTTAGAAAGTTTGGCGTAGAATAGTAAACATCCTGTATGATCTAGCAAAATAAGAACAGACCATCTAAAGTAAATACCTAATATAGTTTTGATTTCAGAACAGTTCTTGTATTTTTAATAATTTTTTTAAGAAGAGCTGAAAAATATATATTTTTGATTTATTTTTTAATATCTCTGAAACTATCGAAATGTATTTATTCATATCTTAGGGTTATGTAAAGTGATCTGAAAGGAAGCCAAAAATGCAATAATATACAGGGTGTTCCATTTAAAAAAAATCATCCAGGTCCAAACACACTTTTTTGAGCCACCCTATAGAAGTTAAAATATTTTCCTGAAATACATCCTGGTACATAGTTTAGGTTTGTACTTAAACAAAATTCTCAAGTTTTTTATTCTAGGAGCTACAGATCCCCAGATCCCCCAACGCACTATTGCCGGACCCTGTATATGTAGTTAAATAATAAATGAATAAATACAGTGTGAGTCTTAAATAATTGCAAATATTTTTAGAGCTGATAGATATCGATATGAGAAACATATTTTCTCTTTACCGTTTTTCAAATAAGTCCAAAATAACCGAGATATTTTACTCATAATTTCCAAAAATATTTTTTTTCCTTAAAATTTGAGAACCATTTGATTTTTTTCTGGGTTCTCTTTCTTGTAAATTTAATCTACTACGATCTTGCCATATTATAAAGATCTTATGTTTTTAACCAAAAATTTAAAAAAAATTAAAAAATTCCAAATTTTAATTTGTTTTCCGCGAAAAGAAGACGTCATTGTTTCGGTGGTCGAAATATACTACACCTAAAAATATTTGCACTTATTTAAGTCTTACCTCTATACATACAGGGTGTCCCAGAAATAAGTGCAAGCATTTTAAGGAGTAGTCGATCTCGATAAAAGAAATATATTTTCTCTTTATCGTCTTTAAGTCAAATAAGTCCAAAATAACGGAGTTATTTTGCTTTAAAAATTTCCAAAAAAAATTATTTTTGCTAAAATTTTGAGTACCACTGGATATTTTTTGGATTTTCTTTCTTGTAAATATAATCTACTACCTATGTTGCCATATTATCAAGAAATTATTTTTTTTTAAATAAAAACCAAAAATAAAAATTTTTCGAAATAAAAAATTTCCAAAAAAATTTTCAAAAAATTCCGAATTTAAAAAAAAATCGCGAAAAAAACCTCATTGGCGTGTTTCTGGGGTTGAACTCTACTACCAGTTAAAATACTTGCACTTATTTCTGGGACACCCTGTATAAATAAACTTATTTTAGTTTCAATTATTATTATGACATAAATTTACTTAACATACAAATAAATAGACATATACAGATTAATAATCAAATATATAAATAATCAATCAATTTTTATTAAACAAACCTAGAGCTCCCAAGAAGCAGAAGGGTTCTGGTCATAGGTCCCATGTTCACTGATGAGCCTTCTTTGATCATTTTATCTATATTTTTTGACAATACATAATTTATTAATTTAATAAATTAATCTATAGCAGCTAATCGTTTCAACTAAACTACATGCATAACGGAAACGATAAAAATGATCTAAAAAATAATTAATAAAAAACACGTTAAAGTAAACAACTTAAAATGCAGTTGCTAATAGTTGCTAGGGAGTAAATATTAAACAAAAACAGTCCTGATAGTGTAACATGTGGTATAATTAAGTAAGAAGAAAACAACAACCTGAAGGTTAAGGCTTCATACAATGGACATTATCTGTGATAAAATCACTATATATAACTGGGGTAGTTACTGAGAATTTGTATCAGTCTCCACCTAAGTTTGTTAGGATAATAAACACTCTGCCATTCTTAACAGTACCCTAAAAACCACCTTCTACCAAAATGAACTCCATGGTAAGCATTATAAAGTTACTTTTTATAAAATAATTTATATTTTTATATTAAAGCCTTTTTAATGACTTAAGTCTTTTCTAAAAAAATTTAAATCCTTTCTTTTTCTATTTTAAGAAGATTTAGAACACAAGACATTTTGAAAAAAACTTAAATTTTAAGTCTTAAGTCAGCTTTCGAAAAATGACTTATAATCAAACGACTTAAGTCATTAAAATGATTTAAATCAAAAAAAGACTTAGGCTGTATTCCGTTGCAAAACCAGGCGAACCAGACCGGTAAACTACGGTAAAGAGCGGTTCCTGAAAAACATCGGTTTGGTAAAATATTGGAAACGTCAAATGTTGACGTTTTCTAAATTTCAATACCTCTATTATAAAATTTATCTTTTATGCATTTTTAATGTACATGTACATGTATATTCTCTGCTTTTATGTTTGCTTCTTCTTTTCAATGGAGTTTAATATTGAAAAATACTTTATTAATAAACTGTTAAACTCGTTAGAGAGCTCAAGTGAAAATTTGCAGGTCCAATATTAAAACAGATAATGATAAATAAACAAATCTAATCAATATTTATATTTTTATAGCTTACAAAACATTCACGATTATTTGTTGTCTTGTTTTTCATGTTTTCTTTAAATGTTCCCGACTTTAAGAAACAATGGCGGCATGATAAGTTTAAATAGTCCTAAAAAGTAATTCTATTTAGTTAATGAAATTTATTTATCTTTACTGCCTACCTCCATTGCTTTTGGATGTAAATACAAAATTATTACAAATATTAGAAATTAAATGAGAATTTTATTCGTACTTATTATATTTGCTTGATTTCTGTCACATAAATGACATTGACAAACAAAAACAGAAAAACCAGCCTTCTCGCGCTGGTTAGTTTGGTGACAGTTATAGCCGAATTTTACAGGAACCGTGTTCCGTAATAAGAAAACTTTCAGGAAACAGATAAAAACGGAACATAAAACCATAACCAAGGTAAGCAACGGAATACACCCTTAAATTTTCTGTGAGCTTGTATACATTATGTTCAAATCAATATGTGTTTTCTGTTTCTAATTATCATGTATAATCTAAAAAGGTTTTAAATATATTATATATTTATATATTTAAAAAAAAATAAATTAAGTGCATTTGTAGCTTCTTTCAACTTTCAACCAATGAAGCTGGTTCTAAATAGAGAAATTCTTATTCTAGATTGTTGCTCTTCTCGTTGTATGCGCTGCTGCTTCCACCCAAGCCCTCTGGGGAAGATCCGCAGCTTTGGTTGGACCCGGAACTCCAGGTGCCCTGATCCAGGGACCTGCTGCCGAAGGAGAGCTTTGGGGACCTGATGGTAGTCGCATTGCTGCTGCGGGGCAAGCTGGCGCCATTGCTGCCCCACCCCTACCAGGCGGTGAGTATTTTGTGAAAATGCCGTTGAAATGTTCGCAATATAACCTGTACGACGTTATAACTACAAGAGAAAAATCTATATTATTACAGTGCATTTAACTGCCACCTCAAGGAAGGTAATGGCAAACCACCTTGACTACATTTACATTGTACAGCTTCTCAAATAGTGCCATTCAGATTCGGCGATAAACTGTAGATCCCGTGTACTTGTGAAACATTGATGACACATATCACAAGTACAGGGTGGCGCCTCTCATACGCCGCGGAGCCTCCAAAGAGAACGACAGTTTCTATTGAAATGAAATTTTGTGAGCATATGTAGGTTAGGTAATTCAGAGCACTTTATAAAAATATAGAGAGTTCTACAGGGTGTCCCCAAAGAAAGTTGCATATCAAAATTGTGTATTTTGTAATGGAACACCCTATATATTAATTTATTTTCGGATTCTGGGAGAAAAATTGGTGAGTTTTATAAGAGAAGTATATGACTAAAATGTAATGTTTTTGACATATTTAACATTTTCTAGAAATAAAGAACAATTTTAAAATTACTAATAAAAGCACCCTAAATTGAAATTTACCCGGTAGAGCCTAATATGTAGTTAAATTAACTATTGTACTTTAAATCAAATTAAAACTTGATCCAAAAAGTTATACAGGATGAGACAAAATTAATATTGAATATTGGTCACATTTAAAAGCATGTTACTCTCTTATTTTAAATGGAACACCCAGTATATTATTCCGATATTCAATGGAGAATTTATGTCTCTTCAAAATACTATTAAGGTTGCCTACCCCTCAAATAAAGACTTTCCTAGATATTTTCATTTACATGATTTAATCAAGTTTAATGAGTAGATCTTTATTATTTGATAAAATCTATGTGGTTGTGAGATGTCTGAAGTTACTTCAACATAGCTGTCTAATTAGTCCAATTTTAACAACTAGTTATCATTTTGTGTCAGTTAAAACAA
Source organism: Sitophilus oryzae (assembly GCF_002938485.1). NCBI lineage: Eukaryota > Metazoa > Arthropoda > Insecta > Coleoptera > Curculionidae > Sitophilus > Sitophilus oryzae. The sequence goes on along the minus strand of NW_022145685.1, from coordinate 1,476,283 downwards.
AAAAATTTCTCAGAAATTTGCTGAAAATGCAAAGTTATCCTACATCAGAAATAATTGATATGATTCTATTAGTTGGTGAATGCAGTGTGCATTCACCAATTAATAGAATACTTAAATGCTCCTGATTTTATCTAGTCTGGTTTTTTAAGGGAATATGTTAAAGACAGTGTTTGCAAAAGTCGACTAATTAGTGTCGACAACATGAGAAATTATTGTAGCTGATTTTTGATATAGAACTCCACCTTTCAAAATGAAAAGATCCTTTTGAAAAGACAATCATTTTATGCAGTTGACAGGAAAGGAAGCATTTTGAACATTCGATTTCATCTAGCTAATTTTTGTCGCATAATTTTATGCTTCTATGCTTAATTTGTCGCATAGTTTATATATCTAGTTTTAGTTCTGTAATAATTAAAATATGTTGTAAACGTATACGTGTGTGTAAATGTAACCGTGTATCTTTTTATTACCCTTGAGTATTTTACTCTACAATTTTTAATTTTTGTTAAATTATCAGGTATATCACACAGCCACCTAGATTATTTCAAATAATAAAGATTTACTGACGCAAAATCATAAAAATTAAAATATCTGGGAAAATCTTTGTCTGAGGGGTAGGCAACTTTAATAATATTTTGAAGATATATAAATTTCCCATTGAACACTGGAAAAATATACTGAGTGTTCCGTTTAAAATAAAGGAGTAACTAGCTTTTAAATGTGACTTATGTTCCATATTGATTTTGTCTCACCCTGTCACCTTTTCGGGTCAAATTTCTATTTGGTTTAATATACAATGGTTACTGTAATTAAATATCGGTCTGTACAAGGTCAACTAAAATTTACGTAGCTGTTATCGGAATTTAAAATTTACTCTTCATTTTCACAAAATGTAAATTATATCAAAATTCTTAGATTTTAGGTATATGCTCCTTTAATAAAACTCCACCTTTATTTTTCTCCTAGAATCCGAAAATCAATTAATATAAATAGTGTTCCATTAGAAAAAACACAACTTTGATGTGTAACTTCTTTTGGGGAGACCCTGTATAATTCTATATATTTTAATAAAATGCTTTCAGTTAACCTATATATGCTGCCAAAATTTCATTTCGATATAAACTACCGTTCTCCTTGGAGCTTTCGCGGCGTATGAGAGGCGCCACCCTGTACATGCGAGAGGTAGTCTACTCTCTGTATAGAATATAGCACTGTAAAAAAAAGAACTATATGATTAAAATTTACATATATTCTTAGTCATAATTTATAGTTCAAAATATCTAATAATTTTTTATTACTTTAAAGGCGTCGTTCGAGCTTCTGTAGTTCCAGGAGTTATCGGTCTAGGACTCGGAGGTGGACTTGGAGGTGGTCTTGGAGTTGGAATTGTTGGAGCTAGAGTTTGGTAGGGTCCACGAGGAAAAATTGAAATGAGGAAGAGGGGGATGATTTAATTTGGTTGTGATGTTATTATAAATAAAAAAAATCAGAACTACAAATCTTGTTTTCTTTTTAAAATATATATTTTTAAGTATGGTAATCGCAAAACAATTTCCGATACACGTGTTCAACTTTGAATGACAAGCGATGGCGACAGCGCTGCCAGATTGTGAGGGATTTCTGAGATGAATCTTAATTTAAAATTGACAAGCAACATATTTATTATATCATTTTTTTGTATTATTGAGTTTTACCTTTTATTTTTAATTTAATAACTAATATTTTAGAGATTAATTCATTTATTTGTTTTATAGCTTATTTTACTTATTACACATTGGCAAAAACTAGTCCATTATGAAGCTTATTATAAGAGTTATTATGGGTTATTTATTTATTGATGTGCATCTTACAATCCCATAAGTGGTAATAACAAGGGTCGAGGGTCCTATTAATGCACAAACTAATAATCACAGAATTTAATACTTATAAACTAACTTTGAAAGTGGTATAATGTGCTTATCAATCAAACTTACTTTTCTGACTGCAGCCAAGGGTAATAAAGAACCTTTATTGTCACGTTCTCGTTCAAAATAGTTTTCAAAAAACAGGGAAGCTTCAAGCTCTTTGCTTCGACTGTTTAAATGATTCGGCATATTTTCAACACACAATTTGAGGAAATTCAATACAAAAACTCGAAAATTTAGTTCTTAAAAGAACTGTTTGTGCTTAAAAGTGCATTTTTTAAAAAAAGACTATGAAAATAAGCAAAAAAACGAGAACAACTCACATATATTCAACAACACGATATTATTCAAAATAATGACGGACACTAGGATAATTGTCAAATAATAAAGGACAACATTGCTGAACACGGCGCAATGTGACCAACATAGCTATAATAAAATTCGGTTTAAACTAAACAAATTTAAACATTTTTGCTAAACTTCATTTAGTCAGGTTTATAGACTTTAGTGTCAATGTCGATATGATTGATGACGTGCATCGGAAAATGTTTTGCGATTACTATTAGTTTTAAAATACGTATATCCTTTAATTAATTAATTTGAACATCAGAGAACGTTTGAGCGTCAGCGATGGCTATGAAATGAGTTCTGTATCATTTAATATACGTCTGTCCGTTCTGTAGGTACGGGGTATCCGTGAGAGGGGAAACGATATTCTCTTCATGTTTTTCGTAAAAAATTAGATGGCGCGTCCCATCAATAAAAATTCGACAAATTTGCAAGTAGCCAATAAAATGAGTGGGCGGAGCGATTTGCGGTGACGTACTCGTCAAGTTGACGTATAAAATATATTGTTGTTTATTTACATGTTTTTTGTCCGCATTCCTTTCATAGACACAGATCCAGCAGACGTCATCGATCGTCATTTCCAAGCCAACTAGACACCGTTTTTTAGATCATACGGTTTTATCTACAAACGAAATTTTAAAAACGACAGCAATCTAAAAATTACATTTTGCCACAGCCAAATAATACAGAGTGTCCCAGAAATAAGTGAAAACATTTTTATTTTATTTATAGGGTCTTTCGGCTCCAGAAACACGCCTATGAGTTTTTTTTGCAAAAAATAACTGTTAAAAAGTTAAATAATTTATAGTTTTATAAAATTATAGTTCTATAAAGTTCCTTAAGGTTTTTTAAACAATTTTTCAATATTTTATCGGTTCTTAGTTCCATGCTAATGCAATGTAATAAAACGGAATCGCTTCGTATTCGATCAAAGTACCACTGAGAGACGACAGAAAAATGGTACGTTACCCTTTCTAATCCAATAACGCTATAACTTTCCATTTTCCAATAAACGCTCAGCACATTTCCTCGTTCGCTATACAAATACAGTGTGTCTAAAATGTTTATTTTCTGCAATCGTAACCAGTAGTTTCAAAGACGTGATCGATACTTACATAGAAATAGCAAAAAAATCTGGTTTTTATTCCTTACCTATGTTAAGTTGCACATAGCATAACAAATCTTTCATTATTTCTTATATTTGTAGTCTCTTATGGTTTATAATACCCTATTTTTAACAGAGAAATATTCAGACTTATAATATTTTCTAGCCTAACACTAATAGGACTAGACAAACTATAAAGACTGAATATTAGAATAGTCTTTTATAAAAATATATTTGGTGTGTTATAATAATAGTATTCCTTTTTTCCTGTTGAATATTAAACCACATAGATATTCTCACAAAGATTACACAAATTCCGAATGATAACGATTTTTCTGGATTTTTAATATATAAAATAATATATTATTAAAAATTAACAATATTCTCTACAAAGTTTTATAAAAAATTAGACCAACAACAATTACAATTATTTTTAACGTTTGTAGCAGTGTCTTTACTTGAATATTAAAATAAATTAAGAAATAATTCTAAATTGTTGTAAAATTGAACTGTTAGATTCGAGAGTCCAGCAGAAGACTAATCCTAATAAAAAAATTTTTGTTTGAAATGTTAAGAATTTCTGTTGAAGAAAAGTTGTTCACAAGTAAAGAACCAATAAAAAGCTGCTTTCTATTGATTTCTAACGTTTAAAATTCTTTAGAAAAAATAAGTTTAAGAATTTTTTGTTTCAGTTAAAGTGAAATATCCAGATATTTTGTTGGACTTACATTAGTATTAAGTTGCACTTTATATTGTTAGATATAAATAATATAGAAATAAAAAGATGAAATTTGATTCTTAGACCAAATTGTGCTTGAATAGATTGATTCATCAATGCATTGCAGATCGAAGTAGTTATAGGTAACTATTTAGTTGTTAATATATTTCTAATACCTTGTTATATTTCTATACACATGAATACACTCAACACTTATATTTCTAATGGATAACAAATGGATTTTAGATAAAGAAAAGTCGAAAGTCTTTTTTAAAAAGAATCATTTATTAACGCATATACATTTGTACAGTATATAAAAACATAAAAAAACTATACATATTAAATAACGTAGATAACACCAAGCTCGTACATGAGAAATCACAGTAAACTTAATGACCTGCTCTCGAGGACGTGCCCGTTTTGAACTGCCCTAAACTGAGACGGTTAGGGCCTACAAAACGGTGCCGGTATCCAGCGAGAGCGAAATGAAGAATGAAAATGAAAATCGTGATGGTCTTAGGTAATAAGTTTACACAATAAGAAAGATTTAACAAAATAATTAAAGAGTAAGAAGTCGTAATACTGAAAGATTGGTTTTTGCCTATGGTCGGTTTAATTTAATAATATCCATGACCGTCATCGGGGAGTCCATAAAGGCCATCAGCTACGATTTTACCGGAAGAACCTTTGATTACTACTGGTACGGTTTTGGTCCTCTAAGAACTCCGCCGTCGTGGGTTATGGAACCTGCTGATCCTCCTTTTGAATCTGAAACAAACACATATTCACACCCTTGTTCCGTTTTAAAGCTTGTGTTTGTATTCGTTTGGTTTCGGTGTATATACTACATGTTCGACCGAGATGTTTTGAGTTGGTGTGGTGTGATTGATTGATTTGACAGTTTTGACGAGATACGTGTTGATTTTGAGTCGAGCACAACAACTTGGTTTTTGAGGTGTACTGTTCAGTGTTGTCGTCTCCCACACCAATAAAAAAAGAAAAACTCTCGAACTAACCTAGTATTTTTACCTCCGTATCCACCTCCGTATCCACCACCGGCACCTCCGTGTCCACCTCCGAATCCACCTAAAGAAGGTTGTTGGTTTTCAATGAAATTAAGAAAGATTAATATAAGATTTATAACTGAGGGTAGTCAAGATGAGTATTTGCCAGATTTCAGAAGAGTTTGACGCGAATTCTAATACTGAACATGTATAATTTGGAAGATATCGTATCAAATAAATCGATATTTATAAAATATGGACTTATTTCGTGAATTCTCGGTTACAAGTGCTAAATCCCTCAAGTGATAAATCCAGAAGGTGGAGAACTACCTCCAAAACCACCTCCGAATCCACCGGCGCCTCCAGCGAGTCCAGTTTGGGCGGCGACACCTTCAGAATAAGTGATGGGGGCTTGGGCAGCTCCAACGAGATGAGCACCTCCGTTGGTGGGTCCAATTACGCTAGCGGTTCCTTTGGAGGAAACAATCAAATAAATTCGTTACAAAGGCATCAAGTCGTGTGTACCTACCATTCTATAGCTAAGATATAGCTAAGATAGCTCATAATCCACAGATTATATACAAGTCACGTATTCAGTGTTTCCAGAGAGGCTTAATCAATAGCTAGTAACATGCTTAGTATAGTATTATATATGGATAATTTCATTTTAGTAGGGTCGAAGCAGTAGTTTGATTTGCTGTAGTTTGCTTTATCGTCTATGAGTAATATGAATTATTATGCATTACCAGACCAGTGTCTATTAATTGGATAAAGTAAAGACTAGAATAATTGAAGAATTAATAAGAACCATGTAAACATCTAATTCAGTTGCTTATATTATCTTTCAGGACAGAAATGCAATTTCGGTGATGAAATTTACCATATATATTGAAAAAAAGAAAAGTATGAATAGCTTATAGCATGCTTATTGTTGTATTAAACATGGCTAATTCCATCTTAGTGAATTCTATGTATATTTCAGACCTTTTAGAATTGGAAACGTTGAAGATTATAATATTTTAGTATCAAGTTCAGATAGTTAATTTTCATTTCAATTATGGAATTAACCATATTAATGATATTATAGTTTCCCGAGAATGTTCATCTAGTGCTTCTTATTTACAAGCTATTAGATTTTTTAACGCTACTAAAGAAAATGTTACATAGTGTTTGTTAGAAGAAGATACGGAAACGTAAAGTCTACAAGTTCAAGACTTATAAGTTAAAATATGCCTGTTTTGAAACGAGACAACCGAATACGGAGAAACGAACACCGATTATTCTACCGTAAAAAGCCAAATCAGTATCGAAAGTGGTTGTTGAATTCTTTTGATCCATATTCGATTAGTCGCAGCCAATTACGCGAGCTTTTTATGGTAAAATCCTATAAAAGTGTAATGCTCGAAGAAAGTTTTTACGAACACGTGTCTGTGTGATTGAATATTTCAAAATGTAAAGTGTTATTTTATTGGATAATCGTTAGACCGGTGAGTAGGGGAGATACGGCGATTTCTATCGTACCTTGGGATGGTCCTACGATGCTGGCGGGTCCTTGTTGGGGTCCTACGAGGTTGGTGGGGCCGTTGGAGGCACCTTGTACGTTGTTTGGTCCTTCAGCGGGTCCGATGAGGGTCTTGCCACCGGCAGCAGGTCCCTAAAGAAACACAGATTGTCGTATTGCAGAAACAAAAAAAATCAGTGTGGCGAAGTGAAAGAAACGACCCTTTCATTGAAGATTAAGCTTAAAGAAGGAAGCTTGCAAGTTTAAATACAATTTAATATAATTTCAAATATATTCTTAGATAACATCTTACAGTAGTTAATAGCACATCGTGATAAATTTAAAGATCTATTAAATTTTTAAAGTATTTAAATTAGATAAGTTTTAAGGTACAACTATTTAACTTAAATCAAGTGAGATAATGAGTATTTAAATTAAATAAATGGTAAATAATTAACATTACAACATCGACAATGATGTGTTGTGTAATTTAAATAGGTATTTAATTAAATCGCACATGTCGATTTAAATTAACCTGAAAGCACGCACACTGAAAACAATTACTTCTCTGAGAACATTTCTACCATTATCTAACCAGATAAGGTTAACAAACTTAGTAAACTGTATCGTGACTCAAACAATTGACATATGAAATAATTATTATTCTTTAAATAATTATTTTTCAATTTAGTACTTAAAAAAATATTATGTTGCTGTATAAGAATATATTTTTAGCACAGAGAAAACTTCCTTATTCAAGCAAACAGGATCGTTTTAGCCGATATAATTTGGTTTATAAATGGCTCAATCAGAAACCATAAGAGCTAGAATGAAGTCGTAAATGACGGGATATTATGTAGAAAAACTAATAAGGCAGGAGAGAACACCGTCCAGTTGTCATTTTCATAGAGCCTTAAGAGCACTTGATTCCGTAGCAGATATAAAAAAGTTGAATGAAACCCGAAATGACAGATAGAATGGTGAAATAATGGCAAAATTTGTGAAATAACTGTGGAAAAATTCATCAGAACAACGGCTGGCCATAAGACCAAATAGCAAAGGCAGAAAAACTACCAAATTTGTAGGGTGTAAAATTTAAGGGTTTAAAAAAGGTCTCTTAACAGAGCTTTACAAGCTCAATAGGCACATTAGGTGAATGAATTAGCACACTAAGCCATGTGGATTTTCTATTACCTAATCAGAGGAACACAGTATGACAAATGTGCAAAATGATGACACGTTCTGTCTCCAAGTTATTAAACTTTGTAAAAAGGGAGAATTTAACCAGGAAGTTCAGAGGAGCAAGATAGATCTGATGAAGTATAAGAATAAGAATCTAAGAGAATAATAAGGATTGAATGTGATGATGGGTGTAAGAAGTGTATACTCACTTGAACGTAGGTTGGGCCAGCGGCTTCACTTCCGTAGAAACCACCTCCTACACTACCTCCGGCGAATCCACCTCCCAATCCACCTCCGAATCCACCACCACCTCCACCACATCCGGCACCACCGGCTCCTCCATGTTCACATCCACCTTCTGAAAATAAAGGACAATAATCATTAGAATCCACAGAAATCATAGTTCGTGGCGTGTTAAGGTTCTTAATCACTGAACTAACAAAGTCGAGTATATTAATTAAATATGCATAATATTCGAATATACTATAAAGTGATCTGCAGTTAATTACAAAGGTGTTTGCAGAAGTAGATTTAATTCTTTTAATATTCATTAAGTTACTTAAAGATAATTTTGCATCAAAAAGAAACTTAATTATTATCTTATTAAAATATCAATTAGAAATAATACAATTTATTAAGAAATGGATAACACAACCAGCATTTTAACTTGATTTCCAGTCAGATAATTTAGTACAGAAAAAAATACTTCTTTCAAACTAAATTAATTGACTGGTTGCAAAATTTTCGTTTGAATCTAATAACGCAGAATAATAATACAGAATATATGAAAGTTGTTTTACTGTGTTGACAAAATCGACCTAAGGAATGACTATTAAGAGAGTAAGTAGAACAGAAACTGTACGGGAGCATTGCGAAACGACAGCGTATGTTATAAAGAGCCTTATGTTTGCATAAGAATGTATAGCTATAAAATGAAAAATGCAATTATCGTATACATAAAGAACCAAAAAAAAACAGAGAACACTACCGTTTTCTACACGTTTCACTTTACTATATACTCGTAGTTATTTGATTTAGCTTAAGACAGGGAAGAGAGTTATGTCGTTTTTTATCGACACAGGTGACTGATAACCTGAGCGTTAAAATGATTCTAAACAAATATATTCACTTGATATGCAATTACGGTCAATTTGGCATGTAGACAAGCAAAGAGAAATTGATTGAAACTGATACGATTTTGTATTTGATTGCTTACAATAAGATCAAATTGATTTCTCTTTCCAACGATAACTAGTATAAGGTAGATTTAACTTAACGTAATGAACATTCTTCTTAATATTCAAACAGCTAGTTCCATTTTGAAATTATAGATTTTTGAAGAAAATTGACATATACTCTGGTAATTTAAGTAGTGTGAAGATGATTTTTATTAAATGCTTTTGAGATGATACTGAGATAGAAAAAAGTTGGAGATTTAAATTAGTTGTATTTTGTTAAGGATTTAAGGGATTCTTAAGGTTGTTCTTACCGTATCCACCTCCACCACCACCACCGTAGTAGCCGGGGTAGGCGGAGCTGAGGGTAGCTACAGTAGCTAAGATAGCGACGGCCTGTAACAAAAAACATTTTCAAAATTAGGGGTATTTTATCCAAAAACTTTCTCTATTTTGTACTTTAAAATACTTTTTACTGTAATGCCTTGTAGATTTATTACGTATAGTTGGGTTCATAAACGGAGTATATATTATTGTCAAATTGAATATCTTGACAGTTGATAGCTGAATAATAAAGCACTTATAAAAAATATAAAAGCCTAAAATATAAATTTCATTCTTTCTTTATAATAATATTGAAGTAAATTTTAAGTTGTGTAATAATGGTTAACTAATAATTTCAAAACTACTTGTGATGTTTTCTCAAACAAAAAATTAAAACCCTTTATAAGATTTTTCATAAATAAATAGTTAATTTCAAATAATGTAACCTCGATATCATTAATATTTGTATTTACTGTAAAAAGTATCACAGAAATATCTCAAATCTAGGATGGAGTTAGAATTTAGAGTCCTTAGAGTGTTAATAATAGCATATTCCAGAATATACATAATAGATGAGTTTTCAATATTAGAGTACAATACACAGATTGAAGTTAATGTATTTAAATTTTTTTTGTTTTAAAAGTTAATATTTTTGAAGTTAAAATCTGTATGATGTATGCTATACCTTATTGAAATGTATTTGTTTGCATGTATATCTATCATTAAATCTTTAGATATAAATAATTAAATATTGAATACAATAGAGCACACTAAGTAGATATGAACTGAAAAGTATTAAGAATAATCACTTCAAAGATTGGAATAATCATACTAACTACCGGAAAATGTTCCATAGAGAAAATCTAGTACTAAGGGTTTAAAGAAGCGTTGATATAAGATGAGTATTTAAAACATATGATTAAATATGTTATTAAATTAACAATAGGAAATCTAAAAATATGAAATATGATAGTAAAAAAATTTAACAAAGGACACTCTGATAAACCACAACAAAGTCACAAAATTCGTTCACAATATTAGATAAAAACTACGATTGAAAGAAAGTTAAAGTTCGCACAAATTTAGAGAATTTATATGTAAAACAACAATACGGATATTAAGAGACTCAACTCACCAAGACTTTCATGGCGATTATTCGAATTGTTTAATACTAGTGGATGAACCGACCAAACTGCAAGAAGTGATGCTTTGGTGAGGTGGCCGGGCAGCTTATATACAAAACTTTCCGCGTTCTGGGGGATGCAGATTCGGTTTCGGAAACCATAGCCTACCGCTACGGCGTTGTAGAGGTAGAAGGAAAAAAATGGGTTGCACACGATCATGCTATACGTATGCGATCGACAAAAAACGGGTTCGCGCTGCCATTCGCCGCCGATCGCCGCTAGTTCACCAGCCTCGGGTACTCTTCGCCTACTCCAATTTTTTTCTCTTCTAGTTCCATTCGTTCCATTTCATGGATTCTGTTATCGGCGAGGTGGTCGAAATAGAAACAGTTTGGAACGTTGATAGTGAGGTGTTAGACGGTCGATTTGGACTTGGTAGAACTTGGAATTTTGCGCGTTTAATTCTCTAGTAGTGTTTTATGTCTCATAATATTTTATTAAAGAAATATATTCTTTTAGTTCTCTATTATGTTTATCAGTTTCCATCTAGTAAAATTTTTAGTTGGTTTCGCTTCGTTTAGAGCTTAGAATTTTGAGCATTTCTCTAGTAGTGATTTATTTCTTTGTAAAACTTTTAAACTTTTTTGTTTTGTTGAGGTATATATTATTAGTAATCATTGAAAAAGATTTATTCAGCACGACACAGGGTGAGTCTTAAATAGTGTAAATATTTCCAGGGCTGGTAGATCTCGATTAAATAAACATATTTGCTCTTTACCGTTTTTTCAAATAAGTCCAAAATAATCAAGTTATTTTACTTTGAAGGTTTCAAAAAAAATTAGTTGCTTAAATTTTGAGAACCACTGAATCTTTCTGGGTTCTTTCTTGTAAATTTAATCTACTACCTATGTTGCCATATTATCAAAAAAATATGTTTTTGTTAATTTAAAAATCAAAAACTTCCAAAAATATTTTCAAAAAATTTCCAAATTAAAAAAATCATAAAAAAACACGAGAGTGGGGTTCTGGGGTCCAAATATACTACCCTAAAATATTTACCCAATTCATTTAAGACTCACCTTCATTCAAATTTTTAGTTGGTTGGTTTGGTTTAATCTTGATATTAAAAAAAAAAGTGTTTTTGCCTATATTGTAGATACTTTATTTTTTTTTTGAGGTTGTACCGGCTGTATCTCAAAGTGGCTCACCCCTCAACTTTTTTATTTTCAGATAAAAAGAAGATTTGGTAAGGTACTAGTATATGACATAAATTAGGATTGATTTGACGTATTCAATTGTTTTTGGTCACTTCTCAGTCACCGGAAATGACTATAACTTTTGATTTTTAAATGGCACCCTCGGTATATTTCTACTTTATTCGATAGAAAATGACACTCTGAATAGAATGACATTTTATATGTCAACTTTTCCAACATTTTCATATGGTTTATATGAAATTGTAACATGCGAGTTCATCTACTAGCTCTAATGAGCCACCCTTGTTTATTTGAAAAAAGTGAGATATTATTAAAAATAAGACTTCAGCATCTTTTAACCGGCCAGGACAAGACATGAAAAAACATTGGACGATCAATTCTATTTTCCAAAAGGCTCATGATTATTTCCCACTCTATATTGAAATTTAAATACGATTTCTTTTAAGGAAATAGGTCAAAGTTGACATATAATATGTCATTCTATTCAGACTGTCATTTTTTTTTCTATAGAATAAAGTAGAAATATACCAAAGGTGCCATTTAAAAATCAAAAGTTGTAGTCATTTCCGGTAAGAGCAAGGAGTGATCAAAAACAACTGAATACGTCAATTAATTCTAACTTACGTCATATACTAACATACCAAATCCGTTTTTTTTTTTATTAAAAATACAAAATTTATGGAGGTTTGGCCACTTTTGGGACCTTAGGTATAATATTAAAAATTTCTAATACATATATTTCTTGCTTGTTACCATCAACAATGTAACAGATAAAATCGTCATGGCATAGGATTTTTTATTTATTTATTTAGATGAAATTTCAATTTACTTTGATACCAAGCCTCAAGTCTCATTGTCTTTGCCAAATCTTTGCCAAATCCAATTTTTTCTCTTCAACTTATCTATTTGTTTATAAATTCTATTATCTACGAGGTGGCCGAGGATAAATTAATTTTCAGCCACCTAAAAGAAATATTTCAGATATTTTAACCAAATTTTAACAATTTTATTTATTTTTTTGAAGTATAACCAAAGTAACAGTGAGTAGTCCATTTGTCAGTCAAACATTTGTTTGGTATATACTCCTTATATTTAGTTAAATTAATTGAATCAGTAAATAGTTTCTAAAAGAATAAAATTTAAACGTAAAAAATAGCTTAAGCGACATCATCATTTCTATATAATTCTTCTTTGTAAATTGTTAACTTAAGTTTAGAATTTCTTTGACGACAAAGGTTACTAAGTTAGTAATTAATTTAATAGCCATTTTGAAATATATTTTTTAATTAGATTTGTTGATCATACTACGAGGGGTATGTATAATATATATATATTTTACATATAGATTACAAACAATACATTTTTGATATTCAGTATTGTACAAATAAGTTTTTAAATATAATTCTACTGTTCTATTTTGTTTGTTTCTTTTGTAACGATCTCTTATCAATATTTTGTAATATAAAAACGGGTTTTTCTAACACACCTAGGTGGATATATAGGGATATCAGGCCAATATATACAACCTGTATACCATAAAACTCTTTTTAGTATATTCCCCTTTATAAACTATGTAACATCTGTATAAAACTTTCTTTCGTAAATATCTTCGACAACTACGACGATATTGGACTTCCTCACACTAATGAGGCCACCCTGTATCTAGTCGTTACTTAGGATATAAGTGCAGAATTAGTGGTAAACCCAACCGTTCATTGAGACTTCGGGAACTAGAAGAGATACGAGCTTGGTTAATAATAGGGTAAAGTAAAAAAATTTGAGAGTGTTGAGAAAAATGCAACCTTCAAAGTTTAAAAGCCTTGAATACCTACTCAAATATATTTTGAAAACGAATAAATAAGGATTTCATTTGAAATTTTTTTATATATATTATAATAACAACTGCTTTTTTATTCAACAAGATGGTGATATCAGCGTATCTTTACTTTATTAGAGATTTTAAGAGCTTTAAGGTCCAAAAAACCGATGATGTAAGTATCGCAGTTATTTGAAATTTCATTAATTTGTTCCCTTGTAAGATCCGATCAAAAATCTATTCAAATTTTGCCAAAAATCTTCGCAACTTTGCCTCCATTGAGCTTATTTTTTATCTCCTTTTGTTTTCAAGACCTCAATGATAAAGCTCGAATTTGGGACAGCCTGTCATCTATGCTATACAGGGTGAGTCTTAAATAGAATTCTATTTGATCCCAAACACGTCTATGGGGTTTTCTACTTAAAGGTATTTTTGTTGAATATTTTTTTGAAAAAACTTTTTTTTTTTTGGATTTTTTAAATTTTGTTAAAAAAAACATAATATCTTGATAGTATAACTTAACATAGGTAGTAGATTAAATTTACAAATAAGGAAACCCAGAAAATACCCAGTCTTTCTCAAAACAGACAAAAAATATTTTATTTCTTTAATTTCAAATTAAAATAACTCGGTTATTTTGGACTAAAATGGTGAAGAAAAAATATGTTTCTTTTATCTATCTACTAGAGTGTTAAATCATATTTAAGGCTCGCCCTGTATTTGTAACAAAACTAAAATTGGTACAAAATAGTACCAGTTTACGGTTGGTTCTAAACTGGTACTTGTTTAAATAATAATCGCACTTAATTTGATTAATATGTGAATGGAAAAAATATCTAAATTGGTTTGGATTAATTTAATCCTATTTATCTAGAAGCTAATAAATTGTATTTTATTATTTACCAGTACCTACACACATATTTTATACGATTTATTAAAATGCTTTAAAATACATATTAAAAATAACGTAATACTTGACTATCAATAAATTATGTTATTTACCCAACACACTACGCATATAAACAATCATAAATCTTCTTGTCTTACTGCAGGTTCTTCGGTAGTTCACTTAGGTACTTATAGGCATTATTTATTTAAAATTTACCACTTTATTTAACATACATTACTAAATAATATTATAAAAAAACTGAACTGAAACAATGTTACAATCGTCTACTTATTCACACTCATTATTCATTACTTATACATAAGCGATAATGCCATCAAAATACTTACCCAATTTTTCAATAAAGTATATATGAAACCGGAACAATCCCCGAAGACTGGATAACATCTACCTTCATAGTCTTACCCAAAAAGAATAAAGCGAAGAAATGCGAAGACCACAGAACAACATGTCTGATGAGCCACGCAGCGAAAATCTTTATGCGAATAATATTCAATAGAGCATACAGCAAATGTAATAATTTTCTTACTAGATCACAATACAGTTTTAGAAGGTGGACTGGAATAAGAGAAGCCGCCCTGAGTTTAACATTAATCGCAGAGAGGTATATGGAAGTCCAAAGAAAGCTGTTTGTATGTTACGTTGACTACAAAAAGCCTTCGATCGAATACAGCACGAAAAATTACTGAGTTCTCACTGAGGTAGGCTTGGATGAGAGAGATATTATCATTATAAGGAACACATCAGTATATGCTTTCAGTCAATGTGAGTTCAATTACAATCTTTGTGATTTCAGTGAATCACAAAGGATGTGTCAGAACAGAAAAAGAAAATACAAGATACGTAGACATAAAAAGAGGTGTTAAACGGGGATGCATATTGTCACCATTACTGTTTAACGTTTATGCCGAGTATATAATCCGAAAATATCTTCAAAATTGTCCAGAAGGGGCTAAAATAAATGGGAAAATTATAAAAAATATATAGATACATAAAACGCGCCATGGTATTAGCAGCATCTGAAGACCAGCTGCAAACCCTAATGGCCAAACTGACAGAAGAAAGTATCAAGATGAGTCTAGAGATTAAAATCGTCAAGACAAAAACTATAACTTTCGACAGACATCAGCAAGACAATGAAAACACCGACATAATGATAAACGGCTTCGGTTAATAAAATAAAATAATAATAATAATGATAAACCACGCAGAGATATATTTACTTGGGCGGGGAATTAAACAGCCAGCTATACCACTCTAAGGAAATCAGAAGAAGGATTGAAATAGCTAGAGCTGGTTTCCTCAACATGAGGACGTTCTTGTATAGAGGCCGCTGCCGAGGAGCTAAGGACAGTAAATGTTATTTACCCCTTTACAACTAACCCCTAAGCTAAAACAAAAAGACATCAAAACCTTTAATGCGTTTGAAATGTGGATGTATCGGCGGATGCTGAGGATAAGTTGGACCTCGAGAAAAACAAATTGTGAAGTTTTATACAGAATGAAAACTCGTGGACACCTAATAGGCACGATTAAAATAAAAGACACATATCACCCGGACATGCGGCACTCAGAATATGAGAAAATACAGCTCATAATAAAAGGAAAAATCAGGTAGAAGAAAACATGCTATAGGGAGAAAAAAAGAAATCATGGCTACGTAACATAAGAGATTGGACACCGACGGAAACACTCTTATTCACCAAGCTCTGGACAGATAGTCATATACCATATTAATCGCCAACCTCATTTAGGAGAAAGGATGGGGTGTAATCCCAGTCTGAACGTGCGTGCAGTTTCTACAGAACTATAATATCTAGATTTTTTGCAGATCATTGTTTCACAACGAGATCTATCGAGATATCGATTAAAAAATATGTTCAATATGGCAGCACTTTTGGAAATACCGGAAGTTGAGCAATGACTATATTTACAAATGGTGCTTCCATTTTTTTTACACATACTCAAATTTTCCGTAAATTTTGCTTGGTTTTACAATTAAATAAAATACTCTGCCACTAACACCGTACATTAACCTTTTTGAGATGAAAAAAAAATACTTGGGCAAAAATTGGATATTCACATGCCCCAATGTCAAAAAGATCATCTGTAATCTGTCAGTTAAATTTCAGCACCTGGGCAAACATGAAATTTATCAAAAATCAAAAATCGATTTTGTCGGTCTATAATAAAGCATAATCTCTCCGATCGGTCTGCCAAAGATTTGACATGCTGCTTTTAGAGTGTATTTTTAGTGCGCACAAAGTATATGTTAAAAAATGAACTTTCAGCAGGGGCTGAAGCGGCACGCCAGTAATGAGCTACTCTGAATAGAACAATATATCACATCATTATCGTAAAGTACGGGAGGCTAAGTTAATGGAGGCTTATAACGACTAGTAGATATTAGTGTAAACTAAAAATATACTTATGTGCCACCATGAAATGTGTTTATTAAGCATGAAAATTATACACTTAAGGTAAAATACGAAAAAAAATATTCACATTAAAACATATATAATTTACTTAATTTCATGAAAAGAATGTCTTATTACAAGTGTCGCAACATTTTTTATGTTCAAGTATATAATTTGAAAGACTTGTGACATGATCATTAATATAAGACATGCTATGGTATTTCTTATAATTATTCAATGTGCGATAGTTTTCTAACTCATTAAGTTTATATGAAAACTTGGATTTTAAGACGATTTTTTTAATTTTTTTTGAGCCAATTACACCTACAGTGGCGAACACATTAATATAATACTATATCTATCTGTGAACTGCAAATTTCACAACAAATATTACCATGAACTTTGGTTTTCATATCAATTGAACATTCATTAAAAAGTCAGCTTAATGTATTTAAGTCCCCCTAAAATAGAAAACCTATAGTCTGAGTGTGATCGAAAAAAAAACAGATTCGAATAATTCAGGAGTTTCCACAACTAAGGCTATATTTGCAGCTGTAAGTATAATATAAAAACATTAAAAAAAAAAATTTTAAAACTGCAAAAATAAGAGCAGTAGTTTAATAATTTTTTAACCGATTTTTTACCTACCCGATGTATTACCCATTCTCACAGATTAGCTAGACTATTTTTTTCTTAACTGCATAACATTTTTTACTAATGGAACCATTTTTATCGCTGGAAAAAAGTGCAGAATATTTATACTTTCTAACGCATTTTCGGCCTCAACCTAATGGAACTTCCCCACAAAAATCTAGAAATACAGGGGTGTAGAAGTTTTATTTTTATTGCGATTTTTTTCCAAAAAGTAACGTCAATGTTTGAATAAAAATTGGTGTGGGTTTTTTGACATGAGAGGCTGATTTTGATGTCAAATACGACTCTACTTGTTAGAGGCGCCACTACATTTTTAATTGTTTTGCAGAAGAGTAATAACTTTTCGTTCGTTCCTGCATAATATAAAATTACTGGTAGTATACATTTACGACGTTTTTTACGTGAAAGGTCTCTTGCTAAAACTCGCTAACCAAGTAATGGTTCTCGAGATATTTGGAATCGAAAATATCAATACCTGTCATGACATAAATTAAACATATGTGGACTTCATAGTTGATAGACCCAATCTATAAATTTAAAAATGTTTTTGTGCCAAAAGTTCAACAGAAACTTGTTTTTATCATCATTTTTTTTCGAAGAAAAATTTATGATTAATTTAAAAAAACAAAATGGTCCGAAATTTATCATATCGGTCAAATGACTATCTATAAATATGGTACGTAACAATGACGTCGTGTGTTGACTATTTCATTTAAGTGACATTTTTACGTTAAAAATCACGGAAATGTTTATTTTTCACTCAGTAGTTTTAGCAAGGTACTGACAAAAAGTTATTACTATTCGAAACAGTTAAAAAAACATATGTAGGTGGCACCCTCTACAAATAGGAATCATATTGACATTAAAATCAATTTTCTCATTTCAAAAACTCCCAGATACCAATTTTCATTTAAATATTGACGTAACTTCAGAAATTATTTGAAGAAAATCGAAATAAAAATGAAACTTCTACACCCTGTATCTCTGAAATTACGCATTTTAGGACATACATTTATACGACTTTTACTTATTTTTATCTGAGAATATGCTGCTGAAGTGTCAGGGGTACAGTTCGGACCACCCTGTGTATGAAAATTATTTAAAATAACATAACGAATAATTCTGTTAATGTTGGCTGACACTAATATGGAAAATAAGTGCCGAAAATCTTCATTGCCTTCTAGACTGCAAAGATTTATGTTCTTACTTAATGCACAGCTGAAATGCAGTAAGTTCCAACAGCAAGAGTCTACCGCAATAGTATTTGGTGAAAAAAGTTGTACTTTTGTTACTGGTTTTGAAGAAGGTTAATTCCATCATCATTCATTTTAAAATAAAATATTGTACTTACTTATTCACTAATTATGTTATTGTAAATAAAATAGTATACAAATAAAAAAAAATACTTATTTTATATGTAACCTGGCCTTCGAATTAAAAAAAAAATATTTAAACAGATTATAATGTATAAGCAGACTACTTAATCATAAACCGTTTTAATCACACGGAATTTTAATATGAACTATTTAAATTTAACTTTCAATCACTCAAACCAAGAAACAGGTTGCACACATTATTTTTACACCATTCTATTATAGTTAAGATCAAGAGCAAATCCAATTTTTCCACACGATCTTGTATAGAATTATAGGTATAATTTCAGGTTGTATAGGCTTCAATTTGCCCGGGGATTTTAATAGATCAAAGGAGATAATTACCTACTTACTCGAGTAAATCATTCCGATAGATTTTTTAGCGGCAACATGCATAGCTGTTAGCAGTTGCTATTAAGCAACCTTAATACGGTTCATTTCAAAACAAATCTATACATACATACATAATAAAAAAAAAAAAAATCTAATAATAATAAATTGTGTGAAAATTGTTTAATAATCTATTGTTAATAAATTCGCATATGAAATTGTAGTGTTTTATGTATTCTCTATAAACTGTTATTTGCTATAGCGAAACAAATAGGTAACAGAAATAGACTAACTTAAAAAAAATGTCTGCCTAAAAAATCTCATAGCCGTGTTCCTGGTATATACCAACCCTCAAAATATCTGCGCCTATTTAAGACTAACCCTGTATAATAAAAGCATAAACAAACATATACCTACAATATGTTGTAAAATATTTAGGAGGAGTTAATCACCACCATCTAGATCTATTGTGTGTTCCTCGTTCTTGAGTTATAACGAGTTATAACTCATTATACAGTCTCTGGGTTCTAACAAAAGCCAGTATCTGAAGCGGCTTCACAGAGAAGGCCAGCTCTCTACCCTCGACATCAGCCGTACCAAAGTTCATGGCACGAATGGTCGTCGTCTCGGCGCACTCAGTGATAATGTGTTCTGGTATTTCCCCATTTTCCCCCACAGAATCTGCATTCGCCATTGTTGTTTCTCAGCTTCAACGTACTGAGGTGTTCGTTGAGGAGACAGTGTCCTGTTAGAAATCCGTGACAATCCGAAGATTGCTTACTTAAATCAAGGGAAAATCTTTGGTTTTCTCGGTCGTAACTTCAGAGGAACTTTTCGAGTGTCCAGACCGTTGACAGGTCGGAAAACAGAACGGTTCTGGTCAGTTAATTAATTTTCGCTCCTTTTCTAGCTAGATCATTTGCTTTTCATTGCCTACAGTATGTTCCCGGATTGTCTTTACAAGAGGAAAAGCTTTTATTATTGACATTTTCAGAAAAATGCAGTCTTCATGAAAGTTTTTGCTTGTTCTAAAACGGATAATCGCTTATACTTTCTCAAATTTCCATACCATTTAAGAGAACTAAGAAAAACATGAAAATATCGTGGAAATTTTCCTAAAAATCAAAACGCTTTTCTATGCTAATATAATTTCGTTTGCATTCTTTGCTAGACTGTCATTTACTTAAATTTTTAATTAACATAATATTTTTTTGTTGTTTTTAAATGTTAAATTACAAAATTTAATTAATTACAATGCTAGTACATAGACTAGAGTGATGATAGTCATCGGAAAAAGTGTGATACTTTAAACTTTGACTTAAACAACATATGAACCATACATGAACAACAGTAAAGAATGTAATTAATCCAAAATTAATAATAACCATCTAATAAAGCAATTTATCAAAGAATGAATTTGAAATTATATTACCATAAAACGCCTTTTGATTTTGAGAAAAAATGTAACTATATTTTTCCTGTTTTTCTTAATTTTCTCTATGCAGTATGGAAATTTGGAAAAAATATAAACAGGATTGACCATTTAGAAAAAGCAAAAGAGGCCTGAAGAATGCATTTTTTCAAAATATTAATAATAAAAGTTTTCTCTCTTATAAGGGTAATCCGGGTACATACTGTACAGGGTGTACCATTTAAAATAATAATTCAAAAATGTTTTTAAAACCTCCCATTACGGAAAAACAACTGTGTTATATGGCACTCAAACAGAGAGTTCTAAGTAACCAACAAAAATCAGATAGCGTCTCTCAGAAACTAGAAGATTTCTTGAAGAAAGAAGAAAAATTTATTTGAAATGTCTATAAATCTAACCATATTGAAAGTAAACGAGACACGTTTAAAGAATCAAATATACCTAATTCACCAATAAATGACATTACGAATTAATACTAACCTGTCAGTGAGTAAAAAACTGAACTACATACGTAGGTCTCTTTCGTTAAGCCGAAGTAGTTCTATGAAATACATGCAAATCTAATATTCAAAAACACATTTTGCAACTTTGACTGTGATCTAAATACATACAAGACTCGTTGCGTATGCCTTATATGTATTACGTATCCAAGTTTAAATTGGAAATTTCATAAAATAAATGGAAACGCATAATATGGTGTTGGATTCAAATAAAAAAAAAACGTTCATTGCCAAATTCTAAATGGTGATGTAGATTTTTTGTTATGAAGTATTTTATAGCGCTTAAGCTTCTTTGTGTAAAACTACCAAATACTAAAACATACCTTAAAAACACTTACACACAAAGATTTAGAAATAAATTATTTGTCATTGTCAGTGGTTTGTCAGCTAGATTATATATTACGTTTTGTATATTTTAGAGTGAGTTCATGCTGCCAGCTTTAGATACACAAATAATAGCACAAAGGTTCGTTTAAACGAACCTTTATATATTAGTGAATTAGCTACACAAAGCAATTTTAGAAAATCCTCTTAGAGAGTAAAATTATCTCTGAACAGTTTGTTGTATGAAAATTCTTTACCATTTGGTCTAGAAGAATGAAACCCTACAAAAAGAATTAGAAGAAATTCTTGAAATTCATCAACAAAATGGGTAAAGTTAGTAAAAGTTTATATAAAACCTGGTGACCTCTGGATTATACACATAAAATTGGCACAAAGGTAAAGGGAATTTATGAAATTTATAACCTAGGGGAGTAGAATAGGGAAATGAAAGTCTATTAAAATAGAAATGCACATCTATAACATCATTATAAAACCAGACAGTATCAAATTTTATACAAGGGTTTATTTAGTGACATCATAACGAAACATATCTTCCTCAATTATCCTTCAAAGAACCACCTATAAAGAGAAAAAAAAACTATATAAAAAAAAAACTATACCTAAAAAAGTAACCTATAAAGAGAGTATTAGTGTCTTTAATAACAAAAAAAGATGAAAATAAAAACATCTATATGCTCACTAGCTCTATAAATAAAAATAATTCTAAATCAATGCACGAACGATTCGAGGTGTAACGCGAACGTAGTCGCGAGAAAGTTTGGTAATTTTATTAAATTATTTTATCTAACTCCATTAATTTTCATTGAAAAGGAATTTTAGTAATTTGCCACTATATTAGTTAAAACTAAGAAACTGGCACACAAATTTGTCACAGGATTTCTGACCTTGGCGTACTTACAAAATCCTAACACATTTTAAAAGAAAAAAAGTTTTTGATACATTTGTAGATTGACTCCAAGTTGTATAACATAAATTCCTACGACCGGTCTACCTAGTGGTCTGCAGCATCGCCTTGTGGTGCAAACGTGGCCTGTTAATCTGTGACGTGACGCAACAACAGCCACAGCAGAAGCATGCATAAGAATTTAGTGTAATCTAAAAAGCCCTTTAGATACAGTAGTAGGTAATAAAAAAGTTTTTTTTTTTTCTTGAAATTAGTTTTGCCTTTAAGAAGTTAAAATTATATCGTAAAGTGTAACTTTCCGTAAGAATTCTTTATCTGTCATTGATCATGATCTGTCAACATGTTAACCTGATGTTTTGTATTTTATTTTGTTTCCTTTTCTGAGCCTTTAGCTCTTATATTTTTGTTTTACTGATAGGTGCGATCGTGACAATTATTATTGATAATGTCTTAGTCAACGTTAACATTACTACTCTTTCAGTGAATCTTTAAATCTGTTGTTTTTTTGTTTATTTTTAAAATAGGTACTTTAATTTCTTTATATTCTAAATGAATACATTTTGTATTTTTGTTGCTTTATTCATCATTTCTAATGCCCCGGTTGCATCTTTGTTAAGGACTGTGAATTTTTCTAAATGAAGAAGTGTAGGAAGGAAGTATAGGAAGAAATAAAAAAGTGTATTCTTTAAATTACTATCTTAACTTATTTTGGCACTCAGCCCCTTTGATATTTCAACGACTCTTTGTTCATCTGTTTGTTTAAATAAAACCCCTGCATAACTGTCTCTTTGTTACATACCAGATTTTACGAGCGAGCGCCTCAATGCAACTGTGATAAAAGATTTTGAATTTTTATTTTAATAATTTGAAATTCCATACTGACCAATGAGATGTTCCATGGAGTAAGATTCCTACAAATCTCATAAACTTGCTTGAAAGTAGAAAGAAGTAGTTAAACTATAAATCTGAAAAAATCACGAATATGCCACACTATTGTTGACGAGATTAGAGCGATAAAAAACAGAATTTCAGTAGTTGCTTGCAACAAATGGCAAACAAAATTGTAACAAAATACCCCACATGTCGTGAAACAGACGTTGATGGCATAGTAATTGAAGACGGGACATATTTCCTAATAAGAAAATAAATTGATAGGAGTAACTGTTTAAATCGTCCTCATAAGAGAGGTTGGGAAACTAGCCCCACCTCACCAACACTAAGGAAAAAGAAAAAGTAAGCACTGCATGCTGTTCAAATTGGGAAGAGTAAACAAATTCCAGTGTGGATCAGCCACTGCAGGACACATTAAAAATATTGAATGATCTGAATGAGAATGATAAAATAATGACAAATTTTATTACATATTAATATTAATTTTTTGTTAAATAATATAGAGTTTCCGCCAACTGTCCTAGATGGCCAAACACTTGGCCTTGAA
The DNA here is from genome assembly GCF_002938485.1 of Sitophilus oryzae. Taxonomy (NCBI): domain Eukaryota; kingdom Metazoa; phylum Arthropoda; class Insecta; order Coleoptera; family Curculionidae; genus Sitophilus; species Sitophilus oryzae. The sequence goes on along the minus strand of NW_022145685.1, from coordinate 1,452,565 downwards.
CAAAAGTCTAGAACTGGGGTTTTTTGCTTCCATTTGTTTTATTTCTACTAATTCTCTACTTTTACAAGCCACAGGGGTGGAGTTGCACAACCTAAAATACAGCTGAGGAGAACGCGAGTTGAATACATTTCAAGAAACTTTGCCAATGCCATTTGCGAAAAAGTAGGAAACTCGAAGAATGCATAAAATTATGGGGACTCTCATTTTGGCTTAAAAAGTGCCTCGGTAATTCAAAAATCGATTCTGGACTTGCCAGGGTGGTATTCTCTGTGCCAAATCTCCAGGTACTCAAATTAGTGGAAAGTGCATTACAATTGTTATTTTCTTAGATCCGGAACCGAACCTGATATTTATCTTAATAACAGTGATAAATATTTATCCTAACCTTGTATTCCACCTTTGACGTCTTGTGTATTGAAAACGGTAAGTATTTGTGGTAGTTTCTACACCACTTCATATTTCTATTTTGTGGTAGTTTCTACACCAGCTTCATAAGGTTTTGGTCTGTCACTTTTATTCTTAAATTTTGTATTCTAAAAAGTTGCAATAACGCTAGAGATGTTTCAGAGCTTTCATTTAAAAATTCATCCAGATTCGGACATAAAGGCAAAATAGGTAAGTTCAAAGGTAAGGTTCTAACCTTGATGAATAACCTCACCAACTCTTATTTTAAAGGTGTTATTTATAATAATTATTGTGTAAATTGTTGTTATTTTTTGTATATTGTCGCGACCTAGCTGGGGGTTGTTTGCTAGGGTCGCTACACCAGGTTCTCTCTCTCAATCAAAACAACCGAATAAAATGTGCATTTATTTAATATAAAGTTCACAGTATAATACAATTTTGGGGAAAGCCAGACTTACTATGGTTTCCATTTAACTAAAATTTTATTAATAATAACACTTACCAAAGGATAGGACAACACTCACTAACGGACTGATAACGCGAATTACTGACCGTATTAATGCGACTCACATCGGCCTTTAATGAACTAACTCAATTTCATCCCGTCTCAGCACAATTCATTTTATTTTCCGCTCGTCCCAATTATCGGCGGGTACGTGCTCAAAAATCTCCCTTTTGTATTTCCAGCACTGATATTTAGTACGAGCTAGCTCTGAAACATCACGCTTACATCGACCTTGTTTTAATTGTTTAATTAATAATGTTTATTATAAGAAATATATTCAGGTCAACGTATGCAAGGAACGATTCCTTTGAATCTACATCAAAATTGGTTTACTAGAATTAAATTTTACATGATTTTTCCCAATTTGATGTAAACCCAGGTTGACCTATATTTAAGTCCTATATAACCCTCTTGGTCAGAGGAGCCATCCCCAGCGATAAAAAAATCATGTGCTATTAAGCTTAATTAAGATTTTCTTGCGACTCATCAAAATAAAAAAAAATATATATATTTTTATTTCATTTTACCTTTTTAATCCCTGCACAAACAAAGGTCCCATGATAACAACCTGCAAATTGAAAATATGTCTCCTGGCATCCTATAAGCCAGGTCCGTTCTTCAATAATACCATGTTTCCATAAGCTTTTTACACCCTAGCTCATATCAGTTAAGTAATGCACACGCCAGCACCGCCTTTGCCTTTGTTTGACTGGTTGTCTTCTTATTCATTGTATACTTCCGTTCGTCCGTGCGCTTGGTTTCAATGTCAAACGGGCGATGGCCTTTTGAAATTGCTGGAATCAACGGAATACTGGACAATTATTTTTCTTTTCTTCGTTAGTGTACTGTTTTCATTCGAGCCAAAACAAAAATTTAATTTGTTACTGTTTTCTGGTTTTCTATTCTCTGGTGGTATTATGGGTTCAGTGGCTTGTTACTTCAACCAAACAAATTAGTTCTTTCTCCAGGCTGGTTATTGCTTCCATATCCGTATCCAAAAATTCCATACATCCTAATCCATTTGAATCGAGGCAAAAAGAGGATGGCGTGTATATATATATATATATACGTATATATATATGAAGAGATATATATATATATATATATATAGCATATATATATATATATATATATATATATATATATATATATATATATATATATATATATATATATATGATGAAATTCATCAAATTTTCCTTTGAAAAAACTACTACCTATTTTCCATTTTTCTTTATTCCAGCCTACTACATTACATGTCCCTTATCTCCTAAGTGGTGAAAGATTGTTTGGGAAAGCCTGGGTTCTAATAACATATGTTTTCATTGACAACATGGAAACATATACAATAAACAGTCTACAAACAAAACAACATACATACATATTGACAAAACTATCGCAGTTTATTTTCTTTTTATTACTAACATAAATTATAAATAATATTTGTTTAAAAAAAAAAAAAAAAAAATAATCTAATCTAACAAGAAATATGTTTAAAAAACAAACAAAAAAAAAAATAATGGGCATCCTAAGCCAACATAGTCACGTGACGTTGATACTACTTGAAATACAAATAGCAAATAAATCAACTAACAAAATATCGTCCGAGCAGTTCTTTAAGACCAACGGGTCTAGTTCTGAAATAAAATTTAACCTCACGAAAAGTCACATTTGGACATGCTAAGTGACAGGCTTTTTGTGTCATTTATCCTTATACATCTCTACATCGCCACTCAATCTTTCCCCAGGAGATAAATGCAATAGGCTTTTATTATCATGCGTTTTGAAAGAGTACTTTACCTTTACATTACCTTCTGATATATTGTCACTATGTTCTTTCCTTCACTTCCTCTGTCAGTTCTAGTACGGTCTATTTTCCCTTTTGTTGACATTTTAGGTTTCCATATTAAGTAGCAAAAACGAATTGTTATGAGGATAAATAAAAGTACGAGAAAGAATTAATTAATGTTTCCAAGTTACAATCCCAATTAAATATTATTTCTTACTTGTTTTATATCACTATATTACATTGCCTCTAAGAAGTATTATTCTATATTAGTCTATTTTATGAGTATTGTTTTATTATTTTATATGTATAAAATAACACAACACAATTTTCATTTTATTTATTAAAAAAAAAAAAAAAAAAAAAAAAAAATATCTTTAATATATATTTTCTTTATATTTAATCGCCAGGGACCAGCTTTTTCAGAACCGGGGGAAATGTCAAGAGCAAGAATTTAAGATTTATCATTAAAATAAATCACCCAGTATATTAAATAAAATATATGTCTATAAATCATACATTTGCACAATGAAAATTAAACTAGAACAAGTTGACGTCAGACTAAGATCTGAAGGTGAACTTTGTTTTAATTCTTATTGTTGTAAATACTTCACATGGGGAGAATAACGTGTGTAAATGAGAAGAGAGTCGGGGGCTCTCTCGGAGAGAACGAATGAAGAAGTCAAGGCCGTCTGCTGAGCTTGAGTTCCAAGTACCTATAATGACAGTAAAGTAAGTTTATATTTTATATATTTTCCTCTAAGTATATTTTATTAGTCAAGAGGTATTCTGCTTGACATTTCTCCTACCTAAATTAACGTATTTAATTCTTTAATAAATTTATATTTTGTTTATATATATATATATATATATATATATATATATATATTGATTGTTTTAATGATCTTCGATACCTAAAACATCCCTAGCCGCAACCCTCTAAAACGGGGTCGCGACAATATCAGCCGTGGAAGTAATTAATTGTGCAATGTACACGTGCACAATTACTTCAGTGCAATGTGCACAATTAAACTGATTTAACACGTTGATGGACAGGAATGCCGATACAAGTCCTACTTGCCGTGTGAAATGTGGCAAGACGTCGTCCGGCGTTCGAACTTGTACCATTAGTAAACTGAGGAACACTTATCGGCGTTCTATTTCTTATATAAAATGTTAAAAGAAAATTCAGGAACTAGTGTGGCTGTGAAGTCGGAAAGGTTTGAAATAGATTTAATATACTTTGTTAATTCCTCAAGCTTTCTGAAATTTATCTATTCCCTTCCCTAGGGACACTGAAATGGAAATACATGTTACACAATTGCTATAAAAGTCAAGAAGAAAAAACTTACTCAACAGCCTTTTAGGCTTGAGGGATGCATTGAAAACTCCGCCGTAAAGCATCGCTGACCAGTCACCCACAAAGTGGGCTCTTTGGGCGGTTAAGCCGCCTAATTATTATTTAAAACATTGGAATAATTGAGAGATGTTCCAGTAAAAATTCAATTGCGTCTCAATCTAAGGCGTGAAGGCGCAAAGCAACCGACAAACGACAACTCTGACATCCATCTGTCACTGGTTAAATGTCAAAAGCCAAGAAAATTATAAAAATGATCTATGGATGGCGAACAGGGCTGTCAATTTAATAATATTATTATATTACTGTGAAAAACTAAGTATGGGGATGGCCATGTCGAAAAGTGGAGTGATCAAGGCACGCACACTTAAAAAAACATCTGAAAAACACCCTTACTCGTGCAACCAGAAAAAAGAGGTGATCATTACACAACAATTACATTCACAGTTAAAAAGATGTGTGCAAAACTAAATGTCTGCAACCAGAAACACATTGGGCACAATTCAAAAATCACTATAGATTTCTATAAAACTTTAAGATGGACTGAATTCTCAATAAGAAAAAGACATACATTGAAAAAGTTGAAAAAGTTAAAACGGTACATGTAAAAGAGTTAATGACAACAATCTGTCGAAAATGATCACAGTGAAGCAAAAGTTCGAAATGTTAATTTACAAAAATCTTAAAAATCTTTTACGTAAACATTAGTAATATTTATAAATTACAATGGGATATAAAAAACTTACAAAGTCACTCCGTAGAGGGACGATCAAACAACATCAATAATTGAGACTCAATTGAATAACAATAGTAAAAATTCAATTGTAATTCAGTTTTCAATTGAGTCTCAATTATTGATGTTGTTGTTGGAACGAACAACAATAAAAATTTAAAAAAAAATAAAATAAAACAATGTTAAAACATACAATAATAACTCATGTAGAACGTAGATGTAATCACCGCAACCCTACAGAACTATTGCGTCCCCCTTTGTTGAGTTAAAACTCATCATATAGTCCCAGGGCCCTGACAAAAGCCAGTATCTGAGACAGTTTCCCAAAGCCAATATCTCCGATATCAGTGTGTAGTTCTCGGTCGTAAGTCCTAAATTAGGGGGTACATTAGGTTACAATAGGGGGTTTGATTGAAAAACAGAACTTTTCAACAAAACTTGCCAGTTCCCTTCCATTGGCAACCTTTATTGGAGGTTTATCTGGTATTAGTTGTGTCGGTACAGTATTGTGCGCGCAGTGTAAACGACGGGAGACCACAGTATTAGGGACACTTAGACTGCCTATAAGTTTTTAGTATAAGTATAATCTTGTATAAGTAATTATTTGAGTTAATTAATAAATTCCACTTGTTCACACAACTGTGCCCTGTATCTTCCAGAGATATAGACTTAGGTAAATCGCCGTTTGACGAGTGCGCATCCAATTTTACTGGGACGGTTAGATGGGCGCCATTGTCTATCCTCGCCATCAAATTTCGGGTACCGTTTTGCGATCGAATATTAACAAATACCTAACCTCAGCTGGCGTCAATTTTGGCTTGTTACGTGCTTTTGCAAACTTCTTTGTACTTTACATAAATAGAACTTCATGCTAGAATATTTTTTTATACTGAAAGGTCTTTCTATAGATAATGTAAATACTATTTAAAGCTGTAATGTATGTGAATATTACGTAATGTCTGTAATTCAGTGGATAGCGTCAGTACAACACAAGCAAATCGTAATATGCACGCGTAGAAATACTCTTGGAATTCTAAGAGTATGGGAACCCAAACTCTATGGACTTGGAACAAAAATCTTTATCCTCCATTTACCATGACCTTTCAATGGATTAAGCGTTATATCGATGGTTTTCTAGCGTAACCTCGTAACTTGATTTTTAACAATTTTGGTATTTAAACGGATTGTTAATCGGCAAATATCGTCGATCGATCTGTAAAGTTATAAATAAAAATATTCATCCAATTTTTTTTATATACAAAAATACAATCTCGTGTCTCAATTCAAAAAACTGTCATGTGCAATCTCGTATCTTAACCTTAAAATACAAGATGGCGTATTAACAAGTTCTCTCTCAGCAGTGTGATTTAGTTAATGGAAAAAAAAACATCTCCAGTAAATATCAATAATAATTAAACATTCATCAATTCTAACCGATTATTACTGACACATTTCTCATATGACATTAAATTTTATATTTTTAGAGTTAAATATTATGTCAAGATCTAAAAATAGTAATACCGCAAGTGACAATCAAAGAGTAGTAATGGTACTTGATGAAGCTACTGGAGTTTTTATTCTTGTTGAATGTACACCAATGAACGAAGATGAAGAGGAGAATGTTGATTCTAGTATATTTGAAGGGTACACGAATAAAACAAGAAAAAATATCCATTTTTATCGAAATTATTAGTAGCGCCACCTGTAGATAATCTCTAGCCGAATATAACTTGGAACGTCCGCAGAGTTTAACGCCGAAAATCTGGTGTACTCGGATAAAACTAGAAATATCCATGGGCGACACGAATAAAACTGGAAATGTCCACAAGTGGTATGATCTATATATTGGTATCATTTTTGTTCTGCATATTATTATATTCTCTCAGTACGTGTACGGAAAGTGACTTAAAAAACATTATTTTCTATTTACCTTCGTATGGTTTTACTGTCAGTCAGTGCGTGTTTGATTGTCTCTTTAAGTAAAAATGAATGAATATACTGAAGTAAGGCTGAAAAAGAGGTTATCTGGGTCGATGTCATGCAGGTAACCGATCTCTAGGGCTTATATCAAATTGGTTTACTAGAATTATACTTTACATGCTTTTTCCCAATTTGATCTAAACCCAAGTTGACATCTATTTAAGTCTTGACGTATCCCCCGGGCTTGGAGAGCTGGTCCCCGGCGATAAAAAAAGTCATAGGCTATAAGGATTTAAAAAAAATAGGAAATACACACATTAAATGCATTACAATACAAAAATAAAAGTTAATTACAATGCTGGTGTAATCTTTAAAGTCATAAAAATAAAATAAAAATATATATTTTCATCCTTCACTCTTTAATCCTGTACAAAAAAGATCCTACTCGATACCACCCGTACTGAAGATGTATCTCCTGTCCAGGGGCGGATACAGGAATTATTTTAGGGGAGGCCTAAAATAAAAAGTAATGTAGAATATGCTTTTTAGAGCGCCATTTTTAACCCAAAAGCCTAAAATTTATGACATTTCCAGATTTTACTTATTAACGTTTGTGGTCTTCGGACGATGGTTTTCTACTCCTTACTTTTAAAGAAATCTCATAGAAAATAAATTTGTAATTATATTTTTTTTTCATGACAGCTATCAACGTTTCTACCGTGTTAGCGGCAACGCCATGACAACGCGTTCTTTCCTGTTCCTACGCACTCTATCAAAACTACTATTTTTTTTGTTAAATAATTAAGGCTCTACAACACTCCCACTCGCTCGAAAAGCGTTGCTGCTACACGGTTTACAATAAAAATGTTTACAAACAAATAATATAACAGATACCTAGTAATATCAAAAATTAAATTGAGGTATGAAATGGAATGAAAACTAGCATAAAAACTGTAACAATATCAAAACACAGTTTATTCTTTAATGTTCTTCACAAAGACATCGTCTTGGGTGTCTTATTCCTGAACTGGTCCGAGGTGAAGGAGTTCGTAATATGGAGTTGATAAAGATTCGAGTACGTTGAGGTAATTCTTCAGGTTCCATTGGGAGAACTGTAACGTTTTTAGTTCGTTACATGTTTTTTTTACATATAATATATGATGTCTGGCCTATCATCACCGGATTCCCTCTCGTTGAGGCCGGATAGATTATTTGACGCGTAATTTTTACGTTCCCTGGTCGCCAACCCTGTGATCGTTCGACACAACCCTGTTACTCTTCTGTGAAGGCGCGCGCTTTCAACATCGCTTCTGTCAACTCTTCGTGCTTAACCTCACTTTGTTTGACGCTGCTTTATCCCAGCTTTTAGAAATGGTGATTATTTAAAATCTTGCTGTATAATCTGAATCTGCTGCTGTTATTTCAAAGCAACAGGTAAGATGAGATATTATCCTTTTAGATTCGATATTATTATTGAATATTTTTAGGGTAGAGTTACGGATGTCCCAACTTGTATTTGTATTTGGTTGGCACGTTGGCGTCCCTTTGCTTTTGTCCTCCAGAATGTCATTTGGAAGAAAGGACAGATTGTTTATTATTTATTGAGCCCTCGGAAGTATTTCGAGGGTCTTACGAACGGACATTGTCTTACGGACAAGTGTCCAAGGTATGGACTATTTCCAAGGTCCTAGTAGGCGTGTTCTCTTGTACCGTTATCTTATGGACGGATATCCCATGGACAAGTGTCCCCAGTAGGATTGATTTGTCTTACACATAGAGTTCCCCAGCGTGGATGTGGCTTGAGCCCGTGCTGCTTCACCCCATTTCTAAGCCTGGATCGCCGACAGACAGTACAGAGATGCTGGACCTCCTCGCGCTGCTACTGTTTGGAGCAGGGTTACACATAAGAACAGCTAAGTGTATATTTAAGTTCTAGTTTTGCATTTAACATCTAAAATGTATTCAGTGTTAAACAGTAACGTACATTTTAAATAATATCATAGACTATGTGTAGTGGTTAGATTGTTAAGAACATTCATGTCGATTTAGTAGTTAAAATATAAGTTAGATCTTAGGTTTCATTGCATTGTGTCTTGTAATAGTATTGCACATGAATATTATTATTGCTCTAACATCATATAAAATATATCCAAATTAATTAAAAGTAATGCTACATTTCTTATTTTCTCTTAAACTTTACATTTCTTGTATTTTATTATAGTCGTTTTCATAGATATTTAGTACAACTCTTACCACCACTTTCTTTGACATATAACCACTACATATTCACTAGAACTCTACAATGTCATGTATCAGCAACGAACATCATGAATGAATATAGTCGTTAGTTTTAAGTAATATACAACTGTGTTTTATTTCTCTGTACATGCCTGGATCTATATATCTTTTGTTAATTATTACTGATTAATTTTTACTCTCTAGTGAAATACCTTATCGATGACTGCTCTCCGATGAAAAGCTGCCGTTCGCAGTGGTAGTGGTTTAAAAAACGCTACACATAATTTGGCACCCATAAGCGTGGGGCCTCGAGAAAATAAAACAACCTTTAATTTGACACTTTATTGTTTTTAGTTTGACAGTCAGTCTGTTTTATTTTTTACTCGTAATGTATTTCACTGGAGTCTGACAATTTTCCTGATTAACTTTCTTAAATTAATTTAGTTAGTACAAGTTTTCTTGGTACGATTTAAGACTGAAGTTTTTATTCTCTTTCTTATTTTTGATATTTCTATTTATTATTATTTCGGTCTATGGAATTTGGACAATTTCATATAACGGAGATGTGTCAGCTGTGTGTTTTGATATTTTGATATATTTTTGAACCTGGTATACAGGGCGGTCAAGATTTAATGCTTGGACCTGAATTTTATTTTGAGTTAAAAATTTTAATAGTTTAAAATTTTTCTAGGTAGATACTTGAAAGTTTATCTATTGTTGGGACTTCCTTATACAAGGTGGTCAATATTTTTCATGACTTTCAAATTTTAAATTTCAAGTGTTTGACATTTGATAAAGTTTGAAACTTTATATTACAGACATTTTTGGTTTGTATTTTCCCTATACAGGGTGGACAAGCATTAAATTTTCGACTTTGGATTTTTTTCTCTAGGTATTTGAAATTTCATATAAATTTTAACCCCGTTATACTTAGTTGAGATTATTTTGATAATTTTACTATACTGGGTGGTCACAATTTGATCATTTTGATTTGTTGTGTTGATTAATTGATTGCAATTAATTTTACAAGTTTTTGTGATTTTCGATAACTGTTAGGGCGAGCTGCTAAACTTGCATTTAGGGTTATTTTTGTAAAGAAGTACGTTAGAGTTAATCTCATCTCGTTTATTGTTTAATTTACCTTCAGGTTTCTATGCCAATGTTTTTTATGCCAATATTTTTATTTAGTATCGCATTCACTATGTTTCACCATCTGAACCTTCAGTGTTGTCAGTTGTTAGACTGTCCTGTTTGGTACTTTAGATACATTTTGAGTTTTGTTGACAGTTAAAAGCAATACAACTGACTATAGCATTTGACACTATAGATAAAAAATTTATTGATTAAAAAGCTATACAATATGGGCATACGTGGAACAATATTGAATTGGATTATGTCATACGTAACAGATAGAGAAATGATTATAAAATATGGAGGGACAAAATCTACAGCTACACAGGTAGAGCTTGGAGTGCCTCAGGGATCGGTATTGGGTCCCTTACTCTTTGTTCTGTATGTGAATGATTTATCCAATGAAATCCAATCTGGTCATTTAACAATGTAAGCAGATGATACATCTATTGTTGTAGCAGCTGACACTGTAGAAGAACATACAATAAACGACATTAAAATGTTTTAAAAATGACGTTATGGTGCAAAAATAATAACCTTATATTAAATATAGAAAAAACAGTTTATATGGGAATTATTAACAGGAAAATTATTCCGGACCAATTCCAGAATGAACTTGATATAGAACTGTCAAACAAAACAAAATTTCTGGGTTTGTTTATTGATCCGCGAATGTCGTTTAATGCGCAAATAGACCATGTATGCGCTAAATTAAATTCAGCATATTTTGCTATATTAAGCTTAAGACACACGCTCGACATACATGGTCTCATATCGGTATATTATTCACTTGCGTATAGTCACATGGCGGGTAATATCCTATGCTGGGGAAAGGCTGCTTTTAAATTTAATCGAGTCTTTATTATACAAAAGCGAATTATTAGACTTATTTTTAATATTGGTGTTCGTGAGAGCTGCAGGGATATCTTTGTTAGCAGAAAAATTTTGACATTTCCCTCGATTTATATTTTAAAATGTCTACTTTACGTGAATAATTATAGAGCCATATTTAAAAAACTCTGTACTGCAAGATTGCACAATACACGGGACAGTGAAATGCTTATGGTTCCACAACATAAGACAACTTATTTTGAATATTCACCCTATTATAACTGCGTCAGCCTCTACAACTCCTAACCTTTAAAGTTGCGCTCATTGAGAGGCAACAAATTTACTGCCGCAGTAAGGGTATACCTGCTGGGGAATGGGTTTTACTCTATTGACGAGTTTAAATCATTCGCTAGTTACATATAAAAATGTCTATACTGATTTGGCGTGTTTTTGAAATTTTGTAATGTTTTGTAATGTAACATTTTTTATGTGTTTCATTTGATTTTGTTTATGTCTAATCTATGTTTAACTAGCTGACGAACCAATGTACATAAATTGTATTTTAATGGCAATAAAATTTATTTATTTATTTATTTTATTTATTTATTTATTTATAATTCCCACCTCTAAGTTAGAGGTTTACGGAGAACCGGTTTTTTTTTTGTCTATTTAATTTATTATGCATACTAAAAGTGGTAGCATATTTGTTATTTTAAAGGGAACACCCAGTATATTATTATATATTTCGAAACTACTTCCATTTCTCTAAATTTTTCTATTTTACTAACATATACCAATCTCTAATAGTTTACAAAGATGAAGCCAGTGCCTAGTTCTAGAACGGTTCAGAATCGGTAATAGTAAGAACCCGAACAAAGCTATTATGACTTTTAGCGTTTTTCAAATCAAATCAAGTCAGTTTTAATCAAATAATATGCACGATATGCACCGTCAAAAATCGAAAAAAGTTTTACTGAAATTTTAGTGATTGTTTAAACTTTTTATTAAAAACCAATGATGGAATCAGGCTGTTAAGCCTTTCATAAGTATGTTGTTCCGATGCCGGCATGCATGGATTTGTTTTCCAAAAAAAATTCATTCTCGAAGAACGATCCTACATTATTTCAAAAGTGATATCAAGTGCGAAACCTTAAAATGGAAAATACAACACAGCAAGATATTTAAAAGATTTATAGAGTTTGTGATTTACATTTTTGTAATCAAGATCGTACCTGGAATAAAAAGAGGTTTAGAAATTAATTCTCTTCCAACTGAGTTTTTATATACACCAGTTCAAATGGGTAAGTATATGCATTTAGTTAAATAAAGAACGTTTTCAGATATTTTGTTCTAATAAAATTAAAATAATCTTTTAGATGATCAACCAACTGGTAATTTGGTGTCCAGTGATGTCAATCCAGGTACAAACCCTGTATTTAAAGACAAACATTTGTTGTAGAACTTGTTGGTGGTTGGCTCTCTCGTTGGTATTATACATGTACTGTTACCTGAGAAAAGCAGTAACTGAAAAGGGTAGATACCTACACCGTGGGCCAAATTAAAGTTGCAAAATATTCAGTAATGAAGATTATAATGACATTATTTTTAAAAAAAATATCATATATCGTGTCAACTTTATAACAAAAAATATTTTAATTGAGCTGTAAATAAACAAGTTATATGGCACTGGCTACTTTAATTTGGCAGAGAGTGATTCAATTATTAGATATTCCAAAGTTTATTAAAATATTAATATGTATTACGAATCCAAACTGAATTTGGTTTATTAAAATTATCGTTTTAGATTTTTTAAATTATATCTATCATTTTAGAGAAAGGATCAGATAACCCAAATCAGGAATCTTCCAGAGTGCAGATGATGCAGTTTTTGTGAGTGAGGTAAGATATGTCTCTTGTAAGACTTCTTTTAAGAATTTAACCCAGGCAGTTGTTTACACCCAAGTTAAGTAAGAATTAAAAAATATAATAAGTGGAGCATACTACTCAAAAATGTAAATTTGCTTTATCAGCAATTGTTTTTGAATCCTGCTTATTTTTAAAAGGCATATAAACACCATAATTATTTCTTATGAAAAATAATGTGCCTGTGTTACCTTAAAAACCAAGATAAAACGTTCATAGCCAATTGCTGTTGAGATTTTAGAGCACTTTGACGGCATCAACTTTTAATTTTTTCATCCTATAAACTATACTCGAGGTTGTGTCACATAATTATACATATTTATTTGTTTCAGATCTCAAGCATAGCAAAGGAATCGTACAACCTGTGAATTCCGTTTAATTACTGAGATCAAGGATGATGAAACATTCATTATGATTATACAGAGCTACAAGGAGTTATGTTGAGAATCCTTTAATTATATCATAATGAATTGAGACGAGACAACACCTGGGTAAAAATTGAGAAAAATTGCAGATTAAAAGGCATTTTTATTAGCGATGGGAACTATCGAATGAATTAGACTATCGAATGGTTAATGAATGAATGATTTCAACTATCGAATGGTTTTATTCGAATAAAATCATTCATTCATTTGTATACTAAAGCATATGTGACAACCTCGCCGTGCGACTAAATGGTTATCGGTGAGCCACGACTACCTATCGAATGCTTTTGATCAAGTGCGCATCATGCTTTAAACTTTTGCGAAGCGCCGGCGCGGCGCAAATGTCATTGGATTAATTGCATGTATTTTGATTCTTCGCGTTACTTCGCTTTAATCCGTGGGTCTGCATTTTTATACATAGATACCATTGATCCAATTCACGTTTTTTCGCCGCGCTTCGAATAAGTTCGCGACAAAACTTTGTTAGTTGTATTTTATATTATTTAACGCTATTGTATTGATTTATTATTATTATTGTATTTATATGAACAAGTTAATTATGCAGTGCCGTGCGAGCTTTCGTCTGAAGAAGTTTTATTTATTGTATAATTTGTATTATTGACTTTTTTTTAATAAAGTTATTACTAATAATTATTATTAAACATATCCAGTTAATTATTTTTATTTTATTAACTATAGCTGTTTTTTCTATCTATTTCATATTTTTTGATGAGGATAAGTAAATTCTAAATGCTACGTCACCTGTTTGAGAACAATACGATATAATGGAGCGATGTCGCATTTAGAGTAACTTATTATTAAAAAATAGGAAATAGAAGAAAAATCATCTATTTCTGTACAAAAAAATAAATTACGCTCCAAAAAATTGATAATAGATGGCGCAAGAGTGGACAAAACAATATAGTTACCTGTAGTTAAAATGTAAAGTTTCCTGTAAAATAAAATAAAATTGTATCATAAGTTGTGTAACGACCCGATGCATGGCGCCACTGAATTCTCCAACAGACGGTATCATTTCAGTTTCCTATAATATATACAAACTAAAATATATTATATTTTAGTTTGTATATATGCTGATTGTGACAGAAAAAGAACAAATATTTGACGATAAGTAAATCTACTAGATTCCTTATTTCTATGATAACAGTCAAATTTGTAATTACTTACATTTTTTTGAATTTATAAACTGAAGTCTTTGTTGGAATAAATGTTGCTCTGTAACGTGTTGAATTTCTAAAAGTCCTTTTACAATTTCGAATATAGTCTCATTCAATAAGCAATTTGCTAAGCTGGAGAGTAATTCATACGGAAGTCTCATCTGGTATTTCCTGAAACATAAAGGAAATACTTAGTACTAATTTGGACCTTTTGGAATATGTGTAAAAAAAGGGTTATACCACAGACACAGGAATTAGTACCACAGACATATAGGGTGATTCACGACCGCGATGATGCGATAGTACTTTAGACTTATAAGTGATAAGATTTTTTTGAAAATTTGGATTTACATTATTTTTTCTATTATAGGTACTAACCTATATCTATCTCTTATAGTTTTCAAGATAAAAAATTTGCTCAAGATACGATATGATGACAAAAACATGATCTTAAATAAGCATTAGTAAAATCGTGAATTGAACATTTTTAAAGTTGAAATTTGGGTTATAAGCTAACAAAAGTCGACATATTCGATCTGTCTACATCAACCAATTGGATACATAGATAAATGCAACAAGTTTAGATTGGAAAGCCCGTAAAAATTTTAGGTCGCGAAATTATTTTGGGTCGCGACCGTTATACGCGATCTGGCGCTGCTATAGCGGTCGCTAAGAACAACGGCAAACAAAAACAGAAATAATTTTCTTTTGGCAAAGTCAGAATCTTCAAAAATCATAATAATCTTCAAAATCTAAACCGCTCTCATTAAAGAAATTCCGAAAAGTGTTTATAGCATCCATTTTCAAAGTAATTATTGCTATCTTGTGAGTTTAATTCAAGTTTTATTTACTCCAACCGGTAATAATTGTGAAAAAGTGGCATTAAAAACTTAAAAAGCTGTGCTGTGAACTGTGAACTGCAAAAACCATCGTGGATCGTGGCATAACGTCGGTTTCCAATGTTTCATAGGTGATTTCTTTCGATCCTAATCCAATTTATAAAAAAAGAACACATTATATATTATTGGATCGACAACAATAAAAATTATATTTATTTATAATATATAACGAAAATAATAATAAATTTGAATAAACAATATTTGGCAATATAATTCCGGAAAAAGCCGAACCGCTCCGAAATTTTCAAAAGTTTTGGGTCGCGACCGTTGCATGAATAGCGCCAAATAGTATTTACATTGTCCTTATGGGCACTTTCCAATCTACTATGATTGGATATTACACAGGAAGCATATAAAACATATTTATGTCCTTTTGATATAAAATTGCCAAAATCTTTGTTATTTTAAATTCAACACTAAGTATATTTTGTTAAAAATCATGTAATAAAATTTAACACAGGTACAATTAAAATAACGAAACAAAGTTGCTACCACTTTTATTATGAAGTGGCAACACTTTAAAGCTAAAGTAATTTAGAGAGAGGTGCCTCTATGCAAAAATCAAAATTTTCAAAAAAAATGCTATTATCGGTTCATCTTAAACGTCTAACGTACCATGGATATGAATCACCCTGTATACCCCACACTTTTGAAAAAATAATTTTTAATTGTGTATCTTATCATTCCCTAAAAGTTCGCTACTTAACATTTTTTAGTAATAATTCTCAAATCAAACGAGATATTGAACTTTATTGTTGATTCACCCTGTAGAGTACCTTAAATTAAAGTACCTGTATTACAGAGCTATATTTAGAACCCTAATATTCCAAACTTTAGAAAAGTATGATAGAAGAACCTTACTTTTAAAGAATGGTTGTTGGTTGTTGATAGCACTTCAGTAAAAGAAGCAAATTATGTTATTTGTTTAGCTGACTTAAATAGCTGTAGAGCTTGGTCTATCCCATAGATAAAAGACTATCCAATGGCAGGATCCCTGGCAGTGACAGTTATGTCTGTCTGGCATTTTAATTCATAGGCAAATTGTATTGTCATTTTGTGAATGTCGTCGGACAAAATTCTTCCTAATAGTCTAAGAGCTATAGTCTGTGAAACGAATAACTTTGAATTTGACAGTTCCCGCGGGCTTTTCTAGTGTTAATTTTATTAGGTTAGCAACTTGCGGCCATGCTGACGCAATGCCATCTCTAATAGAACAGCCTCGGAGCGAGATTTATGACGTCACGCTAGTTAAATACTACGGATTAATAAATATGTTGTAGAATACATGGAAAATATAATAATTTCTCGTATTTTTGGTTTGTATTTTATGATATAGTTTACATGAAATATACATAATATACAGTTAAAACATACAATATATATACCTACTTATTTATAGTAATAAAACTTTCGCAAATAAACTATGAAGCATACAAATGCAGCAAATGTTTTACAATATACAAATAACGAATAGGTACATAAGATAATGGGTAAAATGTAAAATATATTTTAAATTTTGGGGTTTGAAAATCGATCTAATTTAACAAATAACATTCAATATCTACTACTTACTATGGCTGAAATCGTACTCCATAGTCAATGTAGATTAGTGTTTATAATGTGTTTAAGTGTTAGTTTATAATAATTTTAAAAAATTCGTGGTCATCTTTTACCAAGTTTATATTAGTTTATTAATTGAAGTAAACATTACATGGTGTGTGGTGTGAATATTTTATATGTAATTTTTTGGATTATATTCGACACTATTTTTTTCATGACACAACACTGATGAAGGGCTATGATGTTAGTCGAAACGTTTTTTTTAACCAAAAAGAAATAATGAAAAAACAAATGAAAACTTAATCAGCGTTTTTTCCGAACCTAAATCCCAAGAAAATCAAAAATTTTAGAATAATTTTACATATAAAATGACAGCGATCTTTATTTTATAGCTATCTCTGACGCCTTTTTTCTAACATAGTCACCTATATTAAACTTCTGTTTAATAGTAATTTGTGGAGAATACTTGGCTTGAAAGTTAGTCTGAGCTTCTCGTATAGCTGTGATATGATTTTCTCTGCTTTGCAATGGGTCTCCTCTAGGTAACTTCATTTTAGCTGGTAATAAATGATCACCTTGGCCTAATGTTTCGTATCCAAATAATGCTTTACAAGGGGACATACCTGTAGCGGCGTTATTCCTTGTTCTTAAAATAGATATAACCTTGTTAAGTTGTTTGTTCCAATTTTCCTTAGGTTGATCAAATATTAATACTCGTAACAGTTTCTTTAGTTCTTGATTTCGGCGTTCAACAGGATTCGCTCAAGCATGATATATTGGTGTATGAAATAATTCAATTTGATATTGACTACCCATACTCAAGTACTGTTGGCTTACAAACTGTGGACCATTATAGGATATAATTCTAAAAGGAAAACCATATCGAGAAAATATTTCATTTTCTAGATACTCGATTATATTTCGGCACCTCGTCCTTCGAGATCACTAGGTAGTATATGCCTGGTCTGCTATTTGGTCACATATTTTTAAAGAAAAAACAAAAATTTTCATACTTCCCGCTCATCTGTCCTTAACCTCATTCTTGCTTGTGTGTGCTATTGGTTACACGTGTATTTGAGAGTGAGTAAATTTTTCCATTTTTTTACTAAAAATTTAGACTTACTTATTTTAGAGATGGGTAAACATTCGTCCCGCAAAAGATCTCGTTCCAGATCGGCAGATCTGGAAAAGAGGTTGAGAAACTTGGAGAGAAGTCTTAAATATTTAAAAAAGGAACGCCACGAGGTCAGAGGATCAGGTAGGAATCCTTGTAAGGGACCAGGCAGATCACAAGAACGAAGCCCTAGCCGTAGGCGTTCCAGTATCTCTAGAACGTGTAGTTCAGATAGATACAGTTTTTGTCGTAGGACGCGTAGCCCACGCACAAATAAACAGGAGAAACCAACGTTTCTCAGAAAGTCTGTGACGCGTAGTCCAGGCTCTCGACATAACAGTGTGGCATGTAGCTCACGAAGTAAATTACCGGATGGCAGAGGTCACCAATTATCTGATGAGGGAGGCCAATCGGAAGAGGAAACGGGTAGGTCACCTAATATTCCTTATGATTTTAGCTCTTCGGAGGAATCCGGTAGGGTTGAAAGAAATGAACGAAATCCCTCCTCAGACAGGGCCATTAAAGATGGCGAACCAGAATTAGAGATCCATCTAGATTCTGAGACATTGGCTTGTCTTGGAACAGAGCATTTTCCCCAAGTAAAAGAAGGTGCAGTATTACATTCTGCAATAGCTTCTAGATGGAAATATATTCTCAGACATGGATGGGAGAAGCAGCTTTGTGAAGAGGCTGACAGAGCCTATCCTAGACCTGGGAATTGTCAGGAGCTTACGGCTCCTACTCTCAACCCAGAGGTAGCTTTATTATTGTCAGAGGCTACAAAGAAGGAGAAGAGGTTGGTGCAAGTTCAGAATTATCTGGGAACAGGTATGTCAGCTTTGGGTGTCATTTTAAATGACCAGATTCAAAATCAGGCACAGGATAACAGACTTCATTTGGAAAATATGAGTAAAGCTTGCAATTTGTTTGCGAACACACACTATATCCTTTCCCTTGAGCGACGCTCTAATGTTTTACCTTTTTTATCTAAGATGGCAAAGGATATTGCTTATTCTAGCCAATTAGATGAATTTCTTCTAGGAAAGGACTTTAGTGAAAAATATAAAAGCCAGCAGATGATGCAGAAAGCTAGTTCATACTTAAAGGCTCGTGTATCTACAGGAGTTAGATATAGCTCCAGAACCACCAAGAAACCCAGTCAGAAGACAGGGAATTTAAACTACAGGGGCCCATCTCGCATTTTGAGGGATGTAAGATCAAAGGGCCGTCTACCTCGATCAGAGAGGTCCAGAGTCTCGAGCAGGAGGTACCCAACACAACGGAAACATTAGTGGTAAGTATTGCTGGAAGATTAAAATATTTTTATAAAAACTGGCAAGAGATTACCTCAGACAAAAGAGTTTTAGAGTGGATTAATGGGTATAAATTACCTTTTAAAAGAAGGCCGGTAGGCATTTCCAATTCTACATACTCTTCAGATCAATCTGACATTTTGGAGAGCATCCAAACCTTGTTAAAGCAGGGTGTGGTAAGAAAGGTAAACAAAGTTAAGGGTCAGTTTTTATCACCCTACTTTTGTGTATCAAAACTTAATAAAAAGCCCAGGTTTATATTAAATCTTATGAAACTAAATCAACATTTAGAACTCTTACATTTTAAGATGGAGGAGTACAGAACAGCAATGAAGCTGCTGTATCCAAATTGTTTTATGTGTACAGTAGATCTAACAGATGCATATTACACAATTCCGATTTATAATAAACACCGTAGGTATCTTAGATTTTCTTATAAAAAATGTTATTATGAATTTACATGCTTGCCTTTTGGGTTAGCTACTGGGCCATATATTTTTACTAAATTAATGAAACCTGTGTTGGCAGAGATAAGGAGGAGGGGTATTGTATGCTGTATATATTTAGACGATTTTCTTGTTGTAGGAGCTGATGCTCTAACTTCTAGAGAACATACACAAGAAATAATTAGTATTTTAGAATCTTTAGGCTTTATAATCAATTATAAAAAGAGTAATCTTATTCCATCTTATATATGCAAATATTTAGGATTTAAATTCAGTTCAGTTGACATGACTATTAGTCTTACAGTCGAAAAGAAAGTGAGAATTTTGAAAGCAATTCGTTTAATTCTTTTAAAAAAGATTTGCAGTATTAGAAGTTTTTCTATATTAATTGGATTATTAGTTTCGGCTTGTCCAGCTACAAAGTATGGCTGGCTATATACAAAGAGGTTAGAGAGAACTAAGACAAAATCTCTTTTTTTAAACAGGCAAGATTATGAATCAAAAATGAGTATAAATGAGACTGATATTCAGGACTTGCTATGGTGGATAGACACGATACCAGATGCAAGGAATAATATTAGAGATGATTCTTTTAATATTAAGATTTTTACAGATGCAAGCAGAACAGGTTGGGGTTGCTTCTGTAACGGACGCACAGCAAATGGTTTGTGGTCTAGGGAAGAGCTTGAATACCACATCAATTATCTGGAACTCTTAGCAGCTTTTTATTCCTTAAAAACATTTGCTAAACATTTAAGATCAGAACAAATACTTTTAAGAATAGATAATACTACCGCAGTATCTTATATAAATAGAATGGGTAGTATTAAATATCCCCTTTTATCTCAACTGGCTAGAAGGATTTGGCAGTGGTGTGAGGAAAGAGATTTATGGCTCCAGGCAGTATATATTAGTTCAGAAGAGAATGTCCAAGCAGATGAACAATCTAGAAAGCTTCCTTCTGATACAGAATATGAATTAGATTGGGAGGTTTTTAACCAAATTACTAGCCTTTTCGGGCAACCATCAATAGATTTATTTGCATCACAAGTGAATGCAAAATGTGATAAATATTTATCATGGAGACAGGATCCTAATTCTTTTGGGATTGATGCATTTTCTTTTAACTGGAAAGAATTTTTCTCTTTTTACGCTTTTCCCCCATTTTGTTTAATACTTAGGACATTAAAAAAGATTATTGTAGACAGAGCCTTAGGCATTGTAGTGGTGCCATACTGGGAAACCCAACCATGGTTTCCTCTTTTTATGAGCTTGTTACTCTGTCCTCCGATGATTTTACCAAATAATAGTTTATTATTTCCTTCCAGATCTCCATCAACGACAAACATTACAATGATGGCAGGAGTGTTATCAGGGAATCTCTTTTACGAAAAGGGAACCCAGAACAAGCCATTGACATAATGTTAGAGTCCTTGTCCCAGTCCACAATAAAACAGTATGAAGGCGTTTTCAGAATCTGGGGAGAGTTTTGCAGCAGGTATAATATTAATGCTTTTGAGCCCAATGAAAACAATATTATAGCTTCTTTAACATTTATATATCAGACCAAAAAGGTGGGTTACAATACCTTTAATACTTATCGTTCTGCTGTCATGACATTAATTGGAGGGCTAGATAAAAGTTCGAGTATAAATAGGTTTTTAAAAGGTGTTTTTAGGCTAAGACCACCTAAGAGGAGATACAATTTTACATGGGATCCTCAGGTAGTCTTATCAATGTTGGAAAATAGATATCCAAATGAATCTCTGTCATTATTACAGTTGAGTAAGAAAACAGTAACTTTATTAGCTTTGGTTACAGGTCATCGTTTACAAACATTGGCTCGTATTCGAGTGGAAAATATAACATTTTCAGACAAAGGCTTACAAATTTTTATTGTAGATCAGCTGAAAACAACCAAACCAGGGAAAGAGCAACCATGCTTAGAATGACCATTTTACCACCATAAGCCGGAAATTTGCCTTGTGAGAACCTTAGAAGCATATATTGAAAAGACCCGGGAGGTAAGGACAGACGTTCAAGATTTTCTGTTTTTATCAACAAGAATCCCATATAACACAGCGTCCACTGATACTCTAAGCAGATGGATAAAAGCCAGCCTAAGAGAGGCAGGCATTGATACAGCCATTTTCTCCGGTTATTCTACCAGACATTCAGCAACATCTGCGGCATTCAGAAATGGTATAACCCTGGAAACTATAAGACGTACTGCAGGATGGTCGAACACGTCTCAGATGTTTGCAAATTTTTATAATTGTCCATTAAAGGATACTTTTAGTTTTGCCAAGGCAATATTACAATAGTTGTTTTCATTACATTGTTTGCAGATACAACATGTTAATAGTTTTTTGTATTTAAAGTATTACATATTATTGCAAATTGTAATTTTAATATTTTACAATTGTTATTTGTTTAGTATTGTTTGATACTTTTAGTTTTTCCAAGGCAATATTACAAGAGTTGTTTTTCATTTCATTGTTTGCAGATACAACACGTTAATAGTTTTTGTTTTTAAAGTATTACATATTATTGCAAATGGTAATTTTAATATTTTACAATTGTTATTTGTTTTAATATTGTTTGATACGTTTAGTTTTGCCAAGGCATTATTACAATGGTTGTTTTCTACATTGTTTGCAGAGACAACATGTTAATAGTTTTTGTGTTTAAAATATTACATATTATTGCAAATTGTAATTTTAATATTTTACAATGGTAATTTGTTTAGTATTGTTTGATATTTTTAGTTTTGCCAAGGCAATATTACAATAGTTGTTTTCTACATTGTTTGCTGATACAACATGTTAATAGTTTTTGTGTTTAAAGTATTACATATTATTGCAAATCGTAATTTTAATATTTTACAAATGTTATTTGTTTAGTATTGTTTGATACTTTTAGTTTTGCCAAGGCAATATTACAATAGTTGTTTTCTACATTGTTCGCAGATACAACATGCTAATAGTTTTTGTGTTTAAAGTATTACATATTATTACAAATTGTAATTTTAATATTTTACAATTGTTATTTGTTTAGTATTGTTTGATACTTTTAGTTTTGCCAAGGCAATATTACAATAGTTGTTTTCATTACATTGTTTGCAGATACAACATGTTAATAGTTTTTGTATTTAAAGTATTACATATTATTGCAAATTGTAATTTTAAGATTTTACAATTGTTATTTGTTTAGTATTGTTTGATACTTTTAGTTTTGCCAAGGCAATATTACAATAGTTGTTTTTCATTTCATTGTTTGCAGGTACAACACGTTAATAGTTTTTGTACTGAAAGTATTACATATTGCAAATTGTAATTTTAATATTTTACAATTGTTGTTTGTTTAGTATTGTTTAGAATGCAATTTTCAGTAAGAATTTTGCACTATTTTGTGGTTTTCAGGAATTATCGTGAAATAAAGAATAGGTTTTGGTTTACATTCCTTGGAATATTATAAGTAGAGAGCGGGAAAAATAATTCTTTGAACATCTACCTAGTGATCTCGAAGGACGAGGTGCCGAAATATAATACTACGATTAAATGAACTTACCGTGAAATTTAATCGTTGTTATATGAGGCACCTCGTCCGAAGAGATCACCTCCCACCCACCCCAAAGTTATTCTCAAATTTGTACCCTTAATTTTTCCCGCGTCTTTAAACTGAATGAGGTTAAGGACAGATGAGCGGGAAGTATGAAAATTTTTGTTTTTTCTTTAAAAATGTGTGACCAAATAGCAGACCAGGCATATACTACCTAGTGATATCTTCGGACGAGGTGCCTCATATAACAACGATTAAATTTCACGGTAAGTTCATTTAATCGTAGTATTATTTGTTTTCTACTGAAAATATTCCAAAATAAGCTGCAATCTGGCAACATTGACGATGTGCGCATGCGTAGTATCTGATAGGTAGTATCTGTGACTATATGCAGCAAAAACTCGTTTCAAGGTCAGCCACCGGATCCACACCTTACCCAGGATTGCAATTATTTTAGTTAAATATAACTAGACCAAAGAATAGATAAGGGTGCAGCCACACTATCCTAAAAACGGCGTATCGGCAAAGAGTAGATAAGAAAAGAGACGACAGTTCGCGCGGTACCTTTCATGTTTGAGTGGTGGGGAGAGTGACCTCGTCTCGCTTGTCCCTTTAAATTTTCGTAATTTTTTCGCGGGAAATTTGAAATATACTATTATTAAAACTTGCCTGTATAGATTATAAATAGTTACTGTATGGGTAAAGAAATAAATAGAAACGAAAAAAAAATGAGTTTTCTAAATATTATATAAAATAAATTATAATTAGAAACATATTTGTCGGGGAATAAAGATAATAAAAGCAATATTTTGTATATCGTTGGTAAACAAGATAAAGTGACCAAGTCGATTTGTAAGAAATGTTTTATTTACGTGTATTTTTTTTACATATGGACTTGAACAAGTGTAAAATCACAGTATGGAGTTTATGTACAAAAAAATAGAGTTGCTCAATTTTTGTTTAAATGTATTGCAAGCTTCTAACCATGTCTTCGATCTATGGATTACATTTAGTTTAATAACATAATTATATAGTATATTTCTATAAAAATACTTTTCAGGATCCTTTGGAAAAGAGTGAAATATTATGTCTGTCGAAGAATAAGACCTATTTTTGCAGTCTTTATAAGCACACACATTGCCACCATCTCGTCTTTTCCTGCTACTCGTGTTCTATTCAGTATTCATATTTAACAATATTTACAAATTAGTACGCAACAAAAACGATACTAAAATTAAACCTTAAAAACTCTCAAAACGATAATATATCGAAAAACTCTGAAAACACACTTTAAAAAGGCAAAAATGCAAGAAAACAACTAATCAGATTTGTTTATGTTTAAGCCTGATTAGCACAGCTGATTAGCGTCCTAAAACCATAGGTTAGATTCTTGTTAGATTAGATAAAATACGCCGTTGTCAGATTTTGAGATTTTATCTGTTTATCTTTGAAATCGATCAACTTATTAGTCATTCTGTTTCTTTGATATTATCAGTACATTGCGAAAAAAGAACCTAAACCAACCTAAACTAAAAATTTACATTTCAGTATTAACATACGTTACTTATATCCTTCTTATAATATTAATTTATTTTCAGAAAATCTTGTTTATTTTTCAAAGAAATATACTTGGCAACAGAAAAAATGGGACTTGATGGGACCTTTAAATTTTAATATATCTGCGTCTCTCTCGCGAAATTCGACTTCTTTGTTCACTGTCATCTCTTGTCTTATCTACTCTTTAGACATGGACCTTTAAATATAGCCTGTCATAACAGGGACCTTTAAATATAGCCTGTCAAAACAGGGACCTTTAAATATAGCCTGTCAAAACAGGGACCTTTAAATATAGCCTGTCAAAACAGGGACCTTTAAATATAGCCTGTCAAAACAGGGACCTTTAAATATAGCCTGTCACAACAGGGACCTTTAAATATAGCCAGACGAAAACTATTTAGTCGTTTCATTGCATAGCGCTCGTTAGGCAAACAAGCCGTTATCTTAAACGGTCCTTTGTATCAAGGGCCTAATTTGCCTCCACTAAACTGGGCATACTCTACTACAACTGTGTCTCAAATGTAGTAGGCTTTACTGATCATGCGTTTTTCATTTGAGTATGCTCGTCCACTCCTGACATTTACAGCAATGGTATTAAGGGTTGTTTTACCTGACTGATTATATCCCATCCAATTATTGTAATTTTAAATTGCGAATGCCTGTCGATTATCTAAGTCACAGATAAAAAATACTCAATTTTTTTGCTACAGGCTTAGGTACAAGTTTTACAATATTTTCTTAAAATTATTTTAATCAATTCCGATGGTAGTTACACCACCATTTAAAAATTTCAAGAATAAGGTCATTTGCTTTAATTATTTTTTTTGAAAAGCATTTTCTTTTCACACACTTAAAAACAAATCAATCAAGTGGATATAAGTTGATTCCATAATTGTTATCATTTTGCATTTTATTGGACCCAGAATGGTTCTTCAAAAGAAAACGTAAAATAAAATAACACATGCAGCTTGCGTATGTCTAAAATAAACAAACAAAAAAAATGCTTTGTCTTATAAAATACAGCTCGAACTGATAAGCTCCCAGCTCTGTCTGGACTTGCATTTTGTCTTTTTGTTTAAAGTCTGTTTTCTATACTCGTAAATTCCGATGAATTCTAATAGTCTTACCTACTGCGTCTTTCTAAACACTTGCATTATTTGAATGCACTTGCCATCTGAAAATGAATGGCCTGATTCTATGAAATGATTAGCGAAATTTCATTTTCATTTTTTTTCTTACTCTTTTTCATTTACCCAGCTCTAAAACGAGAATGTTGGCTGTGAACATTTTAAATTTACCACATCGTCAAAAGCCGCAACTAAAAGAACCTTAGTGCTTATGGATTTTTTCATCTGCCAAGCAGACATATTTTTTTTATAAAAGATGGTCTATGTTCTTTGAATCTACCTTCTAAATTTCTACCGGTCTGGCTTATATAACAGATATTGCATTCTGAACAGTTCAACTTATAGATTGATAGTGTTGTTTTCCTATATTTACATTAAAAAGTAAACCTGATATGGCCTAAGACGGTTCAAATGCTACCGCTGTACCATTTAACTTCTCATTATTTTATTTATTGCTTTTATTAAACCTAGTGTTTTGTCTTATTGTATTGTTTCTAATTCTTTAGTTTTGATAGCTTGACTTAGTGCGAGAGAACATGCTGAATGAACCATTGATTTGTACGCTGCTAATTTATGTTGTAATGAATGTTTAAAATTATGATAACATCTGTAAACATCAGCTTTCTCAAGATACCAAATTCTAATTTCTCTAGTCTACTTTTGACATTGTTAGATTTTAGAAATTAATTTTATTATCATAGTTAGTACTCAGTTTCATTCAGTTTCAGCTTCTTAGTTTCAGATTCATTCAACTGATATAAAAGAAGATAAGAACATAATCTACATGATCATACAAGATAATAAATATCAAAATGTTATGATTTTGAAAAGTGTTTCAGTAAATTCAGACAGAAAACTTTCTGCAAGTAAATGACTTGGCGGAGAACCTAAGCAAAATCCTTTTTGTTTGTCTATAAAAATATCTTCAAACACGAAACAATTTTCGTTCATGTAGCTTAAAAATTCCAAAACTTATTATTAAACGATAATGTTAATCTCACATTTTTGCATGTTTTAATTTTTTTTTTGTAAATTCTCATAATAAACGATAAATTTCTTTCCAGAAAGGAAGTTCTAGTGTTAAAACATTTTTTTAGCATTCGGTTCCAACTGTTCTAAATAAAATTAGTTCGATTGCATCTTTAAATTATTTTAGTGATTTCAATACGCTTCATAACTTGGTAATGTACTATTTAACAATCTGTATAAACTGTCAAAACAAATTCTGGCAATATATGGGCATTTTATCTTAACTAGGAAGGAAACTGACTGCCACTATTTTCATTGAAATTTAAAATTAACTATAGCATTACTATTTTTTTTGTATAACTTTTCTAACGAAGTTTTCAAGTTTTAAATTACAACTTGTTAAGTGAGAACAAAGAATTAAATTCAATCGTAAGTTAATTCTGACTGAGTACTGTTAATTCTGAAATAAGTTTTGTCTGACAACTTATTAAATTACCAATTCTTACATTACCAGTAAGAACCAAATTAAATCGTTTCTAAGACTGTATGTCAAATGGTCTGATACTTAGCTTTTTTATATTGTGGAAGGCCATGGTCATAGTTGTTTACGAACGGCAACGGTTGTCCGCCGATCTTGCTGATATGTTGCTGATGCAGCGCATATCTGTCCTTAGGTAACAATGCATGAACTGTGGGACCTTACAGTCGTCTGTCAGCTGAGAAACTTTCTCGGTCATGAGGTCTCCAACCATAAACAAATAAAAATAAAATAGTTTGATTAATAATATACTCAATATTACTAAAATTTTTTAATACTCAACTTTTGTTCAGAAATAAACAAATCAGTTTGGCTGTGCTAGACATTAAAGTGCTGAGCTCGCTTATTCGGGCTATTTTCCAATCGTCCTTCAGCTTCTGCACTGGCTTTGTCCAGATCGACGACATCGGTTGGCGGTGTGTCAGCCAGAAAATGTTGGGAAACCAATAATCTGGAACTTGGTCCATGACGTAACACATTTGGTATGTGAACCAACTCTCGAAAGGATTGTGATTAAATGCGGTCCATGTTTTTTCTTGTTCAGCAGTAACAGTTGCTCAAGCTCCAGCTGTCTCTCTCTCTCTTTAAAATATTCAGAAGGCGGCTCGACATTTGTTGATACATTTCCATTTGAATCTCCAACACACTCCGACGGAACAATGTCTTCTCTTCAATTCCTTTTCGTTCTGAAGGCACTCACAAATTGATTGTTTTATTGTTTATTTTTCCTTTAACGATCACTAATACACAGGAGAAATTATTCTTCTGATAGATCAAAATCGGTATCGTCAGAAATTGGCACATTTCGTCATGTTACGCAATACTGTCTTAATGTTCAAAAACTTCACTTTTCACTACTTTTGGGCAAACTAGGGCATAATCCCACTTCTGATGTTAGATTAGGGACAGATAATTAGTCTTTTTAATTAAATTAAACCACTGTATTCCTCAAAAATACGTTTTATTCCGCTTAAAAGTATGTGAACAGTTCGAAAGACGATCTTAACTGACTAAACTTATAAGAATGATGCAACATTCGCAATATTGCTCCAGCTTTGTTTTTCAAAGAAGGGCTACGCTGCGGCGGTCTCGGAGATCAGGTGTTGTAGCTGACGTAATTTAGACGACGCCAGCTATCATTTATGAAAAGAAAAAATACAAAATACATTTGAACTGAAAGAGGGCACGCCATTGAATAACTGGAAACGGAAATGAAAATTAAGCCATCATGTCCTTATCATGTCAACCTGTCAATTGGAAAATTAGTTCTCCAGACGACAACGAAGGCTTTCGGTGGCGTATCGTGTTTCCACGATTTAACACAGAGTTGACACTTCTTTCTAGTTAATTATTTTATGTTGCCATCTCGTCTTTTCCTGCTACTCGTGTCCTGTTCAGTATTCATATTTAACCATAATTACAAATTAGTACGCAACAAAAACGATACTAAAATTAAACCTTAAAAACTCTCAAAACGATAATATATCGAAAAACTCTGAAAACACACTTTAAAAGGGCAAAAATGTAAGAAAACAACTAATCAGATTTGTATTTGTTTATGTTTAAGCCTGATTGATTAGCACAGCTGATTAGCGTCCTAAAATCATAGGTTAGAATCTTTGTTAGAATAAATAAAATAGGCAGTTGTCAGATTTTCAGATTTTATCTGTTTATCTTTAAGATCGATCAACTTAGTAAAGCTACATTCTAAATCAATTCGCTGGCCGAGTCGTACTTTCGCACGCAAGCTTATCTTATGTACAGGGACATCATTTTAAGTGTCTCACTCGATTTATAATTTTCCTGTTTGGTATTTAAAGATAGTAGAAAGATTTTCTAAAGTAATTTTTCGCGAGGATGCCGATTCTCTACACCAAAATTTTTTAAAACGGCAATTTTGACAGATACGACGCCATCTTGATTTTTTTTAAATGGAAACCCCCACATATTTTAGCATGGTCCGGTAGACATATTTTAGCTAATTTCAAATATATATAGTTTAGTATACTTTTGCTCTTACTGTTTGGGATATACAGTGGATTTAAAATGAATTGTTCCAGAATCATTTTAAGTGTCTCATCCCAATTTAAAATTTTTCCTCTTTCCTATTTTTTAAGATAGTAAAAAGATATTGTAATGTAATTTTTTCGCGAGGATGTCGATTTTCTACACCAAATTTTTTAAATCGTCAATTTTGACAGATACGACGCTATCTTGATTTTTTTTTTAAATGGAACCCCACATATTTTAGCATGGTCCGGTAGACATATTTTAGCTAATTTCAAAATATATAGTTTAGTATACTCAGTGCCCTTACCGTTTTTTGAGATATACAATGGATTTAAAAATGAATTGTTCCAGAATCATTTTAAGTGTCTCACCCAATTTAAAATTTTCTCTTTTTCTATTTTAAGATAGTAAAAAGATATTTTAATGTAATTTTTCGCGAGGATGCCGATTTTCTACACCAAAATTTTTTAAATCGTCAATTTTGACAGATACGACGCCATCTTGATTTTTTTTTAAATGGATATCTCCACTTATTTTAGCATGGTCCGATAGACATATTTTAGCTAATTTCAAAAATATATAGTTTAGTATACTTTGCACTTACTGTTTTCGATATTGGTGGATTTAAAAATGAATTGTTCCAGAAATCATTTTATGTCTCACCCAATTTAAAATTTTCCTCTTTTCTATTTTAAGATAGTAAAAAGATATTTTAATGTAATTTTTTCGATGATTTTCTACACCAAAATTTTTTAAATCGTCAATTTTGACAGATACGACGCCATCTTGATTTTTTTTAAATGGAAACCCCCACTTATTTTAGCATGGTCCGGTAGACATATTTTAGCTAATTTCAAAAATATATAGTTTAGTATACTTTGCTGTTACCGTTTTCTATATACAGTGGATTTAAAAATGAATTGTTCCAGAATCATTTTAAGTGTCTCACCCAATTTAAAATTTTCCTCTTTTCTATTTTAAGATAGTAAAAAGATATTTCAATGTAATTTTTCGCGAGGATACCGATTGTCTACACCAAAATTTTTTAAAACGTCAATTTTGACAGATACGACGCCATCTTGATTTTTTTAATGGAAACCCACACATATTTTAGCATGGTCCGGTAGACATATTTTAGCTAATTTCAAAAATATATAGTTTTGTATACTTTGCACTTACCGTTTTCGATATACAGTGGATTTAAGAATGAATTGTTCCAGAATCATTTTAAGTGTCTCACCCAATTTAAAATTTTCCTCTTTTCTATTTTAAGATAGTAAAAAGATATTTCAATGTAATTTTTCGCGAGGATGCCGATTTTCTACACCAAAATTTTTTAAATCGTCAATTTTGACAGATACGACGCCATCTTGATTTTTTTAAAATGGAAACCCCCACTTATTTTAGCATGGTCCGGTAGACATATTTTAGCTAATTTCAAATATATATAGTTTAGTATACTTTGCTCTTACCGTTTTCTATATACAGGGGATTTAAAAATGAATTGTTCCAGAATCATTTTAAGTGTCTCAATCTAATTTAAAATTTTCCTTCCTATATTTTAAGATAGTAAAAGATATTGTTGTAATTTTTCATGAGGATGTCGATTTTCTACACCAAAATTTTTAAATCGTCAATTTTGACAGATGACGCCATCTTGATTTTTTTAAATGGAAACCCCCACTTATTTTAGCATGGTCCGGTAGACATATTTTAGCTAATTTCAAAAAATATATAGTTTAGTATACTCTTTGCACTTACTGTTTTCGATATACAGTGGATTTAAAATGAATTGTTCCAGAATCATTTTAAGTGTCTCACCCAATTTAAAATTTTCCTCTTTTTATTTTAAGATAGTAAAATATATTTTAATGTAATTTTTCGCGAGGATGCCGATTTTCTACACTGTAACTTTTTAAATCGTCACTTTTGACAGATACGACGCCATCTTGATTTTTTTAAATAGAAACCACATCACTTATTTTAGCATGGTCCGCAGACATTTTAGCTAATTTCAAAATAGGTAGTTTAGTATACTTGCACCTTCGTTTCGATATACAGTGGATTTAAAATGAATTGTTCCAGAATCATTTTAAGTGTCTCACCCAATTTAAAATTTTCCTCTTTTTATTTTAAGATAGTAAAATATATTTTAATGTAATTTTCGCGAGGATGCCGATTTTCTACACCAAACTTTTTAAATCGTCAATTTTGACAGATACGACGCTATCTTGATTTTTTAAACCACATCAAATTTTAACACTGCCCGGTAGACAAATTTTAGCGCTAATTTCAAAATATATAGTTTAGTATACTTTGCATTTACCGTTTTCTATATACAGGAGGTTGAAATCAAGAATTTCTAATTTTTATGCGTATTTGAATATGAATGCCATTCACTTACAACTGAGTGGTATTTGTATCAAATGCATGAAATTTACGTAAATTGAGCTATCTTATGATAAATGACTAGCAGTTTAAAACTAAATTTTCATTTTTTTTATATACAGGGTGGTCCGAACTGTATTCTGGAAACTTCGGCAGCATACTCTGCAGATAAAAATAAGTAAAAAAGTTCGTATAAATATATGTCCTACAATACTTACTTTCGGAGATACAGGGTGTAGAAGTTTCATATTTATTTCGATTTTTTCGAATTAATTTCTGAAGTAACGTCAATATTTGGCTGAAAATTCGTGTCTGGGAGTTTTTTGACATGAGAAACTTGATTCTGATGTCAATATGACTCTTATTTGTAGGGGGCGCCACCTACATGTGTTTTAACTGTTTTGAAAAGTAATAAATTTTCGCCCATACCTGTATAAAACTACTGGGTAAAAAATATACATTTTCTTGACTTTTTACGTAAAAAATGTATCTTGGTAAAAATCACTACGAGCAACCTTTCTCAAGATATTTGGAATGGAAATAGTCAATACATGTCATTATTGACAAAAAAATAAACACGTTGAGTAGAATAGATATTTGGCTGAAATAATAAATGTGGGAAATTTTATTTTTTTTAAATTAATTATAATTTTTTCTGCGGAAAAATGATGATAAAACAGTTTCTGTTGAACTTTTGGCATAAAAACATTTCAAATTTATGATTTCAGTCTAGTAACTCTACATGTTTAATATATGTCAATGATGACAGGTATTGATAATTTCGATTCCCAGTATCTCGAGAACCATTACTCGTAACAATTTTTACCAACAGACCTTTTTTACGTAAAAATCGTTATAAATGAATATTTTTTCACTCAGTAGTACGTATACTCAGTTACGTACGGACGGACGAAAAGTTATTACTCTTCAGAACAGTTAAAACACGTGTATGTGGTGCCCCCTAGAAATTGGATTTATATTGACATCAAAATCAAATTTCTCATTATCAAAAATCTCGACACCAATTTTCATCAAAGTACCGTATGATCGAGAAAAAACGGCGTCAGCGATGGCTATGGAATGAAGATCGCTGTCATTTTATATGTAAATTTATATGGTAATTGTCATCGATGTTCATTTCCCAGCCAATTGGGCGCCGTTTTTTTTCGATCATACGGTATTAACGTTACTTCACAAATTATTTGGAAAAAATCGAAATAAAAATGATACTTCTACACCCTGTATCTCTGAAACTAAGCATGTTAGGACATTTATACGAACTTTTTTACTTATTTTTATCTGCAAAATATGCTGCCAAAGTTTCCGGAATCACCCCGTATGTAAAGGTCATATTGAAGAAGAATCAAAGTATAAATAAATAAAAAAATTTAAGCGTCGTAATTGTCAAATTTGACATTTCTCAAGAATTTTAAAATTGAAAATTGTAAACTCGATGAGTCACTTTAAAATAATTCTAAAGATTTCATTTTTAAATGCACTGTATATCGAAAACGGTAAGTGCCAAGTATACTAAACTATATATTTTTGAAATTAGCTAAAATATGTCTACCGGACCATGCTAAAATATGTGGGGGTTTCCATTTAAAAAAAATCAAGATGGCGTCGTATCTGTCAAAATTGACGTTTTAAAAAATTTTGGTGTAGACAATCGGTATCCTCGCGAAAAATTACATTACAATATCTTTTTACTATCTTAAAATAGGAAAGCGGAAAATTTTAAATTGGGTGAGACACTTAAAATGATTCTGGAACAATTCATTTTTAAATCCACTGTATATCGAAAACGGTAAGTGCAAAGTATACTAAACTATATATTTTTGAAAATAGCTAAAATATGTCTACCGGACCATGCTAAAATATGTGGGGGTTTCCATTTAAAAAAAATCAAGATGGCGTCGTATCTGTCAAAATTGACGTTTTAAAAATTTTGGTGTAGACAATCGGTATCCTCGCGAAAAATTACATTACAATATATTTTACTATCTTAAAATAGGAAAGAGGAAAATTTTAAACTGGGTGAGACACTTAAAATGATTCTGGAACAATTCATTTTTAAATCCACTGTATATCGAAAACGGTAAGTGCAAAGTATACTAAACTATATATTTTTGAAATTAGCTAAAATATGTCTACCGGACCATGCTAAAATATGATGGTGTTTCCATTTTAAAAAAATCAAGATGGCGTCGTATCTGTCAAAATTGACGTTGTAAAAAAATTTAATGTAGAAAATCGGCATCCTCGCGAAAAATTACATTGAAATATCTTTTTACTATCTTAAAATAGAGAAGAGGAAAATTTTAAATTGGGTGAGATCCTTAAAATGATTCTGGAACAATTCATTTTTAAATCCACTGTATATAGAAAACGGTAAGTGCAAAGTATACTAAACTATATATTTTTGAAATTAGCTAAAATATGTCTACCGGACCATGCTAAAATATGTGGGGGTTTCCATTTAAAAAAAATCAAGATGGCGTCGTATCTGTCAAAATTGACGTTTTAAAAAATTTTGGTGTAGACAATCGGTATCCTCGCGAAAAATTACATTACAATATCTTTTTACTATCTTAAAATAGGAAAGCGGAAAATTTTAAATTGGGTGAGACACTTAAAATGATTCTGAACAATTCATTTTTAAATCCACTGTATATCGAAACGGTAAGTGCAAAGTATACTAAACTATATATTTTGAAATTAGCTAAAATATGTCTACTGGACCATGCTAAAATATGTGAGGTTTCCATTAAAAAAATCAAGATGGCGTCGTATCTGTCAAAATTGACGTTTTAAAAAATTTTGGTGTAGACAATCGGTATCCTCGCGAAAAATTACATTAGGAAATCTTTCTATTATCTTTAAATATCAAACAGGAAAATTATAAATCGAGTGAGACACTTAAAATGATGTCCCTGTACTTCAGTGTACTCATTCACAACAAAATTCGACGCCAGAGTGCAAGTTGAAGTTGGATTGAAAGCTTGCAAGCTGCAAACTTCCACTTTAGCACGGAATTTTGGTTTGACAATTATGACAAATTTGACATTTAAATTTTAATAATTATTTTGTTTGTGTCGTTGTTACAAGCCATTTTTCTGTGAAAAGTAAATAATTATTAAAAGAAAAATGAGTGAAGGACGCTATTCTTATTTTATTAGAACTTGTGGCTTTGCTGTTAAAAAAACGGCAATTATTATTGCAGCTCAATAATTAGCTTGACCGAAAACCAAGGGGTTTACCAAAACCCAAAAAATGAGGTGTCCAACCCATATTAATGGCGAGAAAAAGTTTTGGGTGCTTGAACATATTTTAGAAAAAGTAAACCGCTAACAGTATCGACACTTTCATAACATCTTTACGACATCCTTAATGCGAGTCAGGAGTGGCAACTTTCCAAAAGAAAAAACTACTTTTCTTCTACAATGTTTGTAGCATTTTAATTTTATAGCGGTTTCTGATCTAGGGACTTTAGTTTCCGTCAGGAGAACGTTTAAACACGCATGCGCAAAATTCGAATTGAAATTTGTTGTGAATGGTTAATTTCGTGCCGACTTTAACGTCGAAGTGCCACTCGGCCAGCGAATTGATTTCGAATGTAGCTTAATTCTGTTTCTTTGATATTATCAGTACATTGTGAAAAAAGAACCTAAACCAACCTAAACTAAAAATTTATATTTCCGTATTAACATACGTTACTTATATCCTTCTTATATTATTAATTTATTTTCAGAAAACCTTGTTTATTTTTCAAAGAAATATACTTGGCAACAGACAAAATGGGACTTGATGGCAAACTTGATGGGACCTTTAAATTTTAATATATCTGCGTCTCTCCCGCGAAATTCGACTTCTTTGTTCACTGTCGTCTCTTGTCTTATCTACTCTTTGACTAGACTTAATATGTAAAATAATTTTATATGATATATGACCTAAACAATCATATCAATTAACAATTTCTAGAAATGTTTTAATTTTCTAATATACTAACATCAACTACTCAACATAGATATACTTTTCGGCGGCCAGACTTTGCAAACTGCTCTACTTCTAATGAGCCCTAAAGGTACTGGTCCATAACTTCTACTGTCTGTTGAATTATTTTTATTATCACCTTGCAACCATACATGACCAATAGGAACTATTTGATAACTTGCAAAGCCAGTTTTAATTTTTTCACCCTTAAAATGATGAATGTTGGATGAGTGTTAGCCCTGAATAATAGTAATGTGAGATGACATTTATTTCATATTTACAAAGAGATGTCAGAAAACACAGATATTCTATCTATAGTACTATTATTATTATTAATTTATTAAAAATAAGAACATTCTTTCTATGATGCTTTAGAAAATACATTTAATTACATAATTATGTACTGTATAAGAACTGTATTCCTATAGAACATTTTGAAGCTTTACAGCATACAAGAAATTGTAGAAATACTAGAATGATTAGCTTAGTATAGAATGTATTTTATTACGATTTAACTTTTACCTGTATTGCAACAACTCTTTTGCATATTTGCTGTTTCGGATTAGTTGGGCACTTAGCAATTATTATATCACCTTTACTAATACTTTGTGTAAGAGGAGATATGTGTTCAGTGAATAGAACATCATCCGAAAATATTGTTGGTTCCATAGATGGTCCAGAACACTAGAAAGAACACTTTTTTTAAATCTTTTTTAGAGTACCTATTTTATGTAGTATTTTCCAGAATTATTAATTAATTGGCATGCAAATTACTCGAAAATAAAATAATAAATTACTATTGAAAGAGCGACCTACCAGAACAAAATCTCCTATGTATTCAAAAGTACAATGAGCAATGCACCCATACTGAATTACTACACCAATAGAGCTAAATAGTTTTAATATATGTGATTTCATTTCAATATATTACCCTATTATTTTTATTTGGCTAGATTTGCATCCAGTGCCATACTGGCCATACTATAATCTGCTATAATTATGGACACAAGATATTTTTTAATTTAAATTTATTTCTTCTACAGACTACAGGGGCTACAGTTTAGGTTAGGAACATTCAACATGTTTGTCACAGATATGGAGGTTAAAAGCAGGGTTCGGAAAACTACATGTTACTTTTAAAAACTACATAAACTACATCACATGTAGTTAATGTAGTTTATGTAGAAGGTGTAGTTTATGTAATCTATGTATGTAACTTTCAAATGTCAAAGGTTTGAGGTGAGGTTATAATAAGTTGAAGCTTTAAAAACACATAATGTATTTAAGAAAACAGAAGAAATATGGCTTTAAATATAATATCTACATCATATTATCTCTATTACACCTCATACAAAGGAAAAATATTCATAATATCAATACATAGTTTATTAACGTAGTTTTCATGTAGTTAATGAACGGGAAAAGACGTAGTTTTTGAAGAAAAACTACACGTAGTTAATCAGGTAAATTACGTCTTAGTTAACTACTTCCGAACCCTGGTTAAAAGTCACAGACAGGGTTCGGAAAACTACATGTTACTTTTAAAAACTACATAAACTACATTACATGTAGTTAATGTAGTTATGTAGAGGATGTAGTTTATGTAACCTATGTATGTAACTTTCAAATATCAAAGGTTTGAGGCTTTGAATAAGAAGACTAAGGAAGGAGCATAATGCTATCCATGTATTCATGCATGGTGGGCGGAAAAAGCTCTCTAGGGTGGGGATCCTCGACAGTTCTGTTTGACGATTCATTTGACACATTTGAATTTGATTTGAAATTTTGTGGATTTATCAGTCTTTACGGAGCTTATTTTATGTTATTTATTATTTATCCTACTACTTATAGTTGTATAAAGGTAATAAATCTAGATGGAAATTGTGGCAGTACTTAAATCAACAGTGACACTATCGCGATTTATCAATAAGACTCTAAAATAGTTGGTTGTGTAGCGTGCGGTAGATCTCGGCAAAAATTGAGTGAAATAATGGAACAACTTTTCGCTAGTAAGTGTAGTAAACCGATCATTTATGAAATTCACTTAAATTAACTAAATTATATATTTTTCTTGCATTTTAGCTTTTATTTATTACTTGTCAAAGATTAGATGTCAAAGAATTTAGATACGTTAATTTAAGGATTTGACTTACCTGCTTCAGTAGCGTATCGGATGTTTGTGTTTATAAATAGGTACTTATTATAACTTATCTATTTTTATTAGAATTATATATTTTTATAACAATTTTAATAACTACCAACATTTATTCAGAACGTAAAATAAAACAACAAATTATTGAGTCTACCCCACGTCTACCCTACATCATAGTTTTACATTTTTTAAATAAAATTAGAACGACACTGATAAACCGGAATTTAAGTTGGCCATATTTGAGGCCTATCGCGGTGTACCTAAGATTTTGATATGCTCCTTCCTTAGTCTTCTTATTCAAAGGTTTGAGGTGAGGTTATAATAAGTTGAAGCTTTAAAAACACATAATGTATTTAAGAAAACAGAAGAAATATGGCTTTAAATATAATATTTACATCATATTATCTCTATTTCATCTCATACAAAGGAAAATTATTCAGAATATCAATACATAGTTTATTAATGTAGTTTTCATGTAGTTAATGAACGGGAAAAGTCGTAGTTTTTGAAGAAAAACTACACGTAGTTAATCAGGTAAATTACGTCTTAATTAACTACTTTCGAACCCTGGTCACAGATACAGAAGATACAGATATGTCGAATGACCTCTATCTTTAATGTCTTTAATCATCTTTAATCAGTATGAGGAAGCAGTACATATTGGTCGCGTTCATCAGGACGTAGCGCTATCGCCACAGCTACCGCAGCGATCACTAATTTTCTGCTGAACGCGCCGATTAGTTGTGAGCGCTCTGGGATCAGTCGCCATTTTTTCCATAGTCGCGTTCATCAGGACAAGTTGATCAGTGAGCGATGTACCATCGATTGGTTGTCCTGCTGAACGTGCTTTTTAGATCAAAATCATAAGTAATACATATTAAATTGTTTTCACCCATTTTTGGCACAAATCGAGGGGATTAGTCAACCGAGAACAATAAACAAAATGCTTTGTTTTCGTTTTCCAAAACATTTTGTGACATTTGGCGTATGTGACGTTTAATCCATTATCATGCATCGGTAGCGTAGCGTATTTTAAATCTGATGGAAAAAATGGCGACTGATCCCAGAGCGCTCACAACTAATCGGCGCGTTCAGCAGAAAATTAGATAACTTGCAATCTGGCAACATCGAAGATGTGCGTATGCGTAGTGTCTGTGACTATATGCAGCAAAAACTCGTTTCAAGGTCAGCCACCGGATCCACACCAAATCCACACCATTAGGCGTTTACGAAAATTATACCTTCGGTATTTACCGTTACCCAGCGGTAAACATATGTTTTATGTCAAATATGAATCTGGTAGAATATTTTTAAAACGAACTGGTTAATATCTTAAGATTAAATTTAGGTAATGGTGTGGATCCGGTGGCTGACCTTGAAACGAGTTTTTGCTGTATATAGTCACAGACACTACGCAGGCGCACTTCTTCGATGTTGCCAGATTGCAAGTTATTTTGGAATTATTTTCAGTAGAAAACAAATATGTGCTTTTCAGTGTGTTTTGTCAATATATACAGTATGATCGAATAAACAGCGTCTAGTTGGCTAGGAAATGACGATTGAGGACATTTCCCATATAAAATGACAGCGATCTTCATTTCATAGTCATCGCTGACGCTATTTTTTTCAATCATAGTACGCGGTATATTATTTCTATAATAATTTTAATATTTCGCACAACACATGAAACGTGAATGCTTATTATGTATTTTCATAGTCAATAAAATTAAATAGAAATAAAATTCTAGATTCCTATAATTAATCTAATTGCTCTAGATTATAATGCTACGTTTAAAAAGTGCTTTATTCAAAAATTGGGGAAATTAAAAGGGACGTGTCCAAGTTTTTTCTTTTTTTTTAAATTTTTAAATGCTGTAGCTCCATGTCATGTTCATAATAGTTTTTTTAACATTCCATCAAAACTACGGAGGCCTTAAAAGGCATTTTAGCCTCCGTAATTAAAATTGTAGAATCAGCTTCAGCAACATTTACAGTTACCTTGTTTAATCTCTGCTTATACATATATTGCATTATTTTTCTGCTACCTAAGGATTTCTCTATTCTTACACCTAATTTATGTGATTTTCTCTTAGCATAATATGATTTATAGACCATATTTTTCCTAATGGAAGGATGGAATAGGATATGCAAAATTAAGATATTTTAACATTTATTTTCCAGACAAAGCATAATATAGTATTAAGATTAAGACATAACAAATATTATAAGAAAGATCTTAATATAAATCACAAACTAATTACAAACTAATCTTAATTTGGTCTCTGTATAAACACAGGTATAAAACTAATAAGATCAAAACTCAACCTTCACCATATTGTCAAGATTTGGCATTATAGCAAACAAGAAATTACAGTAAATTAAGAAAAGAATGTCAAAGTACACGATATTAAATGCTGTAATGTATTCTTACACACAAACCATCTCCTTCTAAAGAGAAAAAGATAAAACATAAAGCTTATTTTAATCTTATCAACACACTCTTCGATAAAATATATGTCTAAAATTGCTATTAATCCACTAACTTGATATTTTTAAGAAATTATGATACAAACATTACAATCAAAGTATATTATATTAGTAACATTATAGATAAGATGTTACCTCTATCTCCCATTGACATGTATTGTTCTATAAGACTCGTCATGGTAGTACTGCATGATCGAAAAAAACGGCGTCCAGTTGGCTTGGAAATGACGATCCATGCCATTCCCTGTATAATTTTACATATAAAATGACAGCGATCTTCATTTCATAGCCATCGTTGACGTTGTTTTTATCGATTATACGGTATTTCAAAACATCAATACATATAATCAAAACTATTGTTGCCTGTAAATAACTAGAAATTAAATAACTTGAAAGAAATAAAATATTTCTAATAAGTTTAAAACGATCAAGAAAAAATCCGTACATGATAATTTTTAATTCTAATGTAAATATATAAATAAATGTTATTATTATTACAATTTTATATATTCATAATACTGTATTATCACAGTCTTCATTATCCTTCTTACCTTAATTTTGGATATCAAGATAAATCTGAAATTATAAAATTAATTATAGAATTTGTATTATAATTGATTAACACTCAAAAAAAAAATTTTTCAACTGCAAATAATTCGAAAATAAACTGCAATTTGGCAACATCGACCATGTGCGCTTGCGTAGTATCGATGATCAAATGCAGCAAATATGGGCTTCAAGGTCAGCCACCGGATCCACACCTTTACCCGGTTGACTAATCCCCTCGATTTGTGCCAAAAATGGGTGAAAACAATTTAATATGTATTACTTATGATTTTGATCACAGAACAGATTTTGATCACATTTTGATCCAAATATTTGATCTAAAAAGCACGTTCAGCAGGACAACCAATCGATGGTACATCGCCAGAGTACATCGCTCCATAAAATAATTAACTAGAAAGAAGTGTCAACTCTGTGTTAAATCGTGGTAAAGTCCCTAGATATATAAAGTACCGCAATTACCGCCATTTTGGCGCCAAAACTAGCGGCAAATTTAAAAAGGAGGCCAACATTTCACTGTTTCGGCTTTTTAAGCAGCTGGTCGGTCCGGCGCCAATATGGCCGACCAACATTGACAGGCGAGCCGTAAAATAAAATATTTATTAATTGTAATAGAATTACGTTTATTATCTACAGTTTACCTTCATTTTGAACGTAATATCAGGTAGTATATTAATATTCAATTTCATAAATTTAATTTTTTAGGCCTATATATGTTAAGAGGTTGTTACGAATGGTTTCCGTACAAGTGTTTTTCATTTGTATTAGCATTTATTTTATGTTACCTTTTAGCGCAAAGTACGCCAACAGAAGTAAGTTAATAGGTAAGAAGAAATAAAGTTGGAATAACATTTAGCATTTTAGTACTTAATTCAGTCGAAACAATTGGAAAAACTTTGTTTGTTGATGAGAACGAGATACCTAAACCATAAGTAAACTTTCCCTATTATACCAAACTTTCCCTATTATACCAGTTATGCTTGTAGTTAGTTTTGACAAATAAGCATGATTTGCAACGAAAGTCTTTGATACTATGAATAAGCTACAAACTTAAATTTGAAGGCCGGCTTTTATACGAGAAAATTTTGAACCATTGTTGAAACAACTAAATGTAATAATTAAATTGATATGATACATACCTGCTATTTTTGAAATATATTAATATATTGATAGAAAGATTGTTTTAATTAGTATTAGTTCAGGTAGTTTCGGCATTTTAGGTATGTAATTGTGCACTTAATTTAAAATAACTTAGAAAAGAAGTTTGAAATGCATAGGAGCTCTTTTATGTATGCTGTATAATTAAGGTTTGTATGTTATGGAGTGATTTTATACAACAAATTTATTATTAGTTGAATAAAAGCAAGTTAATACCACATAATACAATTAAAATATATTTTGCTCTGCAATTTAATGTTATATTTTTAAAACAAGTGTCATAATGTTTAAGTATCATTATTATAAAAAAGTTATACTGCTATAAATTTAACATTGAAATAAATTAAGTAGGCATAATTTTATCTCGACAATATGTAAAACTTCAAATGAATCTTAACAAATTTATGTCATGTATAAAAATCAAATTTAAATAACACACTTTTATTTATAACTGACAGTATAAGACCAAATTTTTAAATATAACTTTACATGCTGACATTATATTGTTTACTTTTTATTAGTAATTACAATATGAACCCAAAAATATTAATTACTATCAATAAATACATAAAAACTAATCTATTTAAGTCCATGAAAATAACTAGATAGTTAGCATATGCATAAACAACATTCTTGTTATTAGGATCAAATTTATTTGAGCTTTTTTTCATTGTTTTGATTAATATCCCTGTTAGCCCTGACTGGTAAAACCACCTAAAGCGATGTCATCCAAATCTATATAATATGTATCATAACAACTTATTCTTTTAAATGATTATCCTTCCTTTGGTCTGATGATAATATATTGTAGATTTATCTAAACTTCTTACTGCAAAATGTTGAAAACTAAACTACACTAAACATTTTAGGGAATGATTACGTAGAGATTTCACTTACACTCGGCATCCTTTTTAAAAGATATGTATGGTAGTTTGCAAGTAGTGATGGGCAAAACTGTTATTTTTAGATAACAGTTGAAACTGTTATAGTTATTTATAAAAAACAGCTTAAAATAACAGCTTAAAAATAACAGGTTTCTTTATTTTACTACTAAATATCTGAAAGAGTATGAGACGGTCATCGCCAGGCGTATTAACGCAGTTGCAAGTTGCAACAATGACGTGCTCGGTGGTAGTATTTCCAGGGTGTCAAAACATTTCTAAATATCGATTGTTATCTAAAATACCTCTAAAAACGGTGGTTATTTACAAATAAGCGCTGTTTACAAATTGCGATATAAAAAGCCAAAATTCGGCCACTCGTCTATAGTATATACCTACGCCCTGCCCCTCGATCCGCGTAGATCCTGAATTGCGTAGCAGTGTACAGGGTGCATCTCACTCGACGGGCGAGAAGCTCTTAGTTATGATTTTACCATTTGCGGTCAAAAAATAGCAATATAAGAAAATGTGTAGTATATTCTTCATAAGTAAACCAACTACACACTAGAGTTCGAATTAATTTTACACTTAAACTAGCGTGTACCCGCGACTTCGTTCGCGTCGAATTAATAATTTCTAATGGTGATGATAAAGCAAAACAAGAATTTCCATTAACATACAAACTGGATAAAATTTTCTCACATTTGCCAAAAATAAGCTTAACGTCGAGCAGTTTAAGCAGAATCGTGGTTAATCAATTACTCAACTTTTGGAACACCCTGTATGATTTTTTTAAAATTTCAAAATATGTAAAAAAACAAAATAAATTATGCGTGTCCAGGCGTTTTCCCCGAAAGACTCAACTGTTTTTTAAATAACAAATATTGTAATATTTGAGGGCGTTTTCACCCTGTTGGAATTTGAGATTCGAGAAACCCTCCTTATCGAACCTCAACCCCACAGTCAATCCGTTTGCAAAAATCAGCTTTAAACGTCCAGCAGTTTAAGCAGAATAGTGATTACTCAATGGTTTCCGCATATTTATGAAACACCCTGTATATATTTTTAAAAATCTTAAAATATGTTAAACAACATATTAAAATATACGTGTTTTAAGAGTTTTTCCGAAAAACTCACCGGTTTTTAAATAAAAATATTCTAATATTTCAGAGTAGTTACACTCCCCTTAGAATTCGAGTTTCGAAAAATCCTTCTTATCGAACCTCTACACACTAAAGTCAATCCGTTTTCCAAAAATCAGCTTTTTACGTCAAGGGCTTTAAGCAGAATCGTGATTAATCAATGACCAGATTTTTCAAAACACCCTGTATACATTTTTAAAAAATCTTAAAATATTATTCTGAAACTTTTTCAGAATAAATATATACCTAAATATTGAAACTTAATAAGTAAGTACTGAAACATAGAGCGCCATAATATCTCGACCTCCGTCCGTTATTCTCGTAACAGGTTGAAACAGAATGTATCTAAAACAACTGATGCGTTATTCCCCCCAACCTGTTTCGAACCTCCATCGACAATCGACCGATGCAGCAGCGTTCCTTTCCCACACCTATTATCTCGTCCGCCGCCCTGTTATGCTTGTAACAGGTTGAAAAACAACATATCTAAAATGACTGCTTCTCCAACCCGTTGCGAGCCTCCCATCGACAATCGACCGATGCAGCAGCGTTCCTTTCCCCACTCCTTAAGTTATCTCCCCACGCCAGGCGTTATGCCCGCAAATTGTTTCAAAAACCTGCTTCTTTATATCCTATTATTTTAAGCTGTTGTAAATACGACCATTGACGGTATCGACCGAAGA
The DNA here is from genome assembly GCF_002938485.1 of Sitophilus oryzae. Classification (NCBI taxonomy): domain Eukaryota; kingdom Metazoa; phylum Arthropoda; class Insecta; order Coleoptera; family Curculionidae; genus Sitophilus; species Sitophilus oryzae. The sequence goes on along the minus strand of NW_022145685.1, from coordinate 1,407,591 downwards.
CAGCTACGTTCGCCGTAGCGCTTTCCCCACCCGTTGTCTCGCCGCCTGTATCGATGGAGCCGACGAAATAATATGTTTTCCATCCATATTAGTTGTTTTTTGAATTGTTTCGAGCAGCATAGAATTTCGTGGTGATGCAGAGCGCCGACTTCGTTTTTCCTTTCACGAGCGGCCGATCTCTACGTGTCGTTATTTTATATCTGTTATTTTTTAAAAGTAGTAACGGTTGCGTTATGTTATTTATAAATAATTGTTATAAAATAACAGATAGTTAAATAACAACCCATCACTATTTGCAAGTAAGGTCTTTGGCTTGTTCTAGATTAGATTTCTAGAGGTGGATCTCGGCCTAACCCACTGCGACGTTCTCAGATCTATTCTGGTCTTGTCTTGTTCTATAATGAAGTTTTATGTACCAATAGGTTATACTATAAATAAGATTGTTAAAAATATTCACTGGAGAGCAAATAGAATTCAACTAATTACCTAACGTGTATTGAATATCGACGAGTTTATGTACCAATAGGTTACAATTATAAATAAGATTGTTAAAAATATTCACTGAGCATAAATAAATCCAATCCACTACCTAACGTGTATTGAATATCGACGATGTTAGAAAACACATCAAATGTCGGCCTTTTCTTGTAATATACATTTCTTCACTAAATATATCGACGCCTATACATTATTAACTAATAAATTTGTAGCATTTTAGTGGCTTTATAATTATTTTAAAATATGTGGATAAATATTTTTATTCTTAAATTGACAGTTTCTCAACATTTGACATGACAAATTTAGACAAATGTGACATTTAAACAGTCCTACCACTACAGTTTTTCCAGAAATACCCCATAAATCCGCCATTTTGGCGCCAATAACATTGAACTATGGAGTCTAAAAGGAGGAGGCGAATCGAACGCAAAAATTATGGGCCCAGTTTTTGAGATCTAAATGAAGTTCGAAAATCGCCGTTAGGGGCGCTTGTGATGATTGGGATACTAGAAATACACAGCTTCTTATGGCAAGAATAACTATTTTGTTATAAATTATAGAGCCAAGTTAATATTTGGGCATGTATTTTACCAGAGTTAGCTTTTAGAAACGTGGTTTTTTCTAATTGAGCAAATGTGCGTGGCTAAAATTATTGAATACAAAACCTTAAATTTGAGTTTGAAAAGTTAGTTAGGTTATACTAGGATGCCGGTTTAATATATCCTTTTCCTAAGTTGATATTATGAAAAATGTTTCTATTATGTGGTTCTTTTTTAGTGCATACACGACCAGAAGAAACATATAAGCTGCTAAAATAAATCTTCCCTAGAACTGTTGTACAAAAAAAGATAGAAGTTCCAGCAAATAAATTTATCACCAGTTCAACCTTTGATTTGATGTAAACAGTAAATTGTTTCTTGATGAAATGCGAATGAAATAGTTTATGGTGTGATTGTGTTAGTGTTTTTATTAATAGTTTTGTTGATGCAGTTTAAAGGTTCATAGTTTTTCATTAAAACATTTGAAATTGACATGTTTATGCAGTTTAGTGTGATACCATTTTAATAAACATTAAAATCTTTCGAACTAGTAGTGGTTTTATGGCGATTGACAGATTGAATAACGAAAATTAAGAGTATTTTATCAGGAATAACTTAATCATAAAATGGAAACTGAAGACGAACGTTACCATTGCACCCCCTTTGATCGGTGTTATCTATTCCATAACTTTTTATAGCTGAAACTAGAGAGTAGGTATATTGAGCTGAAACGTTTCCTGTGTTCAAAAGCGTTTTTCTTAGCGTTGAATTGTAAGTTTTAATGTCATTAGCAAAGTTTTGCAAATTGTCACTGTTTTCGTAGACAATTAAATTCAAGATATATTATATTCAATGTCACCTAATAATTGTAAAGGTTTTTCTATTGATATTCACTTTATTAATATAAGGTAGGTTTGTAAATAAAATATTAATGAATAAATAATGTACTCAGTTTATTTCAAAAGCCTTTAATGCTGTCATTAGCAAAGTTCTTGCAAATTGTCACTGTTTCGTAGACAATTAAACCAAGATATATTATACTAATGTCACCCAATAATTGTAAAGGTTTTCATTGATATTCAATTTTATTAATATAAGGTAGGTTTGTAAATAAAATATTAATGAATAAATAATGTACTCAGTTTATTTCAAAAGCACAAAAATACAGAGTTGTGAATATGTATATACGCTGACTTATTTCATCATATAAATATTTATATATATTATTATATATATTTATATAAGCTGTTATTTTGAGAATACGATCTTGAAGTATAAATATTTAATATTCACTTTCAATAGCACTGTTCAAACTGTGGTTAATATAGGTACATGTCAACAGGTAATTTTAGCACCTAGTAAGTATTAAATTATTTTAATTTTATAACAAGGCCTCCTAGGTTATGTTATACACATGTTGATTTTAGGCTATATTTCCTATTAATTTGGTTTATAATTTAATCTGTACACTGACAGTATATAATTTTAATGTTTTTCTTAACATCTATCCATAATTTTTATAAATAAATAGTCATACTACTTACATTAGGAGCTTTGAAAAGGCTTGGGTTTCTTTCACCCCGTTCTTTATTTGCCTTGTTTTTATTGGGATTCCCACTTGTACAGCCAGGTACAAAGCAATTTCTACCACGACTCATTGTTGTACTGCTAAAAATTCAGTAAATTAACTATAAATTTTATTAAAAACACAATTAAATCGTATACTAACAATGAAAATGTAGTATCCCAGTCGATCGCAGTGCCTCTGCTGTCAAACCGAGGAAGCTGCTTAAAAGTGGGGACAGAAATTTCAAATTTGCCCATTGCCGATAAATCTCCTTTTTTAAGCCCTCCATACATTGAACAAACCAATGACTAAAGAATATAAGGACATGTAACGCCCCTGTACGGGCTGTAGTAGGATTTGTGACGTTAGACGCCATTCGTTTGATGCCAAACAGTGAGTCATCATCCAGTCACCAGCGACAATTTTAGCGATTTTTAATAGTTTGTTGTGTGTAGTGAACTTTGTATAAACTTTGTTACAATGGTGAATTGTGTAGCTTTCAAGTGTAAAAGCCACAGCGACAAGAAAGAGCCAGGGAGTTACGTTTCATAGGTAAATAAACAGTCCACTCCAACTTTTTAGCGTTTTCTTATTGAATTCGATAATTATTCTTCAATTTCAGTTAACATCTATATGTACTTGATATGTGCTATACGTCGATACTAGTTTTGTATCTTTTGTTAACATTTTAGTACGTTTTTTTCGTAATTAGTTAGGATCAGGGGGGTGACAGTGAAATAGGAAAATTGGAAACAGTCATTAGTGTCATTCCTGTCATTCTCCTCACGACAAGTATGGCCGCCTAGACAAGGACAGCATTGTTTTTGTCTAACTATTGTCTAACTTCACAGTTTAGAATTGACAGATTTCAGTTTCAGAGACAACTTCAGATTTGTTCTAGAACAAATTCGAAAATATCTGACGCCATTTTAATTCATTCCGTTTAGTTTCGTTTTGGAAGTTCAATTTAATATTTCGGCTGAAATTTATAAATATAAAGGTAATAAAGTATATAAAATATATATTACATGAAGAATCCTGAGAGAAAATGACGTTTCTGCAGTAGTAGGTATGTCCCATGTATATGAAAAATAGGTAGTAAATAAACACTGTTTTTACATTTTTTTAGATGCAAGAAAATGGTGTGATAATCTCTTGATCGGCGATTTTTTTGAAAAATGGAAACAATTTACAGCAAGGTAAGATCATTTTTAACTATTGCCAACATTAGTTATCTCCAGTATGTGCGATTTATTGTCAATAATGCAATAAATCGGACTGATAATCTGATTATCCGACTAAAAAGTCTCTTTTTGCTTCTTTTTAAATTTATAAGCCAGGTCTCTTTTGGGAATAATGGACGCTTTTTTAAACAGTATATTTATATTTTATACCTATTTATATTTTTACATTGTTAATTTTAGTATAAAAAAAATTTGTTTTTCTGTTTTCAGGTTTTTGTATAAGGCTCCCGTTTTCATGTCCCTGTGTCCGTTTTCTGTCCTTGAAGTCTGCGAATACGTGTGTTTATTTACAAATTACTGTAAGTCATGCTTATACCTTAACTAATTTACGTTAAAAGTACATATAATTAACTAATTGGTATTGAAACAATACAATCCTCTATATTTTTATATTTATTTAGTCACGTTGTTCCATATTTCAAATAAATATATGTGAATAAATTATTTTTTTGGTTTTATTTATGAAAAGAAAAAATACAAAATACATTTGAACTGAAGGAGGGCCCGCCATTGAATAACCGGAAACGGAAATGAAAATTAAGCCATCATGTCCTTATCATGTCAACCTGTCAATTGGAAAATTAGTTCTCCAGACGACAACGAAGGCTTTCGGTGGCGTATCTTGTTTCCACGATTTAAAGTCCCTAGATATATAAAGTACCGCAATTGGTTTGTTCCAATGACTAAAGAATCCAAGGACAAATAACACCCGACAGCAAATTGTGACGCTGGCATCAAACAGTGCCGTGGCACATATTTTTCTTAACCTAGCTGTTTGAAGCAATATTTATATTTTTTGATAATTGTTTTGACTACGCCTATGGTGTATCATCCTAACCATAAAATAATTAACTAGAAAGAAGTGTCAACTCTGTGTTAAATCGTGGAAACACGATACGCCACCGAAAGCCTTAGTTGTCGTCTGGAGAACTAATTTTCCAATTGACAGGTTGACATGATAAGGACATGATGGCTTAATTTTCATTTCCGTTTCCGGTTATTCAATGGCGGGCCCTCTTTCAGTTCAAATGTATTTTGTATTTTATCTTTTCATAAATAAAACCAAAAAATAATTTATTCACATATATTTATTTGAAATATGGAACAACGTGACTAAATAAATATAAAAATATAGAGGATTGTATTGTTTCAATACCAATTAGTTAATTATATGTACTTTTAACGTAAATTAGTTAAGGTATAAGCATGACTTACAGTAATTTGTAAATAAACACACGGGTAACACACGTATTCGCAGACTTCAAGGACAGAAAACGGACACAGGGACATGAAAAGCGGGAGCCTTATACAAAATAGTCCTGGGTATACTAAAACCTGAAAACAGAAAAAACAAATTTTTATACTAAAATTAACAATGTAAAAAATATCAATATTAAATTTATTTAATATTGATATATTGGGTATAAAAATATAAATATACCTGTTTAAAAAAAAGCGTCCATTATTCCCAAAGAGACCTGGCTTATAAATCAAAAAAAAAGAAGCAAAAGAGACTTTTAGTCGGATAACATAATCAGATTATCAGTCCGATTTGTTGCATTATTGACAATAAATCGCACATACTGGAGATAACTAATGTTGGCTATAGTTAAAAATAATCTTTTAATCTTGCTGTAAATTGTTTCCATTTTTCAAAAAAATCGCCGATCAAAGAGATTATAACACCATTTTCTTGCATCTAAAAAATGTAAAAACTGTTTATTTACTACCTATTTTCATATATACATGGGACATACCTATTACTGCAGAAACGTCATTTTCTCCAGGATTCTTCATGTAATACATATTTTATATACTTTATTACCTTTATAATTATAAATTTCAGCCGAAATATTAAATTGAACTTTCAAAACGAAACTAAACGGAATGAATTAAAATGGCGTCGAATATTTTCGAATTTGTTCTAGAACAAATCTGAAGTTGTCTCTGAAACTGAAATCTGTCAATTCTAAACTGTGAAGTTAGACAAGAGTTAGACAAAAACAATGCTGTCCTTGTCTAGGCGGCCATACTTGTCGTGAGGAGAATGACAGGAATGGCACTAATGACTGTTTCCAATTTTCCTATTTCACTGTCACCCCCCTGCATCGCTCACTGATCAACTTCATGGTACAAAGAATACAAGGTATGATCGATAGCGGCTCCAATTTCGTTCAGTTCGCGCATACCACCTGTGACGTCACCAGGAAAATAATGAATAAATAAAAAATAAAGAAAGTTGACAGGAGATCTGCATTTTTTGGGGTTATGGCTCTGGTTATGGTTAAGAATTGTTTATTTTAAGACTTTTTAGTTCGTTTAATTTAATAATTACTAAAACCAGCAGTTCCAAAAATATATTTAAAAAATAATAATTATCTATTAACATGGATTTGGACGATAGGTAAGAATACTAAATTTATTTCTATATTCGGTATAAAAATTGTTTCATTAGGTTTTAGTTTGCGATGTTTATGGTAAATAATTTTCATTTTCATTGCCTCTGAATTCACATGAGGACAGAGTTGAGGATATCTATGGAAAAGTAACCACAAGAGGAATTGTTGGCATCATTTAAAAAATGTTGGGAAGTTTATTGTTTCACATCGAAAAGTAGAAAATGCCAATGCAGATGAACGTATTGTAATTGTGATAGAAGTAATTCTAAGGGTGAAGTTTATTATAATTAGTGGAAGTAATACACCAAGGGTGAAATTTATTATAATTAGTGACCTGTGCTTCTTTTTATATGTAGATGTTTCTGGTTTTGAGAATAAATCGGTTGAACGACACCCAAAATTTAAAGGAAGTATTTGCATACCCAGAATATGCCCATCAAGGATTATATAGCTCAAATTTCCTTTAATGGTAGGCAATTATTCAATGCAAATTAACTTTTTAAGTGACTGAAATATTAAATAATTTACAATATGGTATATCACTAAAAAATATATTACTTTAGTACAATTAGGGCCCGATATATTTCAAAAGTAGAATATTATTTTATATTAAATGAGGTATTGTACTAACAATCAATTTATATTAATAACGGAGATTAAAAATAACGGAATAAATAGTTCTTTTTTATACTACAAAAAATAAACTATAGAATACAACAGTATTTAAAAAAAATAAATAAAAAGTTATGTCCCGGTGCCGAGATTCGAACTCGGGTCTCTCGCTTCCCTAGCCCGACTCCTCTTACGCACTGCTCCACAGTAACTTGTTTGCAGGATAATTCAATGACGGTATATAAACAAAAAAACAGGTTTATAACAATATCTTGACGATTTGAACTGGCGCGCGGAGCGTGCTGACCAATAGCGCCTGTTATCACCTGTGACGTAGCGACCAACCTGCGCAATATCATACCTTGTATTCTTTGTACCATGGATCAACTTATCCTGATGAACGCGACCTATGTGTCCATCATCTATATCAGCGGTCGCCAACCTCTTCAATGTGTTGAGCTACTATGTTAATTTTGGAATAAACAGTGAGCTACCCACACGGAAGCCACGTAACGCAACGTAAATGAAATAATCCAGAGTTAATTTATCATTATATGTATTTATTTTACTATTTAACTGGTAATACATAATACATGTCATAGGTACTAATAATAAACTAATAACAAAACAACTAATATTACTAGTACGTACTTGTTCATAGCTACATTCCTACCTACCAAACGAAGGTGTTTGAAAAATAAACACAAACTTTTATCCAGCCACAACGGCATGTCACGTAAGATTTAAAAATTGTTATTAATATCAACAAAAAAGTAACGCACTATCATAAACATAAACATTGAGAAATAAAAAAGCACGTTCAATGGGAAGGCTGACACTCAGACTCATCGATAATTTTTTTAATGTTTGCAGTATAATTTGATACAGCCATTCGAATACAATTATCCAAATGTTCATCTGTAAGTCGATTGCGATATTTGTTCTTAATAAACTTCATATTGGAAAAAGAAGATTCACACAAATAGGTTGAACTGAATAATGCTTTCACTTTCAAGGCAACACGGCATAGAACTGAATATTTGTCTTTGCTTACAATAGACCAGATACATTTGGTACTTGAGACTAACGATTTTAAGGCTAAATCATTTTGAAACTCAATTACTTCCATTTCTGTTGCAGCGATGTCTTCGCCAAAGTTCTGCATAACACAAGTTGCAAACTGTTGGATATCAATTTCCATAAAGGGTGAACCAACAAACTGCGCTACTAAAGCCATTTCGTCGAAGTCCTTAAAACGATTTTTGAAGTTATTCTTCAAGGTAGAAACTATTTCTACATGATATTTGCTGTCATAGGGTTCTAATGGATTTTGAGATATCTTTTCTGAAAGAATAGGAAAATGCTTGGCATCGCTGTTAATTAGGTTTTGTTCCCAAAACTCCAGCTTTCTGATAAATGCTTTTATATCAGAAATCATTTCCGCTAGTTCTTTGTCTCTCCCCTGAAGCTGCAAATTAAGTTCGTTTAATTTCTCTGTAATGTCCACGAGAAAACCAAAATCCCGAAGCCAGATTGAATTTTCTAGTTCCGGAATCGGTTCATCGCGTTGTTTGAAAAATTGAACTATGCCAGATAGGACATCATTAAAACGTTTCAGCACTCGTCCTCTACTTAGCCATCGGACTCCAGAGTGAAGGAGTAGGTCCCCGTATTGACAGTCGACTTCATCGGCCAAAGTTTTGAATAATCTTCTTTGTAATGCTTGAGCTCTAATCTTGTTCACAATTTTTACCACCAGTTTCATAACGTTGTTTAGTTTCAGAAAATTTCCACATAATGCTTGCTGATGGATAATGCAGTGGTAAGAGAGAAATTGCGGAAAAGTTTCATCTTTACGACATAACGCCACCAGACCCTTATCACAACCCACCATAGCTGGAGCGCCATCGGTTGTCAAGCCTACCATTTTCGATATTGGAATTTTCTCGGAAGAAATAATATTTTTTAAATGAGAAAACAACTCCTGTCCAGTAGTGTATCCTTTCAGTGGAATAAACTTCAAAAGATCTTCTTTAATCGTAAAATCACTAAAAACCATCCTGACGAACACGGCCATCTGGGCAGTCTCAACCACATCTGTTGATTCATCCAGTTGAAGTGAAAAATAAACACAGTTATCTAAGTCAGTTCTTAACTGTAAAAAAATATCATTGCTCATTACTTCTACACGTCTCATCACTGTATTAGCAGAAAGTTGCATAGATTTTATAGCTGAAAGTATCTCGTCTTTATTTCTAAAGTTGGCAAATAACGAATCAGCAGCTTCTAAAAACGCCTGTTTTATCATTTCCCCGTCTTCATAAGGTTTCTTTTTTTGTGCAATTATCTGGGACACACGGTACGATGCTTCAGTTGCAGCCTTATTTTTGTCGACTGTTCTTAAAAATATTGATTGTTGTCCGATTAACTGATTTTTTAACTGTTTCAGTTTCTCCTTTCTGGCGACAGAATGTAGTGGGAATGATTTTTCAAAATTAGAATGTACAGTTGTATGATGTCTCTCAATATTTCCTTTTTTAGCAACGGAGACCGAAGTATTACATAACAAACACACATTTTTACCTTTAACTTCTGTAAAAAAGTACTGTTCTTCCCATTCCGAATGAAAGTGGTATGTCTTTACCTTCTTACTACTGCTTGCCATAATATTCTTTTTTGTTGTTCTCTACTAACCCAACCGCTGGACGTTGGTTATGCGTTCAGGTTCAGTTTTAAACTAAGCGCAATGTCGCCGCACCGTGCGTATTTATACCGTTCAAAGCAATCCAGACCGTTCTCTCTCGAACACTAACGCGCTGGTCCGGCCGGTCGGTTCTAGCCAGGGGGGTGACAGTGAAATAGGAAAATTGGAAACAGTCATTAGTGTCATTCCTGTCATTCTCCTCACGACAAGTATGGCCGCCTAGACAAGGACAGCATTGTTTTTGTCTAACTATTGTCTAACTTCACAGTTTAGAATTGACAGATTTCAGTTTCAGAGACAACTTCAGATTTGTTCTAGAACAAATTCGAAAATATTCGACGCCATTTTAATTCATTCCGTTTAGTTTCGTTTAGGAAGTTCAGTTTAATATTTCGGCTGAAATTTATAAATATAAAGGTAATAAAGTATATAAAATATGTATTACATGAAGAATCCTGGAGAAAATGACGTTTATGCAGTATGTATGTCCCATGTATATGAAAAATAGGTAAGTAAATAAACACTGCTTTTACATTTTTAGATGCAAGAAAATGGTGTTATAATCTCTTTGATCGGCGATTTTTTTGAAAATGGAAACAATTTACAGCAAGGTAAGATCATTTTTAACTATAGCCAACATTAGTTATCTCCAGTATGTGCGATTTATTGTCAATAATGCAATAAATCGGACTGATAATCTCATTATCTTATCCGACTAAAGTCTCTTTGCATCTTTTTTGATTTATAAGCCAGGTTCTTTGGGAATAATGGACGCTTTTTTTAAACAGTATATTTATATTTTATACCTATTGATATTTTTACATTGTTAATTTTAGTATAAAAAAATTGTTTTTCTGTTTTCAGGTTTTTGTATAAGGCTCCCGTTTTCATATTCCTGTGTCCGTTTTCTGTCCTTGAAGTTTGCGAATGCGTGTGTTTATTTACAAATTACTGTAAGTCATCACCAACTTAACTAATTTACGTTAAAAGTGCATATAATTAACTAATTGGTATTGAAACAATATAATCCTCTATATTTTTATATTTATTTAGTTACGTTGTTCCATATTTCAAATAAATATATGTGAATAAATTATTTTTTGGTTTTATTTATGAAAAGAAAAAATACAAAATACATTTGAACCGAAAGAGGGCCCGCCATTGAATAACCGGAAACGGAAATGAAAATTAAGCCATCATGTCCTTATCATGTCAACCTGTCAATTGGAAAGTTAGTTCTCCAGACGACAACGAAGGCTTTCGGTGGCGTATCGTGTTTCCACGATTTAACACAGAGTTGACACTTCTTTCTAGTTAATTATTTTATGGTTCTAGCCGCTTCTAGCTTGATGGCGTCAGCGGCATCGCTCACCGCAACGTTGCCGCTGTTTATGTTTAATATTATGACAATTACATTTTTTTGTGGAATTTTCGGAAGCTTCTCTGATTTTTGCAGTTTGTGTTTTTAAAATTGTGAGAGCTACCAGAATTGCATCCGCGAGCTACCGGTAGCTCGCGATCGACAGGTTGGCGACCGCTGATCTATATAAACGCTCAACCGTAGGTAGTTAATTCTACCATCCGGCCGGATAGCCCTGGCAGCTGTGGCCATTAAACTAATATACTACTACTACTTAACCTGGCATTTTTCTTTGTTTACTTCAGGTTTACTTATTTAAATTCTGTTAATCATTGTATGATCATTGTTTTGTCTGTTATGTAGAATTTGTGTATGGAATGATATTCAGTTTTACAAATTCGGCCAAAATTTCGCTTTAGAAACATGAATAATTCTGTCGAAAAAGATGATTTATTGATCCAGATTAAAGATATATTGCGTAAACAAGAAGTTAAATTATGGCTTACACCTTATTATACCGACGAAGGGACGTCTGAAGCTAATTTAAAGGTATTTTTATCTAAGTCTCGTCTGCTATTATAAAAGGAATATGATATTATATATAGAAGAATATAATAATCGTATATCTTATACATTACAGAATTTAAGCAAAGTAATAAGCGAAACTTTATCGTTATCAATAGACACTTGCCTTGAAATTGTAAAAGAATTGCAAGTAAATTCGCTGGAAAATTTAAAACAAAGAAATCGCTTTCAAGATTCTGGACTTGCCACCTTAAAAATTAAAATTGTGAGTCAGGGAAAACCACCTAGAATATTAATTAAAGAGATGATGTTAAGCTGTAGAGGATGTGAATTAAGAGAAAAAATATGTCAAGATGTTAGTATTGAGCCAGATAAGTAAGTTTGTTGTACAATTTCATTGATATAACATTTATCTAAAAATTATATTGATTACTAAAAATTAATGTTATCTATCTTTTTAGGATAAAATTAATATCTGCAGGAAAAGTTCTGTTATGTGATGAATGTCTACGAAATCAAGGGGTTAAAAATGGACAACAAATTTTAGCAATTCTTCTATCAGAAACACCTAACGAGGCAGAAAAGAATGAAAATAAAATTAAGGAATTGGAAAGCGTCAAGACAGACTCTCAACTACTAGCATTAGATAATGATTATATGATGGTAAATATAGTTTCATAATATAGATATTGTTACCTGATAACAAAGTTGCAAGCTGACATAAAACTTAACTTTTTTTTTGATTTAAATAATTTTAATGACTTAAGTAATTTTTTGAAAACTGACTTAATACTTAAGAAGATTTAAGTAATTTTCAAAATAAAAGACTTAAGTTGTTAAAAAGAGACTTTAATCTTTTAAAATGTTTAAGTCTTTTTAAAAAGATTTAAGTAAGTCAAATCTAATATTTATATAAAACTCTCGTGTCACAATTTTTGCTACCACACTTCTCCAAAATGGCTGGACTGATTTTGGTGAAATTTTATATGCATATTCAGTAGATCTGAGAATAGGTTGTTGTTGTTATCTATTTTTTATACCCCCAAGTGATAAGGGTGGTTCACCCTAATTTTTTTTTAATTCTTTGTACAAATTTTTTTATTTTTATTTTTTATGATATGGCATTAACAAATATATAGAATCCTAAATTTTTACCCTCTTATCATCAACCCCTATTTTTTAATAGCGATATTAGTAATTCAACAATTTTCAACCTCGATCGATAACTAATCAATTATTATCACTATTACAACGTTTCATGCTTCTTCCACTCATATACAGGGTGTCCCAGGCAGAGCGTGCATTAGAAATTTCTAGAAAACCACAATGTCTAGATCGGAGATTTTTTGCACACCATTGTTTTACAACGAAACCTATTGATTAAAAATATTTTCAATATGGTGGCACATCCGGAAATACCGGAAGTTGACAGCAACTTTCTTATTTTAAATGGGTGCCCCCATTTTTTATTACATACTTAAATTCTCTGGAAAATTCTATGAATATTGGTGTTAAACACTATATCTAACATTAACCACTTTTGAGAAAAAAAATACTATTTAAAATTTTTGGACAAAAAAAACTACCTGTCAAAAAAATTTGAATATCCTAAAAATCAAATTTAGTAATTACCACAGCTACTGTATCATAAAGAGAAGACATGTGGATATCTATTTAAAAAATAAAATTGTTCAAATGTTATATAATAAAGGCGGTAGCTGTCATGGAATTGAGCGATTAAAAAATTATCATAAATCATTTTTTTCAAATAGAAACCAGTAGATAATATATGAGAGATCCTCCTCCTCCTCCCACCACCAATATAATATATGATTCAAAAATATGTTAATTCCCATTACTTTTATCCCCACTACTTTTAACCCTACTATATCTTTACCTAGTCATATATAGTTAGCAAGGTAGATCTTTAGAAGAAAATAAAGTTAATCTCTTTTATTAATTGAGAGAGTGATGCAATATGATAAGAAAAAAATAGCTAATGTTGTTAGAAAGCTGATTCAAAAATATACTGACTTTTGTCAAACTATTTCTCATCAAATAGTTTTAATTAATCAAAAGGATTTATTTTTTCCACTCAAACAAATTTGTCATAGGATAACAGAGTTTTGTACTGATTTTCTGTTACAAAGGATTATTCTTTACAAGTTCATACGTGCATTGGGACATCCATATTTTGCAAGTGAACTAACACACATTGTTCCATACCTGACCAAGAAAACATAGACTTCTTCGTCAATATCATGCTTCAAAATATTTAAAAAACTATATTTTGTTTTAAAGTGAAAAATGTCAAGTGAGAATATTGAACTTATTAGTGCGGTATCATGTATTGGAAAAAAGATGAAAAAAATATATTATGATATGGGGGATTAATAAGTATGAAAAAGGAATGAGTGCGTGTGCCACAATATTATGAAAATTATGATATATGTATTAGAATTATTATCTGTAATGATAGACTTAGGCTTTATAAATCAAATAACATATTTAAATAAATTTGTTAAAAATGGAAGAATACCCTACGAACAAGTAATAAATGATATAAACACTAACATAAATAGTAACTTAGTTAACCAGGATAATTCATCCAATAACTTAGTTGATACAGAAGTATTAATTTAGTATAAAAAATATATTTTAATAATAAAAGATGTAATAAATATTATATAGATTTTTATCCATTCATAAAAAAAAATCATACAAATACAATACATTTATATATGATAATGCACACATACAAATTGACTTAGAATGATAAAAGCGTTTTGGTGTTCTGATAGGCAAAGCTGGTTGTTTGGTTTTCCATCTATTTCAATCACTGGTTTTTTGGAATATTTCTTTACAAATTCTGTTTTTTCAGCTCCTTTGACATAAACATATTCCACTGCTACTTCTTCATTGAGTTTTTCAATTATATTTGAAAAATAATGGTGAGGTGTAAATTCTTCATTCCAGTTGATACAATGATGGTTTTTCATTAGCCATACTGCCTGTCTGTGACATTCTGGTGACAGAAAGTCTAATGGATAGGGTTTCTTAAAGATATAATGTGAGATTCTATGTCCAGAAAAGGCTGCAAGTTCTTTAGGTAAAAAGGTGTTTTTCTCATCTTTAAATCTTTGTATATCCACAATCAACCTCATATTTTTAATTCACTAAACTTTTTAATTAGGTTTTTTTGCCTTGAGTGGTTTGCAATTTGTTCTTTCAATTTTTGTATATTAAAAATAAATTTTTGTATTTTTAGTTGTAGTGTTGAAGACATAATATCTACTACTACTGACACTATGTTTACTTATTTTATATTAAATCTAAACATTAAGAGAGTGGGGGTAAAAGTTTATAATTGTTTAACAATTTTTGTTAAAGGATTGTAACTAAATAATTTATCATGTAAAATAAGACAATAAGCAGATGTGTCTTTTTTAATTGCACTGTTTGTTTTAAACTCAATTCTCATTACAACAGAACCCATTTGAAGCGTTTCCTTTTGGTGAGAACAATCAATATATGCAATTTGAATTTTTCAGTATTAAAAATGGGTTCATTAGAAGTACCATAATAAGAATAGCGAACATTTGCAAACATTTCATATAAAGATGAATATTTGTTCTCTTTGAAATTTAAATATAAGTCATGATAAGGATACCTTTCGGAATTTAAAAAAATATTCTAATATTTGTTAAATCTACATTGTCAAATTGACTCATATCTTTTTTAACATCTCCTTTTCGATTTTCTTGAAAGGCAATTATTACATGACGGGGAGCTTCAAGTTTGCTAGTTGTTTTTACAGACCATGTGTGTCGTGTTGTTTCAGTTAGCGAAGAGTATTCAACAAGTTCCCAGCTTTTAAATCCAATTAGTACATCTTTATTTGACTCCAATATTCTAGTGAGAGCTAGTTGTTGTGGTATATCAACTGAAATATGTGGTACTTTCCAATATATTTTATCGAAAGTAACTTTTGGGGTCTCTACAGTTGTAGTTGGCGGTGTCACATCATCCTTAAAGAAAACTCCATCTAAGTCTTTAATTTATTTAATTATTAGATCTTATAAGAACCAACTCTTGTTTCATATTTATTATATTGTTTCTATAATTTACAAAGAATCCCATTAGCAGATTTAATGGTATAGATACGGAGAATTTTCCATTATCATCAACTAAGATTCTATCCTCTTCTTTTCTGTGTGGAAACCAACCTGCATTTTGCAGTTTTGTACTTTCATTTGTGTTACTTAATAGATAACTTTTTAATGTTGATGCTAGTCCTACATTTTTTAAGGCATCAATAGTAATACCAAAGACATTATAAAGATAGACCGAACATCTCATTCATAAATACTTGTTGGTAGTGTATCAAACATTCCAATGTGTCAAACAAGGACAGAAGAGACAGAGAAGTCTAAAATTTTCGACCCCCGCAACTAGGCGCATTTCGATTGTTCTAATGGCCAGTGGCGTATCGTTTTTTGGAAAGCATTTAATTCGTATAAAGTAAAAGTAATATAATTAGTAAAATTGATACTCCATACTAATATACTACATTAACACTTTTTTGTCAGATGAGTTTTGTTATAAGGTCTAATATAATAATATAATTAATATCCCACATATACCTATGTTGAAACGTTAGTAGGTGGTTTTCGAAAATCGCTCCAACGTCGATTTTCAATTTAAACTTTCAGTTACTTCTATATAAACTTTCAGTTACTTTTGAATATTCACAGGGTGACTCAGGCTTCCAAAACAGTTCTATATTAGGTTTGTGGTTGGTGACTTTTCTTTCAATTTTTTTTCAGAATATGGAGGCAATGGCAAACCACATTTTAGACATTTTTGTGAGCATAGGTGGCCGGAACATATTTTCAAACTAAAGTTGTAGATTTGCCATTAAATTTGCATTCCAGAAATACCTAGGGTTGCCACCTGTCCTTTTTTGAAAAGGACAGTCCTTTTTTAGAATAACTTATCCTTTTGACTTTTTTTTACTTAAAAAGTCATTTTTATTTTCGTATTTTCCCTGAGAAAATTACCTACAGCAAACAGAAATATTCTTTTCGTCCAAATTTAATTAGAGATGTTATAAAACTTATAAATAAATTTTTCTTATTTAGAATAGGCAACATTATTTAGAACTTCCCGTTTAATCTGAAATGATAGTTTAGGTTTTAGTTTTACCATTTTTGATCTTAAAAAGAACTTTAAAATTAGTAATTAGTGACGATTTAGTTAGTTCGCAATCGATAGCTTCCTATGAAGTACTGTGCAATAGTTGTTTAATCTTGTATTATTAATAACTTCCTATACCTAAAATCAATATTTAATGAGAAAATTGAAAATTGATTCATTAAGAGTATCAAACCTGTGTGCTACAGTATGGGATTTCTGTCGCATAATAATGAATTACGTTTGCTTCATCTACGTTACCGTAGATGGAGCTCAAGGCTTGGTAGGGTTTGTATAAATAAACAAAATACAAGAAGCAAAAAATTATTAAGGCCTAACCCCTACATATATGCTTATTATCTGCATTAAGTTCATCAGACTGAAGGGAACAGCCATTCGATGACCGTTTTCGGAGATTTATCTCCATCGTCAGGTCGACTTTGATTTGGCGACCCTCAATCCGACAAACGAAAAGCAGAAAATAACATTTGAGTACAAAACGTACTACTATGGCGAGTGCTAGATGGCGAGAGCAGCTAGTAGTCATAGATAAAAAGCTTTTTGGAGGCCTTGGTCACTCTGTTATATAGGTATGTATAAAACTAGTAGCCTAAGAATTATTTACAGTTCGTCCCATTCTAAAAAAAAGGTAAACACACCGTACAAATAACTCTAGGAAGAGGTATTTGTACAGTGGTAAAAATTGTCTAAACAAGGCCGAAGGGGCAGATATAATAAAGCAATAAAATGTAAAAAAGGTCGGGTAACACCTTTGTTTATTTGTTGAGCAAAATTCCTTTAGAATATCGTATATAATGACCAGAAATGACGCAATTTTAAGAAAAAAATGGCACTTTCTGGCTTATAATAAAATTTCAAATGCAACGTTTATATTCAAATTTATTATGATCTACAACAGTTAGGTAGTCATTGAGACGAATTATAATTCAATTACTTGCTACTACGGTGCTACTACGTTCTTGTTTTAATAGATTAATTACAAATATAATTAGAAATAATTTTGATTGTGAGAGGCTCCCTTGTGGGACGCCTATGTACAATGACGAAAACAATACCCATCTGTGAAAAGACAAATTCGGGTAATTTGAGCTTATTTTTCCACACACTTGACACTGTCGTACCATACTGAATTCGCAGATTCAAAAGTACGTTAAACAAAAACAAAACCACCGAAAACACTGAAAATTCACTTTCGTCTTGATTCCGACTTCAAACACACCGCAAGCTAAACGTAGTACGCTATAACGGACCAAGGGCCGTCGCGAGGGGTGGTGGGACGGACAGCATTTCATTCTGGAAGACTAGCCGCGACGTTGCCAATAGTTCTAGACGTCTCAGCACATTAAACAGTAAACATGTCCTTTAATAGTAACGCATATATCCTCTGGTTAATAACATATTATTACGCATGCTTCTTTAAAAATAAACTATTAATTTAATTAAGAAATTGAGATTTATTGATATCCGGTGAAGGTTTTAAAGTCACCTTTTCTGCAAATCAAACTAAGTAGATAGGCGCAAATTTGATATGTGGCAATGTCGCCTTCTCTATCTCAGTTGGTTTTTACAGTACGTAGTCAACCTCCGATTGTTTGATCGGGTTAAAATGTCTAATGTGATATCTGTTCTTACTAAATATATGAGTAATACCATTCAGTGCCTTCTATAAAAGATCAGCCTACGGGCGGACTTTTGTTTACTTCATCAGCTGTACATACTTAGATATTGGGTTAGATTCTGTATTCATATTTTGTCGGTTGATTTTTGGTATTATTTGTTATTGTAGTGCAAAAAACTAATTATTTTGGTGTTTAAGTGACATAAAGTACTACCAGATATATGGTCACTATGATGGTCACTCTGTTTCTCATAAAAAAACACTAAATATTACACGTTTTGTTAAGTGTTTTAACCTAAAAATGCCCATAAATTTTTTATTTATCGTGATTTTTGTATGTGTTTTTTAAGACTCTAACAATTCATCAATAAAGCTTAAGTGGAGTGTGTTTGGTTTGGTTGTGATTGGTGCTATGCCTCATCTTTGTTGTGTTCCTGGTGGAAAGGATAGTTATACTAGGCAGCCTAAAGTATCCGGAAGAGCAAGAAAAGTGGGTACGAGTTATAAATCAAGACAATTCTATTGAAAATATCTTTAATAAATTTAAAAATAATATTCTCCCAGGATGGTATTAAAGAAAACTGGACAATTATGTGTATTTTATTCAGATTGTGGAATCTCCACTCCAAGTGTTGTTGGTTCAGCTTCGATAGATTCAAACACGTAAGTAGGTATTATGATCTAGGGGAAAATAAAGAATATGTGTATTAAAGATCATGAAAATGATTATTATCTTGAGTTCAAAATTAAAAAAGATTCTTGTAAAGACAAGAATGATAAAGTTTAAAAGAAGAATGTGTTTTTGTTTGATAATATAATGTATGTAAAGCATAACATATATTTGTTCAGTAATTTTTACTGAATAGTGTTGATTATTTATAATACCAAATTAATATCAAATATTTAAGTGATTGCTGAATATAATATGAATAAAATAACAATAAAATTGGTATATTTGCAATACAAAATTAAGTTTTAAGAGTAAAGGTGTTACTAAAAATACTAAGAAATTGATATTTCTTTGTTTTAATTGGTGTAATGCTATGGTCTAATGTTATTTACATTTTATGTAAGAATTATACCGTATCATCGAAAAAAATCGGCGTCTAGTTGGCTTGGAAATGAACATCGATGACATTCCCTAAATAATTGTACACATAAAATAATTAACTAGAATTTTACAATCTTGGAAAATTTGATATTCTTGAACCTTGTTTCTAAATATTCTAAATTTTTTGATTTTCTTGGGATTTAGGTTCGGGAAAAACGCTGATTAAGTTTTCATTTGGTTTTTCATTATTTTTATTTGGTTTAAAAAAAAACGTTTTGGCGTAGAATAATTTTACATATAAAATGCCAGCGATCTTCATTTCATAGCCATCGCTGACGCCTTTTTTTAGATGATATTGTATTATTTGTAAATATAATTTTTCTAACATTGATACTTGCAAAATATAGATATAAATTTTGTGAATGCAAATAATAATACATCAGTATTAGTAGATATTGAATGTTTTTTGTTAAATTAGATCGATTTTCAAACTCCAAAATTTAAAATATATTTACATTTTACCCAATAGCTTATGTACCTAGTACCTATACATTATTTGTATATTGTAAAACATTTGCTGCATTTGTATGGTTCATAGTTTATTTGCCAAAGTATTTATTACTATAAATAGGTATATATGTTGTAGTTATTAACTGTATATTATGTATATTTCATGTAAACTATATCATTTTTAAAATATAAACCAAAAATGTGAGGAATAATTATGTTTTCCATGTATTCTACAACATATTTATTAATCCGTAGTATCTAACTAGCGTGACGTCATAAATCTCGCCCCAAGGCTGTTCTATTAGAGACGGCATTGTACCATTTAACTCATAACGAATTTCTCTAAATAAGAAAGCTATACCATTGTTCGTAAACCGCAATCTCTTTGTATAATTTCCCTCTGTGTTTGTTAACTTTCCTTCGATATAAATTAGACTTTCTGATGGTAGAGTGTAAGCATCAAGTTCTTGAACTGGTATACGTATTTCATCATTATAGTCAAATTTTGAAGAAATGTATGGTTGATAGGTATGCAGTTCTGAGCTGACAATAGAGTTGTCAGTATATAACTTCTCGTTTACATCTAATAGTTCATTATATTAAGACTTTAAAACCTAGCGATTTTAGAAAATTATGATTTTTTCGTGTTAATCGATTGGTGTTGGATTTGACACTGAATAATTTTTGTGTCAGTCTCTTTTTATAAGTTTTGATTTTGTTAGGAATAATAGCTCCAGAATAAGTTATATTACTTCTATTATATCTAACAACCATTTTATAAACCGTTTGTTTTTAAATGTAATCTTACTGTAATAGTCTCACCCCTGAAACTGATAAGATCTCCGTCTTGATCAACTATTTTTACTGCAATGTTGTTAATTGCTTTAATGCTGACTGGAAAATATAATATGGGTAAAGGAGTTTCACCTATTTTATACCCTGGAGCTACAGCAGGATAAAATTGATGAATAATATGAACAGGTTTTCCGTTACTAAATGAACCAACACATATATTACAATCAATACAAATAGCGTTGACTTTACTTATATTAGCAACATTATCTGATTGATCTACTTTATCCACTTTTATGATTCTACTTTTAAAACCTAGTATTTTTCCTATTGAATCATCTTTTGTAAAATCAATTTGTTTGCTACACATTAAGGTACATTTCAGGGTATTAGTATTAGGTTTTAATAAAAAAAAACAACGTTTTCATTTTCAAACACAGTTTTAACTTTGTTTTTTATATATTGTTGCGGACCGGTGTGGACTCGACCTAACCTAACAATATTGCCCGCCCTCGGATGACCTTAACATCGCATAGACACCGCAATGCTTCATTCGAAGATTCGAGAAGGATCGAGTCCCACTGGAATGGAGTAGTACATACGAGAACATTCGAAAACCTTCTCTATGCACCTAACGATCTATGGACTATTCTAGTAAACTTTAACTGTAGGTATAAAAGCCGGCGGCTGTGGCCTAGAGAGGGGACAGTTATAAATATACCTGTGCAGTTGACGCTAAAATTCAAAATAAATTCTTAGTTATAAATCGTTTGTAAATAGTTCTATAAGTCTTTTATCGTTATTGTTTTTGTTAATTAGTGTTAAATAAATAGTGTTTAAATAAATTGTGACTTTCTATCCACACGGAACCGACGAAAAACGAAACAATTGGTGTCAAGTGTGGCGTGTGTGATAGACTAGGAAAATAAAAGACAGACAATGGCTCCGAAAAAATTGTTGAAAGACTTGAAAGTGTCGGAATTAAAATGCGTATTGGAAGAGAGGGAATGCGAAACAGATGGAAAGAAAAGCATTTTACAAGCCAGACTGAGAGACGTTTTGATTGAGGAAGGTGAGGATCCTGACACATTTTGCTTTGAGCTGGAAGGTGACCTTGACTCGTCCTTACAAAAATTAGAACACAGTTTGAATGATAAAATGACAGAGAATTCTCAAAAATTAGACGACAACTTGAACAATTTGAATAGTAAAATAACTGACTTGGAAGTTAATTTAGAAGATAAGATCGCAGAAAATTCTAAAGACATACAGGCCAGCTTCAATAATAAAATATTGAATTTAGAACAAAGTTTATACAACAAGATAACAGAAAACTCCAGGGAATTAGAAGAAAAGATAATAGATACACAAGACAAAATAGCACAGATTGAGGACGATGTTAACAGAAAAATCGAAATTTTAGAAGAAGAAATAGCGAAGTCGAATTCACCAAAATGTCAAGAAACATCGGAGGGACCGAAACTAGTCGAAAATAGGTATACCTCAAAATCAGTTATGAAACCTCCGCGGAAAAACCGCTTGGGCCAATTATTTTTGCCAATTTGAAGCCGCTGCGAGAGCGAACGGCTGGACAATCGCTGAAAAAGCTACTGCTTTGACACTGCGAGGAGATGCGACTGATATCCTGCAGACACTGTCACCATCGGAACATGGAGATTATCAGCAATTGGTACGACATTTAGAAATGAGGTACGGCCAAGCTCATTTGGAACATGTCTATCATTCCCAGCTAAAAAATCGCATTCAAAAGGCAAATGAGTCTCTGCAGGAGTTTGAAGCCGACGTAGCCCGCCTCGTTCGCCTTGCGTACCCTGCTACGCCCGAGAATGTTATGGAGCGGTTGGCAGTACAGGCATTCTCCGACGGCTTACGCGACAACGAGACAAGACAAGCACTTCTCCTAGCCCACCCAACGCACTTGGTGGATGCTTTAGCACGTGCCCTAGAATTTGAGGCCACGAAACAAAGTTCTCGGTCTCTAGTGAGAGTACGGGCGGTCAACCAATGTTCCGAAGAATCCGTGGAAAGCATTGTACGGAAAGTCATGGAGGAGTACATGGGCAAGAAAGGACCGACTTGTTGCTGGAATTGCGGCCAGGCAGGACACGTAAGAAGTCACTGTAAAGAAAAGGACGTGGACCCGGTTTCGCCAAGTGTCGAATCAAAGGGACACATATCGAGCAGTACCCAACAGGTTCCAACGAAAACTGCTCAAGTCGCATCGCTACAACACAAGTTCAACAGCATTTTTGTGGATGGTTTCGTGGATGGAGAGTTACGGACCATGCTTTTGGATACGGGTGCGACCAAAACGATCATCAGGCGGATATCCTTAAAACATCAAAAAGGATTAAAACAACACAATGGCGACTACGTACAGCTACAGGAAGCTCCGCTCTCATCCATGGAGAGGTAGATCTTAATTTTGTTATCGGAAGCACCTGTTTTAATCATCGAGTGTTAGTAGCAGACATCGAAGATGAACTTATTCTCGGAATGGACATCATGACCACTAGAGGTTTTGAGCTAAACCTCAAACAAGGAATTTTGAAAATAAATGAAGAAGAAGTGGTTCTGCATCGAAAATGTGAGGAGACGCTTCGCGTGGTGGTAGCAGAAGATGTTTCGATCCCTGAGCGCTGTGAGATATTTTTGGATGGTTGCCTAGAAGGTAAAATGAATAATGGGAGTATTATTCTGTTGGAGCCAAGGAACCATGACAGCGAAATAGGACGAGGGATCGCTGTTGGAAAAGCCCTGCTACGAGCGAAGAAAACTGTACCGGTGAGAGTAATGAACACGAATTATTATTCTGTATCCTTGAAGAAGGGAACCCTCTTAGGGTACTGTTGTTCGGTCTCCTCAGTCGTTCGAAGCGTGGAAGCCTCCAAAGTTTCGACTTCAAAAATTCCGGACAAAATGGTGAAGGAGTTAGTAAACGTTAAAGGATTATCTCCCGAAAATAGAAGAAAATTGAGAAACCTGATAATCAAGTATCAAGATGTGTTTGATAAAGGAGAAGCAGGACAGAGAGGTCGTACCAATTTAGTACAACACAAAATTGATACCGGAGATGCACGACCAATCAAACAAAATCCGAGAAGACTTCCGCTCGCCAAACGTGAAGAAGCTGATAAAATCCTTCGAGAAATGAAAGAAGAGGGTGTCATCGAACCATCTAACAGCCCGTGGACATCGCCGGTAGTACTAGTAAAGAAGAAAGACGGTACCACCAGGTTCTGTGTTGATTATCGGCAGCTCAATAATGTTACCAAGAAGGATAGTTATCCCCTGCCGAGGATAGACGATACTCTAGACACGCTGGCGGGGTCAACGATATTCTCTACGTTAGATCTGAAAAGTGGATATTGGCAAGTCGACATGGCGTCGAAAGACAGAGAGAAGACAGCGTTCTCGGTGGGCTCCGGACTGTGGCAATTTACCGTCATGCCTTTTGGATTGTGCAACGCGCCAGCTACCTTTGAGAGACTAATGGAGTCTGTGTTAAAGGGACTATCCTGGACTGGCTGGACTACCTGTTTAGTGTACCTGGATGACATCATAGTGGTTGGGAAATCCTTTGACGATCATCTGAAGAATTTGGAAGAAGTTTTCAAGCGACTAGGGAGCTCTGGTTTGAAACTTAGCCCCAAGAAATGTCATCTGTGTCAAGAAAAGGTACACTACTTGGGCCATGTAGTCTCCTCTCAAGGAGTTGCGGTAGATCCACAGAAGACCAAGACAGTGGAAGAGTGGCCAATACCTAAAGATAAACATGAACTACGAAGCTTTTGGGGGACTATGCACATACTATCGCCGCTATGTACAGGGTTTCGCCACCATCGCAAAACCATTGACCAGACTTACCGAAGGCGAGAGGCGTTTCTCTTGGGACTCAGATTCTGACGAGGCATTCCGAAAATTGAAGAAGGCCCTGACTAGTGCGCCCATACTTAGCTACCCTCTTGGCAACGGAAACTTTATATTGGATACCGACGCTAGCAATGTTGCGTTAGGCGCTGTTCTGTCTCAGATCCAGGATGGTCAAGAAAAAGTCATTGGTTATTTTAGTAAGACCTTGTAAAAACCGGAAAGGAACTACTGTGTAACCTGACGAAAATTACTAGCAGTAGTTAAAGCAGTGGAACACTTCTACAAGTATCTCTATGGAAGAAAGTTCTTGTTAAGAACAGACCATGCTGCTTTGAAATGGCTGTTGCAGTTTAAGAACCCTGAAGGGCAGGTAGCTAGATGGATTGAACGATTACAGAGTTTGACTTCGACACAGAACATCGAGCTGGGGCAATCCATCGGAATGCCGACGCACTTTTCAGAAGACCTTGCGTTAAGGACTGTAAGCATTGTTCCCGAGCAGAAGAGAAAGAAGTGAAACTCCTAAGAACAAGTGTGGTTAATGATAGTTGGCAACCCGAAGATCTTGCAAATGACCAAACCAGTGACCCAGAATTAGGTTCAGTAATTAACTGGAAAAACGCAGGCCAAAGACCAACGTGGGAAGAAGTTTGCAGATATTCGCCGAACGTAAAGTCGTACTGGGCCCAGTGGAATTCCTTGGTAATAGCTAACGGACTACTTCGCCGTGTGATCGAGAGACCGGAGGGACAAGAAGAGAGAAGGCAGATCGTCATTCCAAAGAAGAGGGTCCCAGAAGTCTTGGAGGAAGTTCACAATGGAACCAGCGGTGGACATCTGGGTTTTACCAAGACACTTGGCAAGCTGCGTGAACGGTTCTACTGGGTGAACTGCAAAGAAGATGTGAGGGCCTGGTGTAAGAAATGTGACATTTGCGCAGCCATCAATGGGCCACAAAAGCGTGGTAAAGCCCCTATGCGCCAGTACAATGTTGGCAGTCCGATCGACGTGGCTGGTCCTTTCCCGGAGACGAACGATGGCAACAAATACATTGTGGTAGTAATGGATTACTTCAGCAAATGGGTCGAGGCCTACGCGTTGCTAAATCAAGAAGCGTCCACTATTGCTGATGCTCTTGTTAAGGAATGGATCTGCAAGTTTGGTGTTCTCATGGAGCTGCATTCAGATCAGGGAAGAAATTTTGAGTCCAATCTGTTCCAAGGCGTCTGTGAGGTCCTTAACATCCGCAAGACCAGGACGACTGCTCTGCATCCACAATCCGATTGGATGGTTGAACGCATGAACAGAACCATCAACCGTTATTTGGCCAAAGTAGTCTCTGACCACCAAAGAGACTGGGACAAATTTCTTCACCTGTTCCTGTTGGCCTATCATTCATCCGTCCAAGAATCCACAGGGCAAACTCCAGCCAGCATCGTTATGGGACGGGAAGTGCGCCTACCTTGTGACCTGAAGTTTGGTTGCCGACCGGGAGAAGATGTCGCCGGAGAAGATTATGTCCATAGACTACGCCAAAGGATGGACGACATTCATCAGCGAGTCCGCCTAAATATTCAAAGCGCTAGTGACCGAATGAAGGAGCACTACGACATTCAAGCTGAACATGGAGGGTACCAACCAGGGAATTTGGTGTGGCTGTACAACCCGCAGAGACGTCGTGGATTATCTCCGAAGCTACAATCCTCGTGGGAAGGCCCATACGAAGTCATGGATAGGATTAATGACGTCGTATACCGTATCAAAAAATTGCCAAAAGGAAAACCGAGGATAGTTTATTTCGACCGTTTGAGCCCCTACCAAGGCGAAATAGAAGATCGTGCTGGGACCGTGAGAACCTGCAGCTTTGATCCCCCTGATTCGGAGATATCCTTTGACGATTTCATGGCCCGATACAACAGCAGTGAGAAGGCCCGCTATGGTGTAACCAAAGAAGATCAACGAGGCCTCTTTTCCGTGCCTCCTGATTATTCGTTCGCTCATTGTGTGGCCCGAGATTTGCGGATGTCCAGGGGAATCGCTGCGACGTTCAATGAGAAGTTTGGGCGTGTCGGAGAACTACGCCGACAGGATCCAGAGGTTGGAAGCGTCTTGTGGCTAACCGACAATGGACATGATCAAGCAAGGCACATTTTCTACCTAGTCACCAAGGAATGGTCCCCAAGTAAGCCGACTTATCTCAATCTATGGAAGACCCTGATTGAACTGAGAGAAGCCCTGCTAAACAACAACATTACACGATTAGCCATTCCGAAGCTGGCTTGTGGACTCGATGGTTTGAGTTGGCGTACAATCCGGAACATGATTGAAGTCTTGTTCAGATTTACGGGAATCGAGATCCTCGTTTGCTGCTACAACCCAAAGCTGAGATCGGGAGAGAAAACTGTAGACTGCTATTTCTACCAGACTTCTCACTGTACCAGGGGCCAGCTTTGCAAATACCTTCATTCACCGTGTACATCTCGGGACGAGCATGTACCTAAGAAGGGGGCAGTGTTGCGGACCGGTGTGGACTCGACCTAACCTAACAATATGGCCCGCCCTCGGATGACCTTAACATCGCATAGACACCGCAATGCTTCATTCGAAGATTCGAGTCCCACTGGAATGGAGTAGTACATACGAGAACATTCGAAAACCTTCTCTATGCACCTAACGATCTATGGACTATTCTAGTAAACTTTAACTGTAGGTATAAAAGCCGGCGGCTGTGGCCTAGAGAGGGCAGTTATAAATTTACCAGTGCAGTTGACGCGCTAAAATTCAAAATAAATTCTTAGTTATAAATCGTTTGTAAATAGTTCTATAAGTCTTTTATCGTTATTGTTTTTGTTAATTAGTGTTAAATAAATAGTGTTTAAATAAATTGTGACTTTCTATCCACACGGAACCGACGAAAAACGTAACAATATGTTTCTATATCAATTATATCATAAGTTCCATCTGGAATAACAATCACTTTATCACCTATATAAAGTTTATTGTGACCCTTTTCTATATTGGGTATAGTCATAAACGTTTCAAAATCTGCTAAACCTAAGTAATATTGTTTTTTATCATCCAAATATATAGGTGGATTGAAATCAGCTGATAAAACTCTACTGTTTCCTGATATTGCTATTGTTGTAGATATTGTGTAAATGCTATTTTATTACATGTTGTTAGCTTATATATTATTTATCGTAAATACGTTTAATGAGTACTTTAGCGAAATTGGTTCGAAGTTGGCCTCTAAAATTAATGTTCCAACAGAAAAAATGTATCAGGTTACAAACATTTCACATTCTTTTGTATTATTGGAGACTGATGTAAACGAAGTCGGAAACGAAATATTTAATTTAAAAAAGAACAAATCTCCAGGATTTGACGGTATTCGGGCAAACACACTACAACAAATAAAAGAATTTATTGTTAAACCTTTAACGTACATTTATAATTTATCTCTAAATAATGGCACTTTTTCAGATATATTTAAAATATCTGTTGTTAAACCTGTGTTTAAATCAGAAGAAAACACAAATGTGTCAAATTATAGACCAGTTTCGCTATTAAGTAACTTTTCCAAAATTCTTGAGAAACTTATTAAAAAAAGAATGTGTTTGATTCTGAAATATTTTAAAAAAATTTCCGAAAATCAATATGGATTCGTGGAGTCCAAATCCGCAAGTGATGCTATTATAAAACTATCAGAATTGGCTTCAGAGGCACTTGATGCATCCGAGGTTTCTTTGTGTGTTTTTGTAGATTTAGCAAAAGCGTTCGATACAGTTCACCATGAAATCCTGTTATACACACTTAGTAATATGGGTTTTAGAGGAAGGACCAACGATCTATTTAGAAGCTATCTAAATAACCGACAGCAAAGCGTGTCCATCCAGGCTGTTAAAAGCGAGAAAAGGGTGGTCAACTATGGTGTACCTCAGGGTACTGTACTGGGCCCTGTACTTTTTTGTATATACATTATTGAGTTACTAAACTTGAAACTCGATGCACACATTTTGAGTTATGCTGATGATACAGCAATTTTCTTCAGATCAACGTGTTGGAATCAATTGAAAGCAAAAGTAGAAAAATCAATGGAAATAGTGTGCAATTTCTTTAATAATAATCTTCTTACTGTTAACTTTAAGAAAACTTTCTTCTTACCTTTTGCCTGGTATTCAGATACTCTTCCAAAATTCAATTTAGATATAACTTATTGTTACGTTTTTCGTCGGTTCCGTGTGGATAGAAAGTCACAATTTATTTAAACACTATTTATTTAACACTAATTAACAAAAACAATAACGATAAAAGACTTATAGAACTATTTACAAACGATTTATGACTAAGAATTTATTTTGAATTTTAGCGCGTCAACTGCACTGGTATATTTATAATTGCCCCCTGTAGGCCACCGCCGCCGGCTTTTATACCGACAGGTAAAGAACTCAAGAATAGTCCATAGATCGTTAGGTGCGTAGAGAAGGTTTTCGAACGTTCTCGTATGTACTAGTCCATTCCAGTGGGACTCGATTCTTCTCGAACGAATGAATCATTACGGTGTCTATCTTTAATGCGATGTTAAGGTCATCCGAGGGCGGGACATATAGTTAGGTTAGGTCGAGTCCACACGGGTCCGCAACACTGCCCCCTTCTTAGGCACATGCTCGTCCCGAGATGTACACGGTGAATGAAGGTATTTGCAAAGCTGGCCCCTGGTACATTGCGAAGTCTGGTAGAAATAGCAGTCTACAGTTTTCTCTCCCGATCTCAGCTTTGGGTTGTAGCAGCAAACGAGGATCTCGATTCCCGTAAATCTGAACAAGACTTCAATCATGTTCCGGATTGTACGCCAACTCAAACCATCGAGTCCACACGCCAGCTTCGGAATGGCTAATCGTGCAATGTTGTTGTTTAGCAGGGCTTCTCTCAGTTCAATCAGGGTCTTCCATAGATTGAGATAAGTCGGCTTACTCGGGGACCATTCCTTGGTGACCAGGTAGAAGATGTGCCTTGCTTGACCATGTGCATTGTCGGTTAGCCTCAAGACGCTTCCAACCTCTGGATCCTGTCGGCGTAGTTCTCCGACACGCCCAAACTTCTCATTGAACGTCGCAGCGATTCCTCTGGACATCCGCAAATCTCGAGCCACACAATGAGCGAGCGAATAATCAGGAGGCACGGAAAAGAGGTCTCGTTGATCTTCTTTGGTTACACCATAGCGAGCCTTCTCACTGCTGTTGTATCGGGCCATGAAATCGTCAAAGGACATCTCCGAATCAGGGGGATCAAAGCTGCAGGTTCTCACGGTCCCAGCACGATCTTCTATTTCGCCTTGGTAGGGGCTCAAACGGTTGAAATGGACTACCCTCGGTTTTCCTTTTGGCAATTTTCTGATACGGTATACGACGTCATTAATTCTATCCATGACTTCGTATGGCCCTTCCCACGAGGATTGTAGCTTCGGAGATAACCCACGACGTCTCTGCGGGTTATATAGCCACACCAACTTCCCTGGTTGGTATCCTCCATGCTCAGCTTGAATGTCGTAGTGTTCCTTCATTCGGTCACTAGCACTTTGAATATTTAGGCGGACTCTCTGATGAATGTCGTCCATCCTTTGACGTAGTGTGTGGACATAATCTTCTCCGGCGACTTCTTCTCCCGGTCGGCAACCAAATTTCAGATCACAGGGTAGGCGCACTTCCCGTCCCATAACGATGCTGGCTGGAGTTTGCCCTGTAGATTCTTGGACGGATGAACGGTAGGCCAACAGGAACAGGTGAAGAAATTTGTCCCAGTCTCTTTGGTGGTCAGAGACTACTTTGGCCAGATAACGGTTGATAGTTCTGTTCATGCGTTCAACCATCCCATCGGATTGTGGATGTAGAGCAGTCGTCCTGGTCTTGCGGATGTTCAGGACTTCACAGACGCCTTGGAACAGATTGGACTCAAAGTTTCTTCCCTGATCTGAATGAAGCTCCATGGGAACACCAAACCTGCAGATCCATTCTTTAACAAGGGCATCAGCAATCGTGGACGCTTCTTGATTTGGCAACGCGTAGGCCTCGACCCATTTGCTGAAGTAATCCATTACTACCACAATGTATTTGTTGCCATCGTTCGTCTCCGGGAAAGGACCAGCCACGTCGATCGCTATTCGTTCGAAGGGACTACCAACATTGTACTGGCGCATAGGGGCTTTACCACGCTTTTGTGGCCCATTAATGGCTGCGCAAATGTCACATTTCTTACACCAGGCCCTCACATCTTCTTTGCAGTTCACCCAGTAGAACCGTTCACGCAGCTTGCCAAGTGTCTTGGTAACACCAAGATGTCCACCGCTGGTTCCATTGTGAACTTCCTCCAAGACTTCTGGGACCCTCTTCTTTGGAATGACGATCTGCCTTCTTTCTTCTTGTCCCTCCGGTCTCTCGATCACACGGCGAAGTAGTCCGTTATCTATTACCACTGAGCCCAGTACGACTTTACGTTCGGCGAATATCTGCAAACTTCTTCCCACGTTGGTCTTTGGCCTGCGTTTTTCCAGTTAATTACTAAACCTAATTCTGGGTCACTGGTTTGGTCATTTGCAAGATCTTCGGGTTGCCAACTATCATTAACCACAGTTGTTCTTAGGAGTTTCACTTCTTTCTCTTCTGCTCGGGAACAATGCTTACAGTCCTTAGCGCAAGGTCTTCTGGAAAGTGCGTCGGCATTTCGATGGATTACCCAAGCTCGATGTTCTGTGTCGAAGTCAAATTCTTGTAATCGTTCAATCCATCTAGCTACCTGCCCTTCAGGATTCTTAAACTGCAACAGCCATTTCAAAGCAGCATGGTCTGTTCTTAACAAGAACTTTCTTCCATAGAGATACTTGTAGAAGTGTTCCACTGCTTTAACTACTGCTAGTAATTCTCGTCTGGTTACACAGTAGTTCCTTTCCGGTTTTGACAAGGTCTTACTAAAATAACCAATGACTTTTTCTTGACCATCCTGGATCTGAGACAGAACAGCGCCTAATGCAACATTGCTAGCGTCGGTATCCAATATAAAGTTTCCGTTGCCAAGAGGGTAGCTAAGTATGGGCGCACTAGTCAGGGCCTTCTTCAATTTTCGGAATGCCTCGTCAGAATCTGAGTCCCAAGAGAAACGCCTCTCGCCTTCGGTAAGTCTGGTCAATGGTTTTGCGATGGTGGCGAAACCCTGTACATAGCGTCGATAGTATGTGCATAGTCCCAAAAAGCTTCGTAGTTCATGTTTATCTTTAGGTATCGGCCACTCTTCCACTGTCTTGGTCTTCTGTGGATCTACCGCAACTCCTTGGGAGGAGACTACATGGCCCAAGTAGTGTACCTTTTCTTGACACAGATGACATTTCTTGGGGCTAAGTTTCAAACCAGAACTACGTAGTCGCTTGAAAACTTCTTCCAAATTCTTCAGATGATGGTCAAAGGATTTCCCAACCACTATGATGTCATCCAGGTACACTAAACAGGTAGTCCAGGATAGTCCCTTTAACACAGACTCCATTAGTGTCTCAAAGGTAGCTGGCGCGTTGCACAATCCAAAAGGCATGACGGTAAATTGCCACAGTCCGGAGCCCACCGAGAACGCTGTCTTCTCTCTGTCTTTCGGCGCCATGTCGACTTGCCAATATCCACTCTTCAGATCTAACGTAGAGAATATCGTTGACCCCGCCAGTGTGTCTAGAGTATCGTCTATCCTCGGCAGGGGATAGCTATCCTTCTTGGTACCATTATTGAGCTGCCGATAATCAACACAGAATCTGGTGGTACCGTCTTTCTTCTTTACTAGTACTACCGGCGATGTCCACGGGCTGTTAGATGGTTCGATGACACCCTCTTCTTTCATTTCTCGAAGGATTTTATCAGCTTCTTCACGTTTGGCGAGCGGAAGTCTTCTCGGATTTTGTTTGATTGGTCGTGCTTCTCCGGTATCAATTTTATGTTGTACTAAATTGGTACGACCTCTGTGTCCTGCTTCTCCTTTATCAAACACATCTTGATACTTGATTATCAGGTTTCCCAATTTTCTACTATTTTCGGGAGATAATCCCTTAACGTTTACTAACTCCTTCACCATTTTGTCCGGAATTTTTGAAGTCGAAACTTTGGAGGCTTCCACGCTTCGAATGACTGAGGAGACCGAACAACAGTACCCTAACAGGGTTCCCTTCTTCAAGGATACAGAATAATAATTCGTATTCATTACTCTCACCGGTACAGTTTTCTTCGCTCGTAGCAGGGCTTTTCCAACAGCGATCCCTCGTCCTATTTCGCTGTCATGGTTCCTTGGCTCCAACAGAATAATACTCCCATTATTCATTTTACCTTCCAGGCAACCATCCAAAAATACCTCACAGCGCTCAGGGATCGAAACATCTTCTGCTACTACCACGCGAAGCGTCTCCTCACATTTTCGATGTAGAACCACTTATTCCTCATTTATTTTCAAAATTCCCTCTTTGAAGTTTAGGTCAAAACCTTTAGTGGTCATGATGTTCATTCCGAGAATAAGTTCATCTTCGATATCTGCTACTAACACTGGATGTTCAAAACTGGTGCTCCCAATAACAAAATTAAGATTTACTTCTCCATGGACAGCAGCGGAGCCCCCCGTAGCAGTACGTAGTCGCCATTGTGTTGTTTTAACCTTCTTCGATGTTTTAAGAATGTCCGGTCTGATAATAGTTTTCGTCGCTCCTGTATCCAACAGCATAGTCCGGAACTCTCCATCAACAAAACCATCCACAAACATGCTGTTGAATTTGTGTTGTAGCGAGGCGACTCGAGCAGTTTTCGTTGGGGCATGTTGGGTACAGGTCGACGTGTGCCCCTTCATTTCGACCCTTAGTAGTTTTCCGACCTCGACGAAGCCGGTTCTTCGTTCTTCTCCTTACAACGGCTTCGCACGTGTCCTACCTGTCCGCAGTTCCAGCAATGAATCAGTCCCTTCTTGCCCATGTACTGGTCCATTACTTTCCAAACAATCCCTTCCACGGATTCGTCGGAACATTCGTCGATGGCCCGTACTTTTCCTAAAGACCGAGAACTTTGTTTCGCGGCCTCGAATTCTAGGGCACGTGCTAAAGCATCCACCAAGTGCGTTGGGTGGGCTAGGACAAGTGCTTGTCTTGTCTCGTTGTCACGTAAGCCATCGGAGAATGCCTGTACTGCCAACCGCTCCATAACATTCTCGGGCGTAGCAGGGTACGCAAAGCGAACGAGGCGGGCTACGTCGGCTTCAAACTCCTGCAGAGACTCATTTGACTTTTGAATGCGATTTTTTAGTTGGGAATGATAGACATGTTCCAAATGAGCTTGGCCGTACCTCATTTCTAAATGTCGTACCAATTGCTGATAATCTCCCTGTTCCGATGGTGACAGTGTCTGCAGGATATCAGTCGCATCTCCCCGCAGTGCGATAGTCAAAGCGGTAGCTTTTTTCAGCGATTGTCCAGCCGTTTGCTCTCGCAGCGGCTTCAAATTGGCAAAAGTAGTTGGCCCAAGCGGTTTTTCCGTCAAACTGCGGAGGTTTCATAACTGATTTTGAGGTATACCTATTTTCGACTAGTTTCGGTCCCTCCGATGTTTCTTGACATTTTGGTGAATTTGACTTCGCTATTTCTTCTTTTAAAATTTCGATTTTTCTATTTACATCTTCCTCAATCTCTGTTATTTTATCTTGTGTATCTATTATCTTTTCTTCTAATTCCTGTATTTTATTATTAAAGCTGGCCTGTATATCTTTAGAATTTTCTGCGATCTTATCTTCTAAAATATTAATTAAATCCTGGGAATTTTTCATCATTTTATCACTGATTTTATCTTCTAAATTATTCAAATTGCCGTTTAAATTGTCTTGCAATTCTCGGGAATTTTCTGTAATTTTGTCATTCAAACTGTCTTCTAATTTTTGTAGGCACGAGTCAAGGTCACCTTCCAACTCAAAGCAAAATGTGTCAGGATCCTCACCTTCCTCAATCAAAACGTCTCTCAGTTTGGCTTGCAAAATGCTTTTCTTTACATCTGTCTCGCATTCCCTCTCTTCTAGTATGCATTTTAATTCCGACACTTTCAGGCCTTTCAATAATTTTTTCGGAGCCATCGTTAGTCTTTTTATTTTTCTAGTTTATCACACACGCCACACTTGACACCAATTGTTACGTTTTTCGTCGGTTCCGTGTGGATAGAAAGTCACAATTTATTTAAACACTATTTATTTAACACTAATTAACAAAAACAATAACGATAAAAGACTTATAGAACTATTTACAAACGATTTATAACTAAGAATTTATTTTGAATTTTAGCGCGTCAACTGCACTGGTATATTTATAACTGCCCCCTGTAGGCCACCGCCGCCGGCTTTTATACCGACAGGTAAAGAACTCTAGAATAGTCCATAGATCGTTAGGTGCGCAGAGAAGGTTTTCGAATGTTCTCGTATGTACTAGTCCATTCCAGTGGGACTCGATTCTTCTCGAACGAATGAATCATTACTGTGTCTATTCTTTAATGCGATGTTAAGGTCATCTGAGGGCGGGACATATAGTTAGGTTAGGTCGAGTCCACACGGGTCCGCAACATTATAACAATAAGCTAGTGACAATAAGCTCAACAAACAAATTTAAGTATCTTGAAGTAATATTTGATAACCACATGAAATGGAATTATCATATTCAGTTTGTGACTAAAAAGTTAAGATCACTTATTGTAATATTTAAGTTTTTAAAAAGTATAATTCCTATAGAATTACTAAGAAATGTGTATTTTGCTTTAGCTCAGAGCCATTTACAATACGGTATTGTGGCCTGGGGCTCAGCAAGCAAAAATCAATTATCAAGTGTAAATATAGTTCAGAAATGGTTGCTGAAAATAATATACAATAAAAACTATAGATATCCCTCTGATGCCTTATACAAAGAAGCAGCCATTTTTGACGCTAAACAATTATTTTGGTTTAATACCTACATTATCTATAACATTCAGCAATAGAAGTAAAAATAATCTAATCCCACTTTCATACTCACTACGTCGACGCGAATTAACTATTAATGTACCTCGGATAGATAAAACTATCGGACAAAAAAGTCATTTATATGTAGGACCTAAAATATTTAATGTTTTACGTAAAGAAATTGTTAATTGCCAAAGCATTAATATTTTTAAAAAAAGATTAAAAGAATGGGTACTTGGTAGAACATTAACCGAAATGCATACATTTATACTCTCTTGCTATAGCAAAATGTGAAATATTAAAAACCATTCACAATAAATATAATATTTGAAAAAAAAATGTAATCTTATATGCCTTAGAACTTCTACCCTATGTCAATACGAAATCTACCCAATGTCAATATCTGACCTCTGTGTAATAACTTGTTTTTTAGCGTGCTTAAGTGTTGGACAATGAAATAAATTAATTTGATACATTTAGATATAGTTTAAGAATTTAGAATAAAATATTGTAGTTATTGTTGTAGAAATAAAACTCCTCAGTCAAGGTTCTACCTTAAGAGGATATTATGTTTATTCACTATTTTGTATTCGTAAGTTATGTATAAGTCTTGTATATACTTTGTAATAGGATCAGTTTGAATAAACATTATTTATTTATTATTATTATATTATTATCAAAGTTTGACAGACACACATGATTATCGTTTTTAATGTATGAAGTCCAGTGTGATCCTTTATTTTGCTTCTCCTGTCTAAATTAACAACACCACACTCTTTTAAAGATATTGTATTTGGAAGTTCATCAAGCATAAATACATCCCTGAAATTGGGAATTTTCATTACCTTTGCATTTTTAATAATGTCAATATTTGTAAGCGGTCTACGTGGAAAACTTATGTTAATCTTTTGGTCTTTTTCCTCCATTGCAATATTAGATTTTGCAAATGAATTAGAAACATCCTCCATTGCAATATTATGTCTATGCATTTCTTCTATGTGTTGTTTATTCACTGCTTTGATAATTCCTGCCGCACCTCCGTCTAGTGCACCTAACGCTCCCAATATTGGGAGCAAAAGTGGTAAAAATGTCCCAATTTTTTCAGGTGTTCGATTTTTTTCCTTTTTCCCATTCCAAGCTTTCGTTTTCCCTTCATTATGGTAGCAACAGTTAATGGAGCTACTTTTTTCACCGAGAGAAGAATCCTTAGCTTTTACTCTATTCCAAGCCTGATCTCCTAACAATTTATCAGATACGTGTATTTTTAATAAATCTTCAGATTGAGAGTATGCTATATCATGCTGTTTACAAGCAGCATCCAATGGATTTATACCAATATCCCCTCTGGCTATTCTCTTCTCCAGTTTTGTACCCGGTCCACAGTAGCTATATTCTGGTATGTGAAATTCGAAGGGAAGTTTGGTAATTAATTTGTTTACTAAACCAAAACCTTTTTTCGTCTCCTATTTATAGTTTTGTTAATACCAGAGCGACACTCTGCACAATCATTAAAACATATTTAAATACTAAAAATAAACTATTGCCGCTAGGGTATAAACACTTTTACACACAATGGAATATATTAGTAATTTTAAGAATGAAGATCGAAAAACAAAAATTCTCTTTACCTATTAAGAACCATGATGAAAAAGTTTCACACAGACAATTTAGGAAACATGGTGCTTTGTTTGGTGGTGGCTCGAAAAGAGGATTAATTGTTGGTTGTAGTAGAAGTGGTGGTATGAAATAACTCCGGAAACTGGGAAAACTCCTATATTACCACCTGAAACTCCATCATTTTTTAACAGATCAACAGAATCTGTAAGTCAGATTCCCAATATACAAGAAACAAGTATTAACCTAACCAAACCAAACTAATGTTATGCCACGACATATAAATCACACGGCAGGCTAACTCGCTTTGGCGGGAACGTTACGCGCATATCCTCGCGCACGCCGCCATTTGCGTTTCCATCAACAGAAAGTAACCAGTGTAGTAGTTTTTTCAGCGACAACACACAGTTACGGCAGATTTGAGTCAGTAGCGTGCGGTTTAATTTATTTTGATTTTTTCTTGAGTGATATACTTTGTTTTTGTTGTTTTGTTTTTGTTTATTATGTGATATATTTGGTTTTCTAGTTTTATTTTCGTTTCTTATGTAATATAATTGCCAATAGGTGCCCGGTGGCGTAGAGGTACAAGCTCTCGTCTACCAATCTCAAGGTAGTGGGTTCGAATCCCACACCCGGCATTTCATCAGCCGACAATTTTTATTAAAATAAAAATAGTTTGGGTACCTAGGTCGACTCAGTCTTAAATGAGTACTTGGGATTCACAATCCTGAGGTAATAATAGACGGTTGAAGCGTAGTGCTAGCCACATTACCTTCCTTTGTATACGGAACGGCTCTAGTACGACAAGCTGTACCTTGCTACTCCCAAGGTGTCAAACGCTATATACGGGAGCTATTATTATTATGAAATATAATTTGTTTTAGTAGTTTTATTTTTGTTGTTCAATAAAAGTTTCTTTCTGTTTCCTAGAGATCCTATTAGGTATGTATATATGTGATTAATTATTTTAACATATTTTAGTTGTGAAAAAAAAAACAGTAGTATACATATTAGGACATTCAGCTAAATAGGAAGATCTAATTAAAAATCTTAACAAACTTTAATACTGTGTGATTAAAAAAAACGGCGTCCAGTTGGCTAGGAAATGACGATCGATGACATTTTCCATATAAATTTACATATAAAATGACAGCGACCTTCATTTCATGGCCGTCGCTGACGCCGTTTTTTCTCGATCATACGGTATTAGTAAGATTTAATATTAAATATTTAGTAAAATTTAATGTTGTATCTAGACATTAAAAATTAAATTTAAAAATAATTATACTATTAATTTAAATATAATTATAAAAGCAAATAAAATGAGTATATCGAAAATAAGTTAACAATACATTTTTAGGGCAAGAACATGGGCAATTGCAGCTAATAGAGAAGACTTGATTGAAGATATAAATAAGGCCCACAAAAGGTACAAGTTGCGTTCTTTTCATTTTGAATTTAAAATGTTTACCAATTCACTTTGTAACCGTATAAAATACAATGCGGTACCTACTTTGTTTCCTGCCATGAAAAAAATAGAAGTTTCTCAAAAAAATTGTGGATTTATTAATTTGTGAAATTTGAATATTAATAAAATTTGCTACGCCCATTGATGGGCATAATTTGTACGTAGCCTCTTTATATTGTTCAATAAATATTTTATTGGTATTTCTTTAATTCTTGTTTGTAACTCCTGGCATGTTGTTAGTTGCATGTTTTTTAATTTTAATTGTCTATTCTCTACAGTGAAATATTTAATTGATTTTTTCATTTTTACTTTTCGAGAAGTATGTGCGGTTAACGATTCATTTGTTTGGACAAAAGTATTGTGTAAATAAAATTCAGTTTCAGTCAATTACAGTATTTTTTTAATACGACTCTGTCGTATTTTATGAGAAATTTTTTGATAAGTTTTAATCCGGCCCTGACTAGGAAACGATAATGGCGCCGTCAAGGTCAAATTTTATAGAAATTTTAAACAATGGAATCTGAGCAGAGTTGGCGTGCCGTGGTTATGCTAACATTGCTTGAACATCCTAATGGTATTAGGTTCGAAAATGTTTATATATATTCAAAATGATTAGATCAACCGAAATATAAATATTTAAGACAACTTTTAGAACCTATGAAAGAAATTGGATATTTTGAATATGACAATGATGAAAATGTTATTTTACCTCATAAAATAAAACCAAATTCTTTTATTATCTTCGACGATATTCCTTGTCACAATCAATCAATTATTCGAGATTATTTTACACATGGTAGACATACAAACACAGATACTACTACTACTCTTCTATTCTTAAACAACTAATTCGTGAAAATTCAAATTTATTGATTTTATTTAAACATTCTTCAAGTTTAAAACACATATATAATGATCATTGTATGATAGATATGACATTTGATCAGTTTAAAAATATTTGTGCTAAATGTTGGAAGGAACCCTATGGATTTCTTGTAATTGATAAAGATTGTCAATTAAATAATGGTAGATATAGAAATAAATTTGATTCCTATATTTATATATAAGTCGAGTTTTGTGATTTTTCCTCATTTAAAAATTATCTAACATGGATAAACGTTTAGCTAAAGAGTCAATAAAGTCAAGACAAGCAGTAAAAAAAGTATCATATGCTAAAATCAGCAGCATTTACAACACAAGCAGAGTTAGAGCAGACTTACAAACCAATAACACAACCTCTACAAGAACTAGTCTCATCTATTGGAAAATCGGAACATTTACACATAAAAGAAGAAACCGTTGACTTACAAGAAGAATATTTTAAAACTTAAAATAACTTAAATAACTCCGAGAACTGGGAAAACTCCTATATTACCACCTGAAACTCCATCATTTTTTAACAGATCAACAGAATCTCTAAGTCAGATTCCCAATATACAAGAAACAAGTATTATTGCAGAAACATTGCCTTCACAATTTAACCATTCAGAAAATAGAAATTTATCAGATATATTAGAACATACAAGACAAACTGTTCAAACATATGTTGGGAGTTCGGGATATGATGATTGGTTGAATGCTTTCCATGAATTGCCATATCGTCCTATTGCTGCCAAAAGTCACTAACTTACTTTTGTTACTTCCAAGAAAAACGCATAGAAAAACGCGTCTAAAGGTTAATTACATTGCATAAAGTTGTTGTTAGAGACTAATCGGTATTAAAATACAGCATAAATAGCCAGAAATCGTAGTTAATGACTTTTTCAATCGATTCTTCGCTTCAAAATATAGTTAGTTATTGGATTTTCAGGTTATTCGGAAAAATATTAGTTTAATGACTTTTGGAAGCAATAGGACGATATATATAGCTTTTTCGTTTTCCTGTTATTACCGATTCTGAACCGTCCTAGAACTCTGCAGCGCATGCGCAAATGAAATAATGTCTTCATATTTCCTTCTGCGCATACGCATCACAGTTCTAGGACGGTTCAGAATCGGTAATAACAGGAAAACGAAAAAAGCTATAGATGAAGGTGTGAGATACAAAGTTTAAGTTTGATCATAATTATGGAATAGTCCATGATCTCGAAACGGATAATTTTTTTTTTGGGTTTAACACAAAAACCTGTGGAAATAATTGGTAAACATATTCATGTGGAAAGTATAAAATACCCCTTCGGGAGTAAGGGTTGGTTTATATGAATTACTTTTTAAAAAAAAACCTGTTGGATATAAAAATGAAGATTTAGAAAATTATATGGATATATTAAAAAAAAACTAATGCATATCGTAGAAATTTTGATCCCAACGAGCAAGTGCAAGGAAATAGTTCACATAAATATAATAACGATAATTGGACTTTACTTGCAACGAAAGGGTATTACAAAAACTAAAACAATAACATCATTGGAAAGGTTGACTGAAGCTTTTGCTAAACCGAAAGCTCAATTTAGAACTAGTAGCACAACTGCTGTCCAGAAAGGGAAAGGTTTAACTTTAAAAATAAATAAATCAAATACAGATTATGTGTATTGGGATAATATAAATGAACTTGTGGACCGACTTCGTCTTTTACTAGCATCTTCAGATGATGGCAATACAGCCCACAACAATGAAATATTATCTATAATTGAGGAATTAAGGGAGGCTAAAGTTATATTATAAATAAGAATTGACAGTTATAAACAAATCAATTGTTTACCAATATCAAACCATGTCTATTGATAAATTTGGTTGTCATATTTCTAAACGTAACATTGTAAATACAACAACCTTGGAAAATACAGTCTTATCAAATGTCGAAAATAAAATTTTAAATAGATTTAAGACAGATGTAAAATATATGGAAAATAAAGTAATTGAAGGTTTTCAAAGTAGTATAGACAATACAAATAAGAGATTAAGTGAAAATTAATCAAACTATAATAATTTTGCAAAGAAAATTAAGTTTTTTGATGAAAAAATTACAAAACATGAAGAGAAAATTATACAATTTAATGATAATATAAAAACAATTAATAATTTAAAAACTGAAATAGAACAAATTAAGATTTAATTAACGATACATACATATTAATTAATTAATTAAGATTCCATTAACGATACATCACAGATTGAATCAATCAAAAGAAATCTTAAAAGTGACATTAAAACAAAATTTGAAAATTTCGCACAAAACTTTTACGAAAGAGTTAATCAAGAAGTAGCTTATTTTAAGAAGATTCATGATAAAATTGACAGAACTGAAAAAATTACAGCGACGGCATTAAATATACACATATAGTTAACCATAAAAAAGACACAGAAGAACTACAAAATCTAAGATCAACAATTTAATAATACATTAGCTGAAATTACAAAATTAAAATCAGAAAAAATTTTGGAAGGTGAAGATAGAAATAAAAGTAAAGATGAAATTTTTGCAATAAAATCCACTTTAGAGAAGTTAGATTTAAAATTGGATGAACTTAATGTAAGTCTAGAATCATTGAAAGAGTATGTAAAAGAAGAAAATAAAAATATTAATGCTGATATTGATGAAATCAATAAGACCATGAACACTCAAATTAGAGAAGTGATAATTAAAAATCAAAAAGAAAGAATTAAACATCTAAGAGATGATATTGATAATATTGATCAAACTAAAAGTAAACTTATAAACGATACTCTTAGTGGTAAATAATTAGCTGTCTTTAGACAGTAGACGATATATACAAAGTCTTTCACAAATTATATCAAATATCTCTAAAAAATTGGAAGAAGAACTAACAAAAATAGAAACGCAAGCAGAAAATTCTGCAAATAATACAACAGATTTTCTATTAACAACAGTTAAAGAATATCTAGATAACCTAGTCAAAGAAATAGTTAAAATTAATGAAATTTTTATTGAAACTAATAGGGATGAACAAATACAAAAATTAAAAGAATGGGAAGAGATGTATAAAAGCTTTGTGGACAACTACGTTCAAAAACAAAATACCTTTTGGTAAAATTTCAAAAGTATGACAACCATTAAGGAACAAGTAGTTAATAGTTACATAAACCTGCAAGAAAAAAATGTATGCGAAGAAGGGTAATTGTTAAAGGACCAAATGATCTTTTACAGGCAGATCTGGTTGAAATTCAACCATATTCCAAATTTAACAGGGGTTATAGATATATTTTAGTTGTTATAAATGTGTTTTCAAAATATGTTTGGGCAGAACCTGTAAAAACAAAATCTGGTTGCCACAGCAATGAAAACCATATTACTTACTTTAAAAACCAACTCACAAAATTTGCAAACGGATAGAGGTACAGAATTTTTCAACCAACATTTCCAAAGACTGATGGAACAATTTTAAATTAATCATTATAGTACTTTTTCCAATTTAAAAGCAAGTGTAGTAGACAGAGTAAACCGAACATTAAAAACCAGAATATGGAAAATGTTTAGTTTGCAAGGAAATTATAGATGGCTTAATATTTTACAAGATATCGTTAAGGATTACAACAACACCAAACTTTCAACAATTGGAATGAAACCAAACCAAATAAATAAACAAAATGAAAAGAAAATTTTAAGATCAATCTTTACTCATGCTACAACAGTAGATTCAAAACTTGCCAAATTTAAAGATGCAGATCATATGCGATTAAGCAAGTATCGCGAGGCATTTTCCAAAGGTTATACTCCAAATTGGTTAAATGAAATATTTAGAATTAAAAAAGTTAAGATGACAAGTCCCAGAACATATGTAATTGAAGATGAAAGAAATGTGGAAATTCAGGGTGGATTTTATTGGCGCACCTCATTCGCCTCGGTTGATTATACGAAAACGGAAAGATGTAGAAACAAAATATTTTATGGGTATATGTAATATCTGACAAACGAATCTAAAACAGCGGAAGGAATTCGGGCAAAAAAAGTCGATGTTGTCACGTTTAATTATAGAAAACCAAAGTTGCTCGATATTACCTATAAATTGAATATATTTTAGTTCATTTCAGCATACATAATTATATATATGCTAATATGTTGACATAGTTCTTATTGTAATAATGTATATTTATCTAATTAACTGATTTTGTTCATTCTGCCTATTATAAAAGGTAAAGTTTCCTTAAGATAACGTCCGCTTAGGGTAAGTTGGCAACGCTGACAAAATTCATCATGGCATCCCGGATTCAACCAGTCTGATTGGTCGAGATTCTCGCACGTCTTGTCGCCATTACCCTCAACTTTATGCCCCTCTCTAGGAATAGTAGAAACAGTCACTACTATTGAAAAATCCAGTGGCGGTATTATTGTATTGTGTTTTATCTCTCTAACTTGATTTGTGTTTATTGTAATTAGTACACGCGTTTTAACAAATATTATTATATTTGGCAAATGACTAAACAAAATGTAGGTACATTTAAAGTAAAATAATATTATAAACTTGGAAATATTATAAAAATTCCTGATATATTTTTATGAAACCCCGCACGCTCGTGGATATTTTATGAATGAGATCGGTCATGATTTTAGAAAATTGCGATCCCCTTGCCGTTGCCCCGTTGTTTCAGATCCGTTTGTCAGACTGTAGGAAGGCAATGTGCATAATTTAAAATTATTTTGAAATGTACAGGGTCTGTCAGAACTAAGATCCATACCAAAGTCATATTTTTTCTTATGGAATATATACCCTGTATTTTATTTGATTTTTGGATTCTTGGGCATAAAATGAGACATTTATTATAATGCTTTAATATGTTTAAATGCTTTGGTTTTTGAGATATTTAAAGATATTTAAATATGCATGCTATAATAAAAAAGTTTGTCAACACCCTGTAAATTACTTTTAAGAGTTAATTCTTGTGACTTTGAAGCCAGTGAAATAAACTTTACTAAAAAATGTATTGCTTTCTTAAACGAATACAGGGGTATCAAAAATTGCTGGTCTATTTTAAATATTTATTTTCAATAAAAACTTCGTTATTTTAAATACAACACTATGTATTTTTTTGTCGAAGCAGATTTAAATGCTCTTTCAAATTATATTAGGGTTTCCTATACCTATCTGGCTCAGATTTTAAATAAAAACCGATTTTTCAACGAAATGACAATCAAGATGGTTGGTGTCGCCATGGCAATTTGCTAGTGACAGTTAGTAGCTATTTTCAAAATCGACATTAGTTTATGGACTTTATTTAACGGTTTGGTTTGGTTTGGTTTGGTAATTAAATAAAAGTATTTAATT
This sequence comes from Sitophilus oryzae, assembly GCF_002938485.1. Classification (NCBI taxonomy): domain Eukaryota; kingdom Metazoa; phylum Arthropoda; class Insecta; order Coleoptera; family Curculionidae; genus Sitophilus; species Sitophilus oryzae. The sequence continues at coordinate 1,362,775 of NW_022145685.1, read as the reverse complement.
TACCTACAATAGTTTAATAAGTAAGTATTTATTATTTTATCAAGAAAAATAAAGAAGTAGCTCTTTGATTTATATTACGATGACTTGTAAATATATTGGATTTTCTATAAAAGAGCCAATTAAGGCAAATTTATTTTCTTCACTTCCAATGACAGGTTTCTGCCTAATAGGTTTTTCATATACCACACTATCAGCTCTGCGAAATAGGAAAAGTAGTTTTTCAAAGGAAGAAAATTCCTATTTGGATATCTTTGAGCATAAACCCTTCAGGCCAACAAGCAATTGTCCTCACAAAATAAAATCACTAGTAACATATCCATTCCTTCCGCCATGCGCCAGCAGATACTGCTTCATTTTTCTTGATAAAATGAAGAATACTTACTTATTAACCTTATTGTAGGGAAATTAAATAAAAATAAGCTGTTATAAATTAAAAGTCCACAAACTAATGTCGATTTTGAAAATAGCTACTAATTGTCACTAGAAAATTGCCATGGCAACACCAGCCATCTTGATTATAATTTTATTGAAAAATCGCTTTTTATTTAAAATCTGAGCCAGATAGGTATAGGAAACCCTAATATAGTTTGAAAGAGCATTTAAATCTGCTTCGACTTATTCAAAAAATACATAGTGTTGTATTTAAAATAACGAAGTTTTTATGTAAAGTAAATATTTAAAATAGACCAGCAATTTTTGATACCCCTGTATACATTTAAGGAAGGAATATTTTTTTTAGTAAAGTTTATTTCACTGGCTTCAAAGTCAGCACAAGAATTAACTCTGAAAAGTAATGTAGGGGGGTGTTGACAAACATTTTTATTATAGCATGCATATTTAAATATCTTTAAATATTTAAAAAACTAAAGCTTTTAAACATATTAAACCCTTATAATAAATTTCTTATTTTATGTCCAAGAATCCAAAAATGAAATAAAATATCGGGTGTTCCATAAGAAAAAATATAACTTTGGTATGGATCTTAGTTCTGACACACTCTGTACATTTTAAAATAATTTTAAATTATGCACATTACCTCTCTACGTATACCCATAAAATATTTTCTTTCTAAATCCTTCGGTTTTTGTATAATCAACCGAGGCGAATGAGGTGCGCCACCCTGTATTTTACTTATTTAACAAAATTATATGAGTCACTACAGTCTAAAAATACATTATTACCTAGATTACCATTTAACATGTAAAACTAAAATACATAAAAATATATTTGTTCCTCTAACTCTATAACTAATATCTATAAATTATGACAAGTTTAAAACATTCTGAAAGGGAATTTTAAATTAACTTTAAATCATATTCTAAAATGTATTATTACCTAGATTACTATTTAATATGTAAACTAAAATATATAAAAATATATTTGTTCCTGTATTACTCTATATCTAATATCTGTAAATTATTACAAGTTTAAAACATTCTAAAGGGGAATTATAAACTAAATTTAAATCATTCCAGAGGGAATGTTATTTATGTTTGTTTTAATAAGTATTTAATACATTATATTTTTAATAAGTATAAGTTCAACTTTTCATAATCAATTGTATAAAGTCTGATGTTGCATACCATTAAAGAGTTTTATACTAAATATTAAACTAAAAATAAATATATTATATTATTCAAAAAATATATTGAGGTTTGGATTATCTGCGTTCCATTGGTAAAATGAAATATCATGATGACCCCAAGCAAGTGTTTTAAAATCATGTGGAATTTGATATCTTTTACTATCTTCCGAATTCAATGCAATTTTATGTATTAATTCGGTAAAAATTGAATGTAGTCTAGAACGAAAAACATACATGGAGCAAAAAAAATTAGAATTATTTTCTACTACATCTTTAGAATGAATAAAATCTAATTGATTCAATGGGTTCACCAGCATATTCATCCTTAAATTTACCAACCACTGATTGTGTTAAGGTGCGTATTCATTATCCGAACGAACGAACGAACGAACCAATGAAAGTGCGGTATATTTAGACGGGGACCGAACGCATGCGGCCGTTCGTTCGTTCGTTCGCTCGACCATCCGTTTCGAGTCGGTACATCAAACGCATTCGCGTCCGGTCTCTCGTGCGGTTCTATCGTACGGTCCCCGTCCATACCACTAGCGAACATTCGTTCGTTCGTTCGGATAATGAATACGCACCTTTATAGGCATCTCATGTATATTATTTGGCAAATAATTGGAGGTATCAAAATTTATGAATATTTTTGTGCATATCATGATAAACATTATTTGTTGTAATTTCAAGTATAAATGAATCAGTGTCTGCATACAGAAGAGATACATTATCTTTATACAAAGGTTTTAAAAAATTGTAATAGAAATCATACATAACCGTTTTTGAAATATCTAGTATGGAAAAGCCAACATATATTGGTTTGTTGTATGTAATCAATATTTTTTGCATTTGGATGGCTACCAAATTTTCTGAGAAAATAGTTAAATCTTTAAAATACGGCTTTGCAATGAGATTTTCAGCTCCATCTTTTCTTTTGTTTTTTCCCATTCTGTAACAAGTCTTACATCAACTCTCCTATCCACATTTTCCATTATTTTTCCATATATACTATGGTTTGCTAATTTAAACGTGTGACGATCAAATTCATTTTTAGACTCATTACGTAACTTTGTGTTTAAATCTATAATTTTTTTCAACCAAGCAGATTGAGAAAATTGTATCACACTATGGATTTTAGTTAACTTAAGTCCGTTTTACAAACATTGTTTTAATAATTGGTAATGAATTACATATTTTGATTTATTGTTCAAATTTGATATTAATTTTGCAGATTTTGAATTAGGTGGTTGATAATTTTCTGGACAGAAAGGAAAATCGTTATGACAGTCATGAAGATGTTCAGGATAATCAACTTCTAGAACATATCCTTTGCTAGATGTATTAGAAATTGAAAAAATATCTAGATCTGTTAACCATACAAAATCACCTGTTGGAAGATGTTGGGACATTGCAAAACCGTACAAATTTGTTGCATCATAGTACATTATATATTTATTAGGTTTTGTTGCATCAAACTTTGAAAGAAAGGGATTATTTGTCTCAGATTTTCTAGTAATGCATGAACTTACACCACCACGAACACTATTTTTGAAAAAATGTATCATATCTGGATCTATCAGTAATTCCAATTCTATACCTGTATAACGTAAACAAGCTTCCCATGATAAACCGGGAAATGTGTAAAAGTGTGAACCGGGGTGTAAAAGTGAAAACCGGGAAATGTGTAAAAGTAAACTTAATCTATTCCAAAGGGTCTAGTTTATATGTAGACAAACATGTTTTTCGAAAATTTTTGAAAATATCAGCTAAAAGCAATGTGTCAGACAGCAAATATATATCTGAATAATGTCCTATACATTCACATTCAAATAATTACCAAACTTTAAGAGCTCTTTCATATTCCTGGTTAGAAATATGTTCATCTGTTAAATGCTATAAATAATAAAATAAAATATTTTCCATATGGCGGTACTTCCGGAAATACCTAAAGTCAACTTCCGGTATTTCCGGAAGTACCGCCATATTGAAAATATTTTTAATCGATAGATCTCGTTACGAAACATTAATGTGCAAAAAATCTCCGATCTAGTTATTGTAGTTCTCTAGAAACTTCTAATGCACGCTCAACCTGGGACACCCTGTATGTATACCATATCCTCACACACTGACAATAAGTTAGTTATTTGTCAAGTGAAACTTCTTTACGCGCGTTGGGAGTAAAAATTCAAGGCCGTGACACACGAGCTAACGTCACGACACGCGTCACGAAAAGTGGTAACGATCGAAAAATGGTAAGCCAATGAAAAACTTGAGATGGGACTTTGGAGCGTCGCGTCGTAACTCGGGCCCTATGTGTGCTAGGGGGCTGAAACTCGAATGTAGATGGGGCTTGAACTATTTGGTATGTGAATAGATTGGACCAAGGCTAACTTGACCGTTTGTGACAGTTAGGTTTGACGTAAACAACGTCAAAAGTTGATGTCGTCCGATCGCGACTAAATTTGGCGACGGTGCACATGGTCCCACCATGCAAAGTTGGATACGACGCGCGACGTTTCGTTTACATCTTAATCAGGGTGGGATTAAGGATTTGATATTGAAGAAAGATATGGGTCGATTTCGGCATAATCGGGGACGGGCTACAGGATGAATCGAACCGATGATGCCTCTAATTGGACGAAATCATCAGGATTTTTCTTAACTATGGGTCGATTTGAACCAAACTCGGCATGGATAGAGGTATAGTATTTACGAGCCCCGTTCTCAGAACATCGGTATTGTCGAGCGACACGTCAAAAGAACCAATGAGCTTTGCACAAAATTCAAAATTGACAGCTGTTTGAATTTTGTACGAATCTCATTGGTTCATTTGATGTGTTGTGTCGCTGGCGACATTCGCTGTTCTGAGAACCGTTCTCAGAATATGTATTAATGGCTTTAATTCATTTCTCCAGCCTATGCCGACAAAGACAGTGCCGAAATGAAGACCCTTAATCTATTCCAACTGACTTCAGAAGAATACCCCAATGGAGTCCTCAGACGGACAGACGGTCATTTTAATACAAATTTTGTGAAACTGAATCAAGTTATTTATTAATTTTTAATTTATTACTTTTTCAACATCTGGTCCAAAATTGGTCCAACTGGTCTTCAAACTGGTCCTTCAAATCCTTCAATTTAATAGATGTTAGTAAAAAGTTTCACTTCAAATAACACTCAATGCACATAGTGCACCCACAATTTTTTTTCTACTAAAATAATCTTAGGAATAATCCTAGGAATAATTTATTTGGCATAACAACGTTTGTCTTGTCAGCTAGTTCTTCATAATATATTTTTATGACGAATTTTTTAATAGTAGCATTTCCTTTTGAATTGTCAGGCCGACATCCAGCCAGCAAATCAAAAGCACCAACCTACTCCAGTCAGCTTGAATTATGCCATAGACATATTGCATAGTGATCAAAACATATCACCACCACATCTAAATTGTAATGGATAGATGAAAGATACTACAGAATCGTTATGTTCGTTAATTGTTATGTTCTTATTACTCATATTTTTTAATTCTTTTTGTTTGTAGTTATTCTGAAAATAATCCGTTTTTTTAAGTGGTTTGTCTCATCTGTACCTAAAATAAATTAGTAATATAGGTAATAAATTAACAATTCGTAGTATACGAGAAAATTTATATTAACATTTAAAAAATACGTAGTTAAATTGTATTTTGACTATCTCGCCTTGGCGGTAATTATACTGATTTAAGTCTTTATGAATATGACTTGACTTGAAAGAAAATGATTAAGTCAAAGACTTAAGATAACGTCATACTGAAATTGACTTAATATTTAAATCTTTTTGATTTTACAAATGACTTAAGATTTAGGTCTTTTTGAAACTGACTTGTTGCAGCTCTGCTTGATAATCTATTCATTATGTGTATCCATTTACGTATGTGAGATTAGGGTTATTATTAATTTTATTAGATATTTAATACATATTTATATTGGTTTTAGTTAGAAGATCAGTTTGGTAATCCAATTAAAATACCTAATAATGAAAGGAAAGCTTTGATAGTGGCAATGACTTTACATGAAAAGGGAAGAGCTGCATTAAAAAGAGAAGATTATTCTACAGCTTTAGTTTTCTATCTTGAAGCTGACCATGAATTTAGGTAATAATTAAGGATCCTCAGACTAACGCTATACGGCGCACATTGGTGGATTTGAATTCAATCGTGACATAAATAACAGTTACGCGTTTTGTTTTATTAAACATTTAAAATATCAACATAATTTACCTAATTATATAAACAGAATTAGTTTTATTTTCATATTTAACAGAAATTTGTCAATTGTCAACAGTTGATCATTTTATGGAAAGAAAATCTGTCGTCAGTGGAGTTGGAAAATATTTATACTAAAATCTATTTAGGGGTAGGGGTAGTTTTCACCTTTCCCCTACATTTTCTTGATTTTTGTGAAAGCCATTTGTTAAAGCACTTAGCAAAGCATAGGCATCTCATTTAAATCGGACTAACGGTTCTTAAAATATCTGAACAAATGTTTTTACGTTTTTAAAGTTTGATGCCCTCTAGTGGACAAACGAAGCGCTTTTATATAGAGGTAAATTGTGTCCAACAAACTTATTTTGGTTCCAAAAATACATAATAGTGTAAATATATAGTAGTGTAAATACATAGTATTCGGAATATTGGGACACCCTGTATTTGACGTCACTAAAACGTTTCTTTCAGAATGTATTTAAAAAAAAATTCTGTCAAAATAAACTTGTAAAAAATAAAAACGAAAACCGGAAATTTAATTTTTTTCGTCATATTTCCGGAAACGAGAAAGATAAATTTAATTACTAAATGGATTTTCATTGGCCTCATTAACAGGCAATTTTGGCCCATTTTAAGCCACCTTTTATCTCTGACCATTTCGGAGAGTGAGGAGCATAAATCATAATAAAAGAAGAATTGATGGATGAGAAAATGGATTAGCTACAGTCTACTTATTATGGCGCATCTAATAATTTAATACCTAAGCTATGGTTAGGAGATTCTAAAGAATACAGAAATGTTTTAAGGACGGGTGCAAACTAATTTATTTTTTTTTGTTGGAAAAAGCTGCACCCAAAATTAAAAAACAAGATACATGCGTAACGCCATTTCTACTCGGGCTTAAGCTAGAAATTTTCACTACCTTGTCGTTGCTGCATCTCATTGTCTACCTCCCACCACGCAATAGATCACAGATCGAATTGACTAATTCGATGAATGTATTATCACAGTTTAAAGAATACATACCAGTTGGCCCACTGTAAGGAATTCTATTGTTATTTTGACTTCAAAGGCGGCCCGTGACCCTTCGAGGTGACCAGAAATTTATACGTTTATCGGGTCCAGCGGAAGTGATATTTTATCAGTCAGAACGCTGGCCGTATACGAGGGATCAACTAAAAATACTAAAGAATTTTAATATAGCAAGTAGAAAAATAAAAATACAGTACTAGTTTTATTGATTAACAGCATATCTGTGGGATCCTATAAATCCTAAGGCACTTTTCCAGGCTCAACACCTACAAGTTATTTTCCTTAGCAGACTCTACTTATACATATTATGGTGAATACATTAATATTAAAATATTAGATATATTATTCTATCCTAATTCTTTAGAATACGGAAAAAGTCAGTAGGGTAATTGTTATTAATAATTATTATGGAAACCCCATATGAAAAATGTATACTAAATAAATATAATAAGTTGATATTTTTAATATATATAATAATAATTTGCATATTTCTTTAATTATAGCATGTTTTGCTTGTTGTTTGCATTTTACTTTAATTACCTACCCGGAAAGCTCAAATTTTATCGTAAGGTAATAAAAGTACCTTTTCATACAACTTGTGTTGCCATTGTCAATTTTTTTGGATTTTTTTCTAAATGTTATGATTATCATGAACAGTAATTATGATTGTGAGTAGTTAATTGTGTAAATTTTTTTTCTGTTACATAAAATTTAGTAAAAACTCTAAAAAACTTAGCAGTAATAGCGTCAATAGCAGAACAAGTTGTATGCACGTATTTTTATTACCTGACGATAAAATTTGGACTTTCCAGGTAGGTAGTTAAAGTTGAATACAAACATCTAAAAAGTAAAACATGCTATTTAAAAAAAATGCAAATATCTTAAAAAATAATTTAATATGCACTTTGCAAACCGGTAAATACTGCAAAATCCAAAACATAATAGTAAAGTATTTACTACATACTACACTAAAATATCTACTAAAATAATAAACTAATTGTTAAAAATAAATATTTTGTGCATATTTCGAGTAAAATCTTTTCTTAATTTATATGTATGTTTTTAAAACAATTTATTCATAGTTAGGTTTCCATAATTATAATATACTTAATATGTCTAATACTTTAATTATTATATACTTAATATACTATATAAACACATAACTTCCTTCATCTTTTGGGCACCTAAAGAACGATATATTGTCTGTCATTCTACTTTCACAACCATCCACTGCACAAATATTTCTAGTAGACATTTTATTCACAATTCGAACAAAACTAAAACACTATTTTTGGTTCACCCTATGCGTCGGACCGAAAACAAAACTAAAATAAACTTGGAACGCTGTGTACACGTCTAGCAACGGATGTAGACTGGCCCAAGTCTACAAGACAGGCGCGGAGCGGCGGGAGGAATTTTGATACGGGCGAAGAGTGGGTCAACTGATATATTTATATTCTTTAAACTGTGGTATTATACAGGGTGGTCCGAACTGTATTCCGGAAACTTCGGCAGCAGATTCTGCAGATAAAAATAAGTAAAAAAGTTCTTATAAATGTATGTCCTAAAATGCTTACTTTCAGAGATACAGGGTGTAGAAGTTTCATTTTTATTTCGATTTTTTCTAAATAATTTCTGAAGTAATGTCAATATTTGGATGAAAATTGGTGTCTGGGAGTTTTTTGACATGAGAAATTTGATTTTAGTGTCAATATGACTCCTACTAGTAGAGGGCGCCACCTACATGTGTTTTAACTGTTTTGAAGCGTAATAACTTTTTGTTCGTACCTGTATAAAACTACCGAGCGAAAAAATATACATTTGTGTGACTTTTTACGTAAAAAATATCTCTTTGTAAAAATCGCTACGAGCAGCCGTTCTTAAGATATTTAGAATGGAAATAGACAATACATGGCATTGTTGACGAAAAATAAACACGTTGAGTAGATAGTTATTTCACTGAAATAGTAGATTTGGGAAATTTTTATTTTTTTTTATTAATCATAAGTTTCTCTAAAAAATGATGATAAAACAGTTTCTATTGAACTTTTGGCACAAAAACCTTTCAAATTTATGATTTCAGTCTAATAACTATTTAGTATCAACATGTTTAATTTATGTCAATGATGACAGGTATTGATAATTTTGATTTCAAATATCTCGAAAACCATTACTCGTAGCGATTTTTACCAAGAGACCTTTTTCACGTAAAAAACGTCGTAAATGTATATTTTTTACTCAGTAGTTTTATACAGGTACGGACGAAAACTTATTACTCTTCAAACCAGTTAAAAAATATGTAGGTGGCGCCCTCTACTAGTAGGAGTCATATTGACATCAAAATCAAATTTCTCATGTCAAAAAACTCCCAGACACCAATTTTCATCCAAATTAAAACTTACTTGAAACGTTACTTCAGAAATTATTTGGAAAAAATCGAAATAAAAATGAAACTTTTACACCCTGTATCTCCGAAAGTAAGTATTTTAGGACATATAGTTATACGAACTTTTTTACTTATTTTTTTTCCACAGAATATGCTGCCGAAGTTTCCGGAATACAATTCTGACCACCCTGTATACTGTTTGTTGTACTCTAATTTGTCATTGTCAGGTCTCCACACATACTAAATTAATTCAAGTGACTCGATCAGTTGACTGGACTGACGTAAACGCGCCTGTTACTTTATTCTGCACAACATAAATTCCCTAATATTTAATTTTCAGAAATTGCAGCTCAGGTTTGTTGAGTTCTGTGGATAATTATGCCTTGTTAGACCTAGATATTGCTTGGTGTTACTTATGTCTTCAGAGTTTTTCGCATCTTCCCGAAGCCGAAGAAAGATTACAGAAATGCCACGAGAAATTTCAGAAAACATACGGCTCCAATATGGAAAGACTTATTGCTGTTAAGGGTTCATCAGGTTAGGAACTTTTTTGAAAGAAATTGTGTTATATAGTTTTCATGTCAAATTTTGTAATAGGCAATGAAGCATGTTTGTTGGCCAGATTGCATCTCTTACAAGCAGTCGTACTATACCACCAAAATAAAAGATCTGAATCTCTAGTATTATTAAAAGCAGTACAGCAAGAACTGTTAAAGTTAAAAGTAGATGAAAACAGTATTACAGCTTTGATAGAACTAGGTAGGTATATTTTTTAGTACAAAAGGTATAAAAGATAATATTATGTAATTTATTTATGTTTTTATAAACAACTTTAGTCATTTTAAAACCTGTTATATTCTTAATATTAAATTTAAAAGCATTCAGGATATTCAACTGCCGAGGCTCGAGTTGGATTGAGAGCTGTTGGAGGTGATGTCAACTTGGCTGCAAATTATATTGATGAAAACAGACAAAAAAGATATGAAAGTAGAAAAAAGGCTAAAGCAGAGAAAATTCTTGAAAAGTAAGTTTTTTAAGTAATGCCCAGATGGAATGTCTAGGGGCAATGGAACTTTTTTTGATCATTTAAATAAATTTAAGCAACTATAAGAATGGTATATTTTAAGGAATTACGGGATGGCGTCAGGCTATTAGCTAAAACTTCTAAATATATATATATATATATATAAGAGCTGGAAGTGCTTTAACGCAAAGAAAGAATGAGAGGAAGGTTTGGTAAAACAATACAGGGGTATCGCAATGGGCCCAAGGCCTCCGAGTGAGGGATCAAATATGATCCCAAACCCCAGCAACCTAACCTAACCTAACCTAACCTAGTATATGATAAATTAGGATTGATTAACGTATTCAATTGTTTTTGGTCACTTTCCTGTTTTAATTTTACAACTTTTGATTTTTAAATGACACCCTTAGTATTTTTTTTTACTTTATTCGATAGAAAATGATACTCTGAATAATTAATTAATATTATAATAATAAATTATATGTCAACTTTTGACTTCATAACGATAATTTGACTCGAAATACCAAGTGTGGAGTATCAAATTATTCGTAAAAAAATGCTTTTTCCGAATACGCTAATGAGCCACCCTTGTTCCATTTGAAAAAATTGAGATATGATTAAAAATACGATTTGGGCATCTTTTAACCTGCCAGGACAAAACACGAAAACATTAGACGATCAAATCTACTTTTCCAAGTCTCCTTGGTTAAAAGCCATATGGGCACCCTAGATTGAAATTTAAAATACGATTTTTTTAAGCGAAAATGTTAAAAGTTAACATGTGATATGTCATTCTATTCATAGTGACATTTTCTACTGAATAAAGTAAAAATATACTACAGGTGCCATTTAAAAATCAAAAGCTGTAGTCATTTCCGGTGAAACAGGTGGTGACCAAAAACAATTGAATACGTCAATCAATCCTAATTTATGTCATGTACTAACATAACAAATTTCGTCTTTTTATCTATAAAAATAAAAAAGTTATAGGGGTGAGCCACTTTTGAGACGCACCCGGTATATTAACCTTAATAATTGTGGAGGTGCCTTATTAATATGTGTTTGGTGACGAACTTCACCGGTATTTTCTCTTGTTGACTAATGATAATGAATAAAACTAACTTTCTAAATATGGACTGTATTTACTAATTGAGGAACTTGTACATTCAACATGGACGCTTAGCTCGGCGGCTGGTGTCGATTCGTATCTCGTAGGAATATAGTGCGCGTCAACTGTTCCAACGTTGCCACTGTTGCCACGTATTTTTAAATCCGACCATAACCGCCGGCCTTGAAAGATTAACTTTTCAAAACATAAAACTACTACAACTAATGGTTTTACAAACAACATATCAATTAACACTAGATATGTAAACATCTTAAATATTGTATAAAAAAAATATATATAGCTAAATTGAGGCTAACAATGATAAGATAATTAATTAAGCCTCTGTTGGTTCGCACTAAGCCTATGAGATGGTTTTAGAAGGGTCGACCTCGATTGGAAGAGCGCATAACTTTTGTACCGACCTCTTTATCACTCCGGCACTAGTACGCACACTAACAACTCGCACTAATCCATCCTGTCCTGGGTGAAGCTCGACGATCCGTCCAAGCTTCCAATTCAGCGGTGCGGCGTTTTCTTCCCTCAGAATGACCATAGTGCCCACTTCCAAGTTCTGACAGGACTTCTTCCACTTCATACGTTGCTGTAGAACCGCTAGATACTCTGATGACCACCTTGACCAAAACTGCTGGTACATCTTTTGAATCAAATGGTATTGATCTAGACGATTTGACAACTCTTCTTTCACACATCGTTGTGGGAGTGCGTTTAATGCGTCTCCGATGAGGAAATGACCAGGCGTAAGAGCAAGGAAGTCATTTGGATTAGAGGATAGAGGGGTTAGGGGTCGGGAATTTAGAACCGCCTCTTCTGTGTAAGCACGGTGCTCATGTCTTCAAAAGTTAAAATTGTATTACCTATAACCCGCGCTATATGATGTTTTGCTGATTTAATAGCGGATTCCCAGAGACCTCCGTGATGAGGTGATCGAGGAGGAATATACCGCCAGTCAATGTGGGATTGCTGACAAAATTTATAAAATTCTTTATCTTGTCCCACGGATTTTAAAAAGTTTTCTACTTTTTTCAGCTCGTTATTCGCCCCAACAAAATTAGTTGCATTGTCGGAATACATTCGAGTACATATACCTCGTCTTGACACAAACCTTTTTAGACAATTTAAAAATGAACTACTGCTTAAATCGCCTGCGAGCTCTATATGCACTGCCTTGGTCGACAAGCATACGAATAAGCACATATAACTCTTTATAATAGCGCGATTTCGTAGTTTACCGTCTTTTAGATTGAACGGACCTGCAAAATCGACGCCTGAAACTAGAAAAGGTCTACTAGACCTTACTCGGTCTTCTGGCAGATCAGCCATTTTTTGCTTAATACTGCCAGGCTTGACTCGAAAGCAGGTTACGCATCTCGCTAACATACTTCGAACCACACGTCTTCCGTTTATCGGCCAGAACGCTGTCGTAAAGAGGCTAAAATTAGTTGTGGCCCTGCGTGCAATTGTTTGTGATGCTGATCTAATACTATCAGTCTAGTCAATGGATGTCTTTGAGGTAAAAGTATGGGAAATTTGACATCGTACGTTTCGTTGGAATTGCGAAGTCTCCCACCCACGCGCGAAATACCCGCTGCATCGATAAAGGGATCAAGTGACCTAAGCGTACTTTGTTTTGGTAAATCGTTAGATCTATGTATAGCTAGTATTTCGTCTTTGAACTCTTGGGCTTGCATAACCTTTATCAAAGCTAACAATGCTTCGTCAAATTCTGTATTTGATATGTCACCAAAATTCCTGTTACCTACCGTACACCTGGAGTTTTTACTAAATCTAAAGCATAATGCTACAATCCGAACTAATTTATATAATGAAGAATACCGTGTAAAAATTTCAGAATCGATAAGTACGCTGGTAAAAGTAAACTTAACATTTCGTTGTTCAGGAATAGAACTTGTATACATATTATGCTCAGTTTTTGGCCATTTGTCTAGATTATCTCTAAGCCATGGAGGTCCTAACCACCACAAATCTAAGTTTTTAAGCAATATAGGTTGTGTGCCTCTCGATATGATGTCAGCTGGATTGTCGGCAGATTCAACGTGTTTCCAATAATAACCTGTAGTGAGTTCTTGTATCTCTGCGACTCTATTAGCCACGAAAACCTTCCACCTACTTGGCTGTTCCGCAATCCACCCCAGCACAATTGTAGAGTCTGTCCACAAATATATATCATCAGGACTTATATCTAACGCAGCAATAACCTTTTTTGTTAAACGAGCTAATATCACAGCTCCGCATAGTTCCAAACGCGGTAAACTAATCTGCTTTATCGGAGCTACACGAGACTTGGCACAAATCAGACGTACTAGAATGTTACCAGCTGCATTAATGGAACGAAGATACAAACAGGCACCATAAGCTTGCTCACTGGCATCAGAAAACCCATGAATCTCAAATCTAACAGCATCTAATATTGCAATTTGCCTGGGAATCCTGATTTCATTAAGACATGCAAATTGCTTATAAAATTCATTCCATGTTGTAGCCAAATCTATCGGAATTGTTTCGTCCCAAGTAATTTCAACTGCCAAAATCTTTGTAGCAAAATCTTTTGTTCTTATGATGACAGGACTCAGTAAGCCTAACGGATCAAATATTTGTGATGTTATCGACAATATCACACGCTTTGTTACATCAGCATAATTCATAAATCGTTTCTCCACTACATATTGCAACGCATCAGAATTTGCTCTCCAAAATATTCCCAATGTTTTATTGCATTCATTGTCTGCTATAATATACCCCATATTATCTGCTTTTTCAAAGGGAAGACCATCCAGTACTTCTCTATAGTTGGAAGACCATTTTCGTAATGGAAACCCGTATTTACTAAGTTCTTCATAAATGCATTTTGCTATCTCTATAGCCTTTTCAACTGACTCTACACTTAAGATTAAGTCATCTACATAAAACTGTTTTCTTATTATCTTGCTTATCTCTGGTAATCTATCTTCAATATCTAAGGCAATCTGCACGAGGCATCTAGTCGCTAAAAAGGCCGCAGGTGCAGTACCATACGTTAATGTATTTAGTCTATAATGTTCAAGCTCTGAATCAGAATCCGCGCGCCACAATATTCTTTGTAAGTCACGCTGCTGAACATCAACATTCACCTGTCGGTACATTTTTGTAATATCTGCTGTCAATACTACACTATGTTGTCGAAATCTAATCAAGATATCAAACAGATCATCTTGAATACATGGCCCAACCATCAATACATCATTTAATGAAAAATTGCTAGAGGTTTTTGAACTAGCATCAAACACCACACGTAGCTTTGTAGTAGTACTACCTTCATTTATGACACCGTGATGTGGTAAATAGCATATATTATTTAGAGAATCATTCTGAATCTCAATTTTACTCATGTGTCCCAAATCGATATATTCTTGAATAAATGCTGAATATTCTTCTTTGAGGACTGCATTTTTCGCAAACTTCTTCTCTAAAGAGTAAAATCTACTTTTAGCATTTTCTAAAGAATTACCTAACTTGCTGCTATTATCTTTCAGCGGCAAAGTTACACAAAATCTACCAGAACAGTCCCGAGTGACTCTATCTACAAAGTGTTGCTCGCAATCTGATTCCTCTTTTGAATAATGCGATGCTGTGGCTACTTCCTCGATATGCCAAAATTTCTCCAATTGTTCTTGTACATCTTGAGAGGCTAACAAATGAAACGACTGAGCAGCTGTGCTTGATTTATCATGAACTAAACGTCCTGATATGATCCAACCGAAAACGCTTTTTTGTAACAGCGGTTTCCCCATACCTAACCTAATTTGCCCTACACAGAGTAAGTTAAAAAATAAGTCAGCCCCTATTAAAACATCTATTTTTGCCGACATGTTAAACTCTGGGTCCGCTAATTTTAAATTAGACGGTATATTTATAGCTGACGCCTCAAAAGATTGTACCGGAATATTATATGTGATATTTTTTAGAACCAGAAAAGACAGAGTTGCTGTAAAGTTATTATAACATGATTTGATAATAGATTCTGTTTGACTGTCGATTTTGGTAAGCATTTGATTAACTCCTGAAATAGGTATATCTATTGTATTTGTCTTTAATTTTAGTTTTCTTACCAACTCACTAGAAATAAAATTCATTTGAGAGCCACTGTCTAACAACGCTCTGCACTTTACATAGTTATCTTTATTATCTTTTATGTAAATAAGCGCAGTAGACAAAATAGTTTGACTAGCCTCTTTTGGATTACTGTAAGAAGTTGCAGCTACGAACTGCTCCTCTGTTGCTTCCACCCCGTCTACACACGCATGTACCGTGTCCGCTTCTTCCGGTTTGTTTTTTCTCCCTGACTCTATATCTTTATTCACTAACCGTCCGTTCCCAAAATTTTGATTTATTTGCTTTTCTAGATGTAATAAGCTATTATGCCGACCCCGACACCTTTTACAACCACTTGCCCGACATTCGCTCGCTGTATGACTAGATCGTAAACAATTGAAACAGAGTTTAAGTTTTTTAATTTCCCTGAGTCTCTCCGAAACCGAAAGTGCTAACAATTTTTGACAAAAGTATACAAAGTGTGATCCCTTGCAAAACTCGCACTTTACATTGGATCCTCCTACTGCCGCGTAAGCCCCACGAGAATTTTGACTACCGCTATAACCTTGTTTAATAGTCCCCTTTGTATTACTCTCAACAGTTTCTAAAATATGACATTTATTGTTTAAAAAATTAATAAAATTAGATAGTTGTGGAACACCTTTAAAATCTGATATGCTTTTTTGTTCCCATTCCTTTTTTGTTTCTATATCTAATTTCTTGCTCATTAGAAAAATAAGCAATCTATCCCATGTGTCTACCGGTTCTCCTAATGTTTTCAGGGCCCGAATGTGCTTTTCAATAGAATCACTTAAATTTCTTAGTAACTGGGAAGATTCCCTACTTACAATCGGCATATCCACCAGGGCTTTAATATGGTTCTTAATAATTACAGGTTTATTTTGAAATCGTTTTTTCAATAAGTCTAAAGCTACTTCGTAGTTGTCATTTGTTATTTCCAGACAATCCAAAATTTTTCTGGCCTCGCCTTCCAGGCAATCCAATAAGTAATAAAATTTTTGTATGTTATCCAAACATGGATTATTGTGAACTAGCGTCTGAAAACCCTCAAAAAACTGCAACCACTTCTCAAAATCACCCCTAAATTTAGGTAAACCTAAGCTCGGCAGCTTAGCCCCGCCCACTATGAACGAGTTGTTATCTATCCCACTACTACCCTGACTATTTTGAATTAATGACGGATTAGTTAAACTCTGATTGTGCTCTGCCTTTAATTGATATTGCGAAATGTGCCCCTTGGCCGTAGCCAACAACGAATAGAATTGTGATTCGAAGCTTTCATACTCCAAGTTGCCATCTGCTTCAGAGTCAAGAATTTCTATTTCTATTTGAATTTCTTCAAATCGGTCCAACAGTGGCTCTATTTTTTCGGTACGGACTTGAAGCTCCTTTATTTGGCTCAAATTAAACGTGTCTACGAATTCTGCAAACCGATTTAAGGTTTCTTTTATTCTATTCCGCCTAACGACTAATTTTGCTAGTTCCGAATTTCTATCTTCCGAGCTTTGACTCATCTTAACACGCTTACGTCTCAATATAGAACTATCTAAAAAACTATCTATCTATTAGAAACTCGATGACTAAAATGTTTTATTCTATAAATTAGAACGTCGATGGTTGTGACGTACCATCGAAAGTTGCCGACAAAGGATAATGTTTTTCTATTAACGATACTGCTCGAAAGTTTCTTATTTACAAATTAAAATGTCTACAATCCCCACTAACTATAGGTACGCACTTAATAATCTTTAATTTCTATTTATTATTTTTACTGGTCTAAATTTCAAAATATGTCTAATATAATAAATATCTATAACACTAGTCTGCGATTTTTTATGAAACCAACTACTTACACAAATAGAGAGATACTATAAGGAGAAATAGGACATTAACTATAATGGAACAAAGGACGGAGACTTACCAAGAAAGCAACGCCGGCCATGCAGCTCTAACAACTCTCATATGAAACACTGGCTTTTTCTCCACTATCCGGCTCGAAGGACCATTATGTTTGGTGACGAACTTCACCGGTATTTTCTCTTGTTGACTAATGATAATGAATAAAACTAACTTTCTAAATATGGACTGTATTTACTAATTGAGGAACTTGTACATTCAACATGGACGCTTAGCTCGGCGGCTGGTGTCGATTCGTATCTCGTAGGAATATAGTGCGCGCGTCAACTGTTCCAACGTTGCCACTGTTGCCACGTATTTTTAAATCCGACCAATATGTTAACATTGATGTTAGTTTTATCGAATTTTGATAACTTTAAAAAGCAAGAATATGTGTGGCATATTTTTGAAATCAGAAAGAAAATGTGCATTGTAATACACTTAAAAAATACACGGGGTTCCTTTTAAAAAAATATTCTTTATACCAATAATTGTGACATTTGACAGCCAGGGATGTTTGGTAATATATAATAAAACATGATGAGTAAGAACCATACGGATAGTTCGCTTTTTTAATGCATGTTCTATATCATTCTATATACTCAAAAATAAAAAAAAGTTATCAGAAAAAGTGAGAAAAAATGCTAACACTGACTGTGCTGCAAAAATGGAAGAAAAATATGTCTTTATAATATACTGATAATCAGAATTGAAATTACATTTTGAATAAAAAGACTAAGGAAGAAGTCTAATATTATTTGTATAGTCGTGCATTAGATGCGGAAACGACATTATCATTTTTGACAGTTTTGTTTGGCATTTCAATTTCATTTGATATTTTGCAGATTCTTTGGGTTTTTCTGGACTTGTTTTATGTTACTTATTATTAATTGTACGATTGGTTTTGTTCAGAGGCCAATCCTAGAAGAATATTATGTCAGAACTTAAATTAACAGTGGTCTTATTGCAAATCTTAGAAGGATATTATGTTGGAACTTAAATTAACAATGATATTATTGCAAATAGGGTACCCGGTGGCGTAGAGGTACAGCTCTCGTCTACCAATCCAAAGGTTGTGGGTTCGAATCCTACAGCCGGCATTTCACCAGCCGACTATTTTTATTAAAATAAAAATGGTTTGGGTACCTAGGTCGACTAAGCCTTTAATGAGTACTTGGGATTCACAATCCTGAGGTAATAATAGGCGGTTGAAGCGTAGTGCTAGCCACATTACCTTCCTTGTATACCGAACGGCTCTAGTATGGAAAGCTGTACATTGCTACTTCCAAGGCGGTAAACGCTATATACGGGAGCTATTATTATATTATTATTGCAAATTCCAGAAAAAAAATCTAAAATAGTTGTGTAGCGTGCGTTAGAACTTGGGAGAAAAAAGTTTATATCTTTTCGCGAGTAAGTCACTACATAATATACTTTACATGTAGTAAACTAATCAATAATGAAATTAACTTAGAATCAACTAATTATTTATATATTCTTCGTGTATTTATGATTTTATATACTGCTTGTCAAAAATAATTGGGATGCGTAAATTTTATTTGGTGTTTCGGTATGTAGTGTTTTTATTATTAAATAATTATTATAACTTGTCTATTTATATTAGAAACCAGCAAATTATTGAGTCTGCCTTACATTATATTTTCACACGTTTTAAATAAAATTATAACAGCACTTAAAAAACGAAATTTAAGTCAGCCATATTTATCCCCCATGGCGCTCGACCTAAGTTTGTTGATATGCTCCATCCTACATCCTTAATCTTTTTATTCAGATATCTTACAGCTTTATCCACGAAAGTTTATGTGTACGATTTAGAGCTGGACTATAAACAGTTCATGTTTACGTAAACTGTAATAAAAATTGTGTCGTGTTTTTTAAGCTCCCCATACACTTCGGTTTTTTGACCGGTTTTAACCGGACGGGCAGGACCCGCAGGGCTGTACAGTTAAAAACGCTAGTGTATGAGTGTGTTTAGTTCAATTTTACTTGTTCGTTCCGTATCTGTCTTCACCAGATATTTTAACTATACGGTTCGACCTGTTGGTTCCTACTCGTTAGTGTATGGACATAAGCCGCGCAGTTTTATTTGTCAGTGACGTCAACACTTTTTAGTTATTAATATATTGTTTTGGTGCTTGCGTCCGACAAAAATGACTATTAACCAACTACTAACACTAAATTATTTACTATTGGATTTATTGAGTTATGTTTCCCTTTTACCATGCTTATTGAAAATTAAATATGCAGACTATATATAAATTAAAGAGCACACGGGAAAAACAACTGACGGGAAGTCGGAATTTGAATTATTGTATTGAAAGTTTGAATTATTAAAAAACGCTTTTCTGGACATTAATCCCCCGTTTTTGGATACTCATCGTTTTTCCCGTGTGCTCTTAAAATGAACAGCAAAATACCAAGATATACCTAGACTCTCGAGCAAACAAAGTGTAATGGACATAAGCTGCGATAAGCATCAAGAGAATTGATTCTTTAAGGGGATGTTTCCACAAAAAAATTAAAAACGTAATGATTTTTGAGGGAAGCTCAATAAATTAATATGCACAAATTGTTGCCGCTTAAGTAGCCAACTTTTGTACCATTTTTTTCCATTTCTTTTTTGGGTTTCCTTTACAGCAAACAGTGCCTCAGCTGCTAACAGTTTCTTTCTCGAATCCATCGTTTTTACCTATGACGCGTATAAAACAAACTGGGCAAAATGAGGCAGTGTATGGAAATTGCTTGCCCCTGAATTCTATCCGCGACTTTTTAACTGCACGGTTAAAACCGAGCAAAATAACTGAAGTGTATGGGGGCCTTTAGAAATTACTTAAATGTATTTATACAAACATTTTGACAAACTTCTAACTTTTAGAGAGAGAAAAAAACTTGGCTTATGTGCTGATGGGAAACAATATGTTGATCCGAATTTCATGAAAATTTTGGTCAATATGGGTTATAATAAAGAGGTGGCTAGAATTGCTCTGAAAAAATGCAATAATGTAATATCAGACAGCATACAACATATACAGGAGAATCCAGTACCTGGACCCAGCGAGTCTAAAAGTATGGAATTTTTAGCATTAATAGAAGATTTAGTACCGCAGGTGAACTAATCATTTAGCTTGTTTAATGCTATCTTTCAATACAAATTATTACTGTTTTTTATATTCTAGTTAGTCGAGGCCGGATTTGATCCACGAATGGCTAAAATAGCCCTTCTAAGACATAATGGTGATATAACGAAATCAGCAGAAGAATTATTACTTAATGATGGTGTCGTGCCTGGTGACTTATCCGAGTTTAATAGTAAGTGAAGCTGTATCTTCAGCTGACTATTTTAGCATTATTATTTCAGTTCTAATCGTCTGTTGATGATGCTCACATGGTTAGCGAAACATACTTTCAGAGTTTAAATAAGATGTTTTAATGTATTTAACTTTAACTAAACCTTTAACTGTTATCGTCCGTGGTTAAAACGTACTGTTGATTCAGTGGTGTAAATAAAAGCGGAGATGTAGCTACGCCACTGTTAGCCCAAGGACAGATTAGGACATTGTCATGTAGTCAAGGTGTATTGGTCTTTCATCACTTGTCGTAGATCGCGTCGTTGGCCATTAGTAGTCGAGTAGCAGGCGGAGCAAATGAAGTTGCCACATGCAGTTGTCCCAATGTTTTATTGGAGCGCTAGCTATACTACTGGATAGGCTCATGTGTAGCATTAAAACCTAGATTATATATATTTTCGTGGACATATCAACGCATAAAGGGGTGGCATTAAAAGGGGCGTCTCCATCATCGCGACATGCCATTTTCATACATTGGCTATTGCACTTATAAAGCGTTCGGGATGTAAGGGGAATTGAACCAATACATAATCTGTTAGGCTATAGCCTAGCTTACCCAAAAGTCAACCTCACCTTCACGTGGTACCCCTTATTTACACAAACGAGGCTCTGACGTCCGAGTATAGGCGGTACAGCCTTATACACCCTAGACCTGCCATCTTTCTGGGGAAATGGAGTAGTAGAGTACTCCTAGCCGGTCGAGAACGTAGCACAAAGAAACTATCGTCTTAGTCGATACATAATCTGTTAGGCTATAGCCTAGCTTACCCAAAAGTCAACCTCACCTTCACGTGGTACACCTTATTTACACAAACGATGCTCTTACGTCCGAGTATAGGCGGTACAACCTTATACACCCAAGACCTGCCATCTTTCTGGGGAAATGGAGTAGTAGAGTACTCCCAGCCGGTCGAGAACGTAGCACAAATGAACTATAGTCTCAGTCCCCACTGTGCCATAGCCATATCGTGCTACAGTTGCAGCCAAACTGTGCGGCAGCGTAACCGTCACAACTGAATCTCTTTACGCAGCTAACACTTATCCAAAGATGGAACGTTCGAGTGGGACAAAATCATCATCCAGAGGTAAAATGCCCCCTCGATCGGAACCGGGAGGGGGTTGGGTTTGCATCTTTAGCATAGTGGAACGCCTGCACTCTACTGGACAAGACGAACTCCAATCGACTAGAGAGAGAACGGCACTGGTCTCACAGGAACTCCACCAGCTAAATATAGATGTTGCCGCTCTTAGCGAAACTCGCTTTGCATATGAAGGTAGTCTGACTGAGGAGCATTACACCTCCTTTTGGAAGGGTCACTCTGCAACACACAGTCGAATTCATGGCGTAGGCATTGCAGTCAAAAACGAAATCGCCACCAGTTTAACAGAAGTACCCATAGGAGTCTCCGAACGTCTTATGACACTAAGGTACCCCATATCATATAAAACTTACGTCAACATCATTAGTTCCTACGCTCCTACCCTCGACGCTAAAGTTGAGGATAAGAGTAATTTAACTAAGATCTGCAAAATGCTCTCCAACGAATTCCAAAGCAGGAGCGATAATATATTTAAGAACAAAGGAAGTGCATCAGATTGAGGAAACTGCCGGGGAACTTCACTGCTGGCGGAGGAAAAGTTCTTGCAAAAATTATGTCAAACCGCCTGCACCTACATTTAGAAAAAATCCTCCCCGAATGACGGTACCGTTAAATCCTTATCCTCCGTCCGCTAACTATAGGAAAAAGTAAAGGAGCAGCAGAGTAAACTTTATGTTGCATTCATCGACCTAACAAAAGCCTTCGATTTTGTAAAGAGAAATGCACTTTGGGCAATTATGCAAAAGTTTGAAGTACCCAACTAATTTCTTACAGTATAAAAGCCTCCATAACAACAAGTAAAGAGTGTCACATCATGGATCACTCAGCGGTCCCTTCCTAAAAAATACAGGAGTTAGGCAGGGATGTGTATTAGCTCCCCCCCCCCCCAACGAATTCATGGCAACGCTCTCTATTATACTATAATTAAAGGACATCAAACAGCAGAAAATAGGAAAGGGCATTAGATACAGATACGCTGATGACTGCACTCTAGTTGCAAAAACGTTACAGCAATTATAAGAAATGCTGAACACATATACCTGGGCATACGAGGCTTTGGGCCTTAAGCTGAATATCGATAAACTTAAAATCATGTGCACTCCCCCGGAAAATCACAACAATGATATAAAAATCGGAGAAGAACTATTGTAATATGAAGCAATATGAAGCGGAAATCAATAACCTCGGCAGTTTGATTTCGGAAAAGGCCAATAATCGACTCTGAAATTCAACACAGAATTAGCAGCGCCTCAAGAGTATTTTGTAAAGTCAAAGATAGGGTTTTCTACAATCATGACGAGCACAAAAACAAAACTTGTAGTGTGGTTGCAGTGTACCGAGCAACAATAATTCCCACTATGTTATATGGAAGCGAAACCTGGGTGCCGTACCTCCGGCACATGAACGTATTAAACAAGTTGCAACAGAGACTTAGACAACTGTTAAGAATAAAATGGTACCACCACCTCTCAAAACGTATCGGTCCTTGAAAAAGTTAGCTGCGAGAGCGCTGAAGTCATGATTACTAAATCCCCCTTAAAGTGGGCTGGTCACGTATGCAGGATGCAAGAAAACCGCCTACCGAAATATCTTTATTACGGTGAGCTTGTAGACGGTAAGAGGAAACCGAGTAGACGACTCAAAAGGTACAAGGATATTTTCCACTAAAATCTAAGGGGATAAGCATGCAGAACCAGTGGCAGGAAGCAGCGCACAATAGAACGTAATGGAGAAGAATTGTAAAGTCAGTTAACAACGACAACCGAAAAGTAAAGAGGCAACAAAGTAATGAGATTTTTGAATGTCTTGCGTAACCATCTTCTGATGCATGTCAGATACTCGTCAGCGAGTAATGACAGCAGTAGAAGTAGTATAAAGCGTTCAATAGATTTATCCTTTTCGATGACCTTATTGAAACACTATGACCACAGTTGAAATATTATAATTTTTTATATTTTCTCATTATTAAATTTGCATTTCAGTTAGTTCAGAAAGCATAGAACAGATTAAGAAAAGAAAGATAGAGGAAGAAGAAAAAGAAAGAGCTTTTGAAAGGCTAAAGGAAGACATTTCAATAGTAGATGATGACCACCTAGACATTAACTTGGCACAGGAAGAGTTATTTCTTAATCAGTATTTGTCTTTGTTAGAAAGAAAGTAAACAAACGATATTGTTGATCAACTGCAAAAAGTACTGTCTGTATTGTCCATATATAAAATGATATAAAATATGTTTAGATTTTTTTTCATTCCTCAGTCATAATCGTGTTTCCAGGGTCGAAATGCAAGGTGGCGTACCTCATCGCCTCGGTTGATTATACGAAAACGGAAAGATGCAGAAACAAAATATTTTATGGGAATATGTGGGAAGGCAATGTGCATAATTTAAAATTATTTTGAAATGTACAGGGTGTGTCAGAACTAAGATCCATATCAAAGTTATATTTTTTCTTATGGAACACCCGGTATTTTATTTCATTTTTGGATTCTTGGACATAAAATAAGGCATTTATTGTAAGGGTTTAATATGTTTAAAATCTTTGATTTTTGAGATATTTAAAGGTATTTAAATATGCATGCTATAATAAAACAGTTTGTCAACACATTGTGTGTACATTACTTTTCAGAATTAATTCTTGTACTGACTTTCAAGCCAGAGAAGTAAACTTTACTAAAAAATTGATTGCTTCCTTAAATGTATACAGGGGTATCAAAAATTGCTGGTCTATTTTAAATATTTATTTTACATAACTTCGTTATTTCAAATGCAACACTATGTATTTTTTAAATAAGTCAAAGCAGATTTAAATGCTCTTTCAAACTATATTAGGGTTTCCTATTCCTATACCTATCTGAGAGCACCTCATAGCATGCATATTTAAATATCTTCAAATATCTCAAAAACCAAAGCATTTAAACATATTGAACCCTTATAATAAATACCTTATTTTATGCCCAAGGATCAAAAATGAAATAAAATACCGGGTGTTCCATAAGAAAAAATATAACTTTGGTAATGGATCTTAGTTCTGACACAACCTATACATTTCAAAATAATTTTAAATTATGCACATTGCCTTTCTACATATAGCTATAAAAATTTTGTATCTACATCTTTCCGTTTTCGTATAATCAACCAAGGCGAATGAGGTGCGCTACTACTACCCCTAAAAATATTTGCACTTATTTAAGACCCACCCTGTATAATCGAAAAAACAAAGACGTCAGAGTTGGCTTGGAAACTAATACCACTGTTCTTTGTAAAATTAATGGGGAGTATCATCGATCGTCATTTCCAAGTCAACAGATCGGTGATTTTTTTTTATTAGAAGGTACAATGATAAACACACAACTCACACTCAAATCATAAAAATTACTTTCCTAAAATATAAGATAATCATATCGAGCCTAAAACAAGTGCACATATTTTTAGGGGTGGTATATTTAGATCCAGTGGCGGCTCGTCAGGGTAGGCAAGGTAGGCGGCGCCTACCCTAAGATTTTGGCAGAATTTAAGCGGTTTATTACATCACATTATTTATTATTGATGTTGCCAATACATAAAAATACGGTTAATACACGGAAGTGTGTTTTAATAATCAATATTATTTTAATATTTGTGGTCTTGTATCTTAAAATATTCACTACAGCTGGCGTACGCTGACTGTGCCGCTGTGTTAGAAAACAAAATAATTTTGATTTGAATAATTTGTTGGAGTGCCTTTGTTCGGCGATTTCTACATCGCCTACTATCAGAGTCGATGTACGACGTACGGCAGTCTTTGGTCTCTGTCTAACTCATCGTGCGGCAGCGACGCAACGTAAGTCGGAGTTGTATTATTAAGGCGGGGCTTAGGCGAAATCTCCGATCGCCTTCGCATGAAGTCGTGGAGGCTCGGTAGGCTTAGAAGTTAAGGGGATATTCCCGATATTTCATAAGGGGATATATCACATTTCGTTAAGGGGATATTTTCATATGATTCATTATACGTACCCTTTAAAATTTTTGTATGAAAATGCAAAAAACGTTTAAAGATATAATATATGTATTTCAGAACACGCCACAGAAATAAAAGAATCCGAAATAAAAAAGCGCATTATTTCATTCGGTGCAAGAAGACGATACAACAGATATTACAGAAAAGTCTCAGTGTGTTATTTCAATTTGATATGTTAATATAAGCAGCTAAGTCAAATATCTTTGCGAATTTTATTTTATGAAATATTAGATAACATTTTGTTATACATTTAGAAATAAGGTTTGCAGATAGGTACTCGTATGTCTCAATTATTTTTATTTATCTCTTGCGGATCCGAAATTTAAAGAATCCTATAAAAAATGTCCAACGCATTTAACATCTGATTTAACAAACTTGATTGATACATTTCCAACACATTTAATAGTGATTTAACAAACAAAAAATGTTATTGACCAACAGAAATTAATGAATAAATTGCAGGTATACTCTGTTTTTTTCTCAGGTAAGATTTCGACAGACGATGACAGAAGAAAAGCAGATGACGTTCCATACCAATCTATTTATTTTACTAAAAAAAGTTTCTAAAAATTTTTAAGTTAACTATGGATGGGTTTAAATATAAATCCGTCATGCGTCGTGTCTTGTTGTTTTTAACCAGTTTTATTGGTTTATTTAAAAAATGACAGATCGTATTTCAATTTTATTGGTTTGACGGAACGATGAACGACAAACGAACGCCGATGCGTATGAGGGTGCAGCCACACTATCCTAAAAACGGCGTATCGGCGTAACGGCGTAATGACCTTGAATCGATTTCCAGTAATTCTATTGGCTGAAATTTTTGACAGATGAATTTGACAGATAAAATTTCTGACAGATGAATGTTTCAGCCAATAGAATTACTGGAAATCGATTCAAGGTCATTACGCCGTTACGCCGATACGCCGTTTTTAGGATAGTGTGGCTGCACCCTGAACTCGCCTTTAGATTTTTGTCATTTTTGACGCTTGTCAAAGTCTTGCCAAATTATAGGTTATAATTTTGTGTCAACTTTTGTTAAATACCCTGCGTTTTGGAAGATGATGCATTTTGATTCGTATTATTACGTGTGTTTTGTGTCTTTTGAAGTCAAGTGGAGGAAAAATCTAGTGAAAATTAACTGTAGACCCAGATCACAGTTGTTAATACTCGCTGCCCAGGCAGAAAGTCTTATACACCAATGAAGTTGCCATCGATAAAGTTTGTATACCATTTCGTCGTAGATAAGTGCATCTCGTATATGGTAGAAGGATCAAACTAAACACATACTAAAAACTGGAGTAGCTGTAAAATAAATATCGACATCACACGATAGGTAGGTAAATAATGGATTTTAGTACTGCAGAAAAATAATGTCAAAAGTTATCTACTGGTTTAAAAGAATTAAGATTAAAGTTAATTAATCAACCTTTAAGGTATAAAATTTGGTAGGTGTTATTATTAATAAAATAGTTTGTTTTATTTACCTATGTTGTTTTATTTATTCCTGTGGAATATTACAAATTTGTATTTGTACATAAGTTATATTGATAAATATAATCATAAATGCGGGTAGTTTCATAAAGCTTGAAAGTAAATAATAGTTCTTTTTATATTTTTTTGGTATGTAGTGTCTTGTTCTTGTTTGTTTTGTATTAACACATACCGTTTTTATTAAATAAAATAACTCAATTACATTTTTTCAGTTTTATACAGTTTTTTTCACAATATTTTGAAGTAATCACTTGTCATCTTGTCAATCAAATTTTAAATATATCCTGCTATGCGTTCCAGTTGTACCAACTTATTTCTTTGTAAAATAAATAAACTACTTTGAAATTAAAATGACAGACACAACTATCACTGTCAAGGATCTTCTCGTTGGACAGACTATATTAATAATAGATATGTATAATATGTATGATTTGATAATATGTATAATTTAAGGAGAATAATACTGGAAATATATTTCCAGAGGCTTTCAAATTGTTTGTTTTGTTTGTTACTACACCATTTAGAAGTACTTGGGTTGAGAGACATTTTTCATGTTTGAAATGCATTAAAATTTATAGTAGAGATTCCATGAAAAATAAACGTTTTTCGCCACTTGCCTTACTTTCAATCTAAAAAGATCTTTTCACAGCTCTTCAACAATCTGATGATTTTACTGATATAATATAATAATAAATAACTTTTCTTTATTAAGAGACCGACTCATCAATTTAATATATAAAACATAATTATCCTTTCTCTCAATACTACCAATTTTTAAGTTTGAGTAAATAAATAAAAATAAAATTCTATGATGTACTTCATAGTGACTCCATAGTAATACATATACTTGTACATTGTGTCAATCATTATGTCATTACGTTGAATGCTGTTATTTTTGCTTTAGTTTTATTCTAAATATTATTGAGCTATGTTTTTAACCCAGAGATAACATATATTTACAAACTGGGTTAGAGTATTATGTAAATTGGTTTGGTTTGGTTGGAAAACGGAAAGAGAAAACATGTTTCTGTTGTCGAAATCTACTAGCTCTGTGATTCGATGAAAATATGTGCACTTGTTTAAGACTCACTCTGTATATCTAGAATTATATTTTGAAATAATCTTATATCCACATACATAGAGTGAGTGTTAAATAAGTGCAACTATTTTCGGTGCGGGTAGATCTCGATTTTCTTTTTATCGTTTTTCAAAAACGGAATATTTTACTTTGAAAATTAAAAAAAAATGATTTTTCGATTAAATTTTGAAAACTGCTGGTTCTTTTCTGGGTCTTCTTTCTTGTAAATTTAATCTACTACATATGTTGCTATATTATAAAGATATTGTTATGTTATTATATTCAGCGTTCTAAAATAAAGGAATATAATTTTAATATAATGGAACAAGAACAAACAACTCTAGGTTGTTACGTCACGCCCAAACTGATTGTCGTCTTCAATACCTGAACGCTGTATATTAATTCTCCTGTCATTTCTTGAATGTCGTCTGTGAAGAGTAATATATTCTCTCTGCTCTGGTTATATACTTAATTCTTTATTAATGTATATTATTAAAAAAACAGTCTACAAAAATTGTAATTCTATTATTTATCTATATTGTGTGTGTATATTTATGTATTGTTAATATACATAATTCATAATTAAACAAAACTACAATACCTATTTTTTAGGTATAACGTATAAGTAATCTATTCCAGTACCATAAACTTGTTCTATGATGAAATTAACAACATCTAAAATTTCATTTTTCTCAGCGCTTGGTAATCTATCCAGTGATTTACTAAATTCTTGTTTATCTAATGGTATATCTTGTATAGATTCCTTGATTTGCAAAACTAAAATATATATTTTTTTTAAATTGTTCTGTTAGGGTCAAGTGGTGTAAAAATGAAACACGCCATATTTAGGTAAAAAATGAGACATTCAAATAAAACTACTGAAAACTTATATTCACTCAGTTTTCTTGTTAGGAACATTTAACAATAATTGTTAACTTTTGAAACTGACTTATAAACTTTTGTCTGAGGATATCAGTATGAAGTAGTAAGCGTTCGACACGTCGTCGCGTGCTTAGATAGTTTATGGTATATGGTCTAGAAAGGTATGTCCGTTTAAATTAAGTCCTGTTGGTATGAGAAGCTATTTTTTTGGAAGGGTAAACATGAGACATACAGGGTGGCGCCTCTCATACGTCGCGGAAGCTCCAAGGAGAACGGTAGTTTATATCGACATGAAATTTTGGCAGCATGTGTAGGTTAACTGAAAGCATTTTATAAAAATATATACAATTATATAGGGTGTCCCCAAAAAGAGTTACACATCAAAGTTGTGTTTTTTCTAATCTCTATTTCCCTATATATTAATTGATTTTCGGATTTTAGGAAAAAAATAAAGATGAGTTTTATTAAAGAAGCATATACCTAAAATCTAACGATTTTGACATATTTCACATTTTGTGAAAATGAAGAGTAAATTTTAAATTTCGATAAGATGCGAGCTACCTAAATTTTAGTTGACCTTCTATAGCCTGCTATTTAATTACAATTTTTTTTGAATTGATGACATTTTTTTATTATTTGTATATATGTTTTTGTGCTTTTTTGTTTTGTAAATGCTTTGTCGATGAAGCTATTTTGGCTTTTTGTACAATAAAGCGTTGTTTATTATTATTATTTATTACAGTAATCATTGTACGATAAACCAAACTGAAATTTGACCCGAAAAGTTATAGAGGGTGAGACAAAATTAATATGGAACATTAGTCACTTTTAAAAGCAAGTTACTGCTTTATTTTAAATGGAACACCCTGAATATTTTTTCCGGTGTTCAATGGGGAATTTACATATCTTCAAAATATTATTAAGGTTGCCTACCCGTCAGACAGAGATTTTCCTAGATATTTTATTTTTTATGATTTTGCGTCAGTAGATCTTTATTATTTCAAAAAAATCTAGGTGGTTGTGTGATATACCTTTTGTTAATTTAACAAAAATTAAAGATTGTAAAGTAAAATACTCAACGGTAATAAAAAGATACACGTTTAAAACATATTTTAATTATCACAAAATTAAAACTAGATATAAACCTATAATTATGTGACAAAAATTAGCTAGATGTGTGATAAAAAATTACCTAGTGGGAAAGACCTTTTATGATTTTAAATCGTTTTTTTCTGAGAATGTATGTCTGAGTGATTTCAATGTTTAATTTATGAGTTTTTATTTTTTTTATATAAGTTTACATTTTATTATCAATGTATCTATGTTTAAGTGACAAATGTGTAATGATTGTCTAAATTTTGTATTTTTATATTATTGACGTGTGTGTATATTTATTATTGTCACCAATAAACTTGATTTGATTTGATTAGATGAAATCAAATGCTCAAAATGCTTCCTTTCCTGTTAACTGCATAAAATGATTGTCTTTTCAAAAGGATCTTTTCATTTTAAAAGGCATATGTGGAGTTCTACCTCAACAAGCAGCTACACTTGGAATTTTATAAAAAGAAAAATAAAACGCTACACACTAATTTCTCTCATGTTGTTGACAATAGTTGGTCGATAAAAAAACCCAGACTAGACAAAATCAGAAGCATTTAAGTATTCTATTATTTGGTGAATGCAGTGTGCAACTGTGTGTGATAACCACGGGGGTGTCACTTGTATGGGAAAACAGGCAACAGTCAAATTTAAACGTGCCAGGACCAATGACAAAGAAAGCAACATCTGCCAGGCATTGGCTTTCTTTGTCACTCACATTGCTTAAATCATGATACCGCGGCCATTTTGTCAACAAAGAAGCTGGCCGGGCTGTCCTGGCAAGTGATTTAAAACAATTTTGCTTTTTTACAATATTAAATTACCATTTGGATGTATTTAATGCGATTATTCAGTTAACTGGTAAGTCAGAAATTACACACAAATACTTTATTCGTAAATACAACTAAGATGTAAACGTATTTTTAGATTTCAACTTTTGCAAAGACCCGCCGATAGAACTTGCCTGGCAGCGTACCTGTTTAACTAAACGTATTATTTCCTGATAATAATATCAAAACACGTAAGTACCTCTATAATTTATGATGAAAAATGATTTTGATTATGTTTTATATTATTTAAATACTTTCTAACCTCAAATAATAGTAAGATCCTTGTTTATATCGCACAGCCCGTTCAAAACTGTATTGTCTTCAAAAAATGTTTACAAAACAAACAATTATTACAAAAACAATGTCCTTTTAATCTGATTTATACCTCAGAAGGATGCCAGTAAAATTTTATTAAATCAACATTATATTATTTGGCCATTAATATGCAAAAAGGAGCATATTGCCTTAACTTAAATTTTCTTTTACTCCTCCTGACAATGTTCTCTATATTCTCTATTTTGAGTTAGTAAACTTTTGAACGGGATGTGCGATATATAAAATACATAATATAAACAAGGGTATGATCTAGTATGATCTGATAAAAGTATTTTTTGATGCATTTTTTGGTTATTTATGCACATTGGCTTGGTTTATGTTTTATTCAGCTTATATTTATTTGGTATAACAGTTTTTTTTGCCTTTGGAATGGCATGCATTGAGGCTAGATAGTGTTTCATTAGATCATTAAAGGAATTTAAAGTAGCATATATTTTTTGTGATATTAGTGTGTTATCATGATACAGGTAGTTGTATCATAGTGCCTTATGCATGTTATTTACCTATTATATACTTATGTATTATCAGTAAATAGATGATAATATACTACTAAAATGTCTTTTTAATAGTATGTTTATCTTTCCAATTCACTAGTTATTTGCAAAATATATTTTGAACTAATTTAAGTAATTAATTGATCATCTTTCTTTTTCAGGTTCCGGGATATTCTTTTTCATTGTTAAAAAAATATATATATTTCAATATTATTGTAATATAAATCGCAGCTCTAAAAAATAAATGATATTGTTTACTAATGTGTAATTTATTTACTATGAATTTTCTCTGAAAATAATAAGCCTTTAATAATATCATTGATTTGCTGTGTAAAGTTAATAGACATATTTTTTAATACATTAAATTATATTAAAGTAATAAAAAATATGTTTGTTAACTTTAAACAGTAAGTCAGTGATACTTATAAAAATATTTTTTTAAAAATTTCCCCTTTTTTAAGGCCCGCCCCTCCAATTCCCCTCAATTTAGCTAGTACTGCCAGGCGACACCAGGTGGCGTCTGTTTCCATTTTTTAACATGAAGTTAGCATTTCTTTAATGTATCTATTCTCTGGTGATAACCAATAGAATCATATCAATTCTCTCTGATGTCGGATAAGCTTGCATTTTTGGAAAATTTCTGAGAAATTTTTTTGTTTTAACTGACACCAAATGATAACTAGTTGTTAAAGTTGAACCAATTAGATAGCTATGTTGAAGTAACGTCAGATATATCACAACCATCTAGATTTTATCAAATAAAGATTTCTCAGATCAAATTATGTAAATGAAAATATCTAGGAAAATCTTTTGTTTGTTAGGCAACCTTAATAGTATTTTGAAGAGACATGAATAATTCTCCATTGAATTTCGGAATAATACACTGGGTGTTCCATTTAAAATAAAAGAGTAACATGCTTTTAAAGGTGACCAATGTTTAATATTAACTATGTCTCACCCTGTATAACTTTTTGGATCAAGTTTTAATTTGATTTGTACTTGTTTGTACTTAGTTTGATTGTACAATAGTTAATTTAACTACATATTAGGCTATGCCGGGTAAATATCAATTTAGGTAGCCTTTATTGTAATTTAAAAATTGTTCTTTATTTCTAGAAAATGTTAAATATGTCAATAACCTTGCATTTTAGTCATATACTTCTCTAATTAAACTCACCTTTATTTTTCTCCCAGAATCCGAAAATCAATTAATATATAGGATGTTTCGTTACAAAAAACACAACTTTGATATGTAACTTTTTTGGGGACACTCTGTAGAACTCTCTATATTTTTAAAAAATCCTCTGAATTAACCTACATATGCTCACAAAATTTTATTTCAATACAAACTGTCGTTCTCCTTGGAGCCTCCGCGGCGTATGAGATGCGCCACCCTGTACACAGGGGTAAAAATGAGACAACGTGTACGTAACCCAAACCATGTATATTTTTAAATTAAAAAATGTAAAGAAATCGAACAAGTATAAAAAAAGATCTTAAAAAGGCTTCTAAGTTAGTCAGCAGCGGAGATGTAACGCAACCAACAAACTCTTCATATTGATCAAATCTGTATTAGTTACTAAGATAAATACTGTTTCAAAGAAAGACACTGTTTTAAAATTACCACCATCAAATTTGCAAGGTTTGCTTTGGTTTGGATGGATTTTGAGGAATATTTATTTCGTTAATTAGTATATTAGTTTTTTTTTTGTTCCACTCTTTAAGTGACACTTTTAATATTTTAATGTCACTTATTAACTACATATTTTTCTTCATTTTTAATTTAATATAATTGTTTTACACTTTGAGTTTATAAATGTTTTGCGGCGGTGTAATTTTACTGAATTTTGATTTGAATTATATGTAGGTGTTCTTTATTAGTTTAGATTTTTTTATTTGAGTTATAATAAAAAAGATAAATTTCTCTGTCTAATTTCTACCTTTCTACTCTCACCTTTACTTCAACATTTAATATAAGCGATATCAGGGCCTTTAAACGTACTTTTGTGACTGTCTCCTTTTTAACCCAGCATGTCTCATTTTTAGACTTTTTATGGGTTAAATATGAGACACACTTTTCTGCCAACTGACTATTTTAGGGGTACTTTTGGTATATTTGTACTTTTGCAATAGTTTCGTTACTCGTTACCACCAAATGCTTTTAAAGAAGAAATACTGTTGTATTTAAAGGGTTGTAACTAAGAAAAAAAAACTAAACGTTTTAAAAAAAGTCTCATTTTTACACAACTTGACCCTATACATGGTGGTCCGAATTGTATTCCGGAAACTTCGGCAGCATATTCTGTAGATGAAAATAAGTTAAAAAGTTCGTAATATTTCGATTTTTTCCAAATAATTTCTGAAGTAACGTCAATATTTGGAAGAAAATTGGTGTCTAGAAGTTTTCTGACATGAGAAATTTGATTTTGATGTCAATATGACTCCTACTGGTAGACGGCGCCACCTACATGTGTTTTAACTGTTTTGAAGCGTAATAACTTTTTGTCCATACCTGTATAAAACTACCGAGAGAAAAAATATACATCTCTGGAACTTTTTACGTAAAAAAATATCTCTTTGTAAAAATCGCTACGAGCAACCGTTCTCAAGATTTTTAGAATGGAAATAGTCAATACATGTCATTATTGACGAAAAATAAGCACGTTGAGTAGATAGTTATTTCACTGAAATAATAAATTTGGGAAATTTTAATTTTTTTAAATTAATCATAAAATTTTCTGCAAAAAATGACGATAAAACTGTTTCTGTTGAATTTTTGGCACAAAAACTTTCAAATTTATGATCTCAGTCTAATAACTATTTAGTCAACATGTTTAATTTATGTTAGGCTGTTATTTTATGTACTAATCTAAAAGTTAATAAAGTTTATTATTATTTTTTTGGTTTTGCTTTCTCAGCTAATGCTGGTTCAATTTACTATGTGGCAGAGAAAAACTTCATTTTATTCTGCTACACATTTAGAAATTTTCTCGTTATTGTACAGGTTTGGAGGAGTACACTTTTTTGCATCAGACTGCTGAGTTCTTTACACAATCCGAGCCGGTCTATATTTTTCCTTAAGTTAGCAGTCATAACCCCGCATGCCGATATTACAATTAGTATTATTTCTACTGTGCTCAATTGCCATTTCTACTGTGCTCAATTACACATATTATTATTATTATTATTATTATTATGTCAATGATGACAGGTATTGATAATTTCGATTCCAAATATCTCGAAAACCAATACTCGTAGCGATTTTTACCAAGAGACATTTTTTACGTAAAAAGCGTCTTAAATGTATATTTTTAAACTCATTAGTTTTATACAGGTACGGACGAAAAGTTATTACTCTTCAAAACTCAGTTAAAAAATATGTAGGTGGCGCCCCCTACAAGCAGGAGTCATATTGATATCAAAATAAAATTTCTCATGTCAAAAAAACCCCAGACACCAATTTTCATCCAAATATTGACGTTACTTCAGAAATTATTTGGAAAAAATCGAAATAAAAATGAAACTTTTACACCCTGTATCTCCGAAACTAAACATTTTAGGACATATATTTATATGAACTTTTTTATTTATTTTTATGTGTAGAATATGCTGCCGAAGTTTCCGGAATACAGTTCGGACCACCCTGTATAATCAATTTAATTATTATTATTGGTTGTAGTTGATTGCATTAAGAGCAATGAATTTAAAATAATTTAATGTTACCTATTTCAGCCATTATTTTTTCGCTAGAAATTATTTCTATTGGGAGTGCGTCTAATAGTCTCTCTATTATGGTAGGTATTAAATAATGTGGATCATGACATAGGACTTCGCTTATTGTTTCATCAAGAATTTCTTTTACACAATTCATTATACGCTCTTCGCTGGTCTAAAATTTAAAACATAAAATTATATTTGGTATTATATTTGGTAAAATGGATGATGTTTAAAACTGATCCATCGGAAAATAATGCATACAAAACTTAGTACTGTGAGAGTGTTCTTGTTAGGAATACTATCTACGACAACAACGAATACTATGCTCCAACAAAAATACCGTAAGATGAATTAAAAACTTATTATTTTAAAATAATGATACGTCTCAAAAGTGGCTCACACCTATAACTTATTTTTTTCAGATAAAACAAAGAGATTTGGTATGTTAGTATATGACATAAGTTGGGATTGATTGACATATTCAATTGTTTTCTGTTACTTCCTGTTTCACCGGAAATGACTACAACTTTTGATTTTTAAATGGCACCCTCGGTATTTTTTTCCTTTATCGATAGAAAATGAAACTCTGAATAGAATGACATATCATATGTCAACTTTTGACCTTTTCGCATATGGTTTATTTGAAATTGTAACATGCGGTTCATAACGAAAATTTGACTCAAAATACCAGGTGTACGGTATCAAATTATTCGTAAAAAAATGCTTTTTCAAAATATGCTAATGAGCCACCCTCGTTCCATTTGAAAAAATAAAAAAGTTATAGGGGTGAGCCACTTTTGAGACGCACCCGGTATATTATGGTAAAAACTAGTGCCCTATAAACCAGAGTCTTATAAACTAGAGTCTACGGCGAAATTGATTCCGTATCTCGATAATGTATTTTTTAATTAGTTATTTTGATAAATTAAGATGTTCAGTAACACACAATGCGTGTTTTTTTTTATTGATAAGTTATTGATTTTTATAAAGAAGTTATACATTACCACTGGCTCTTGCAAAATAAATAGCTTTTCTGCACTATCGCCAACACTTTGGCGTTGTTTTTCATCTAGCTCAATAGGAATATTATCGAGTATTTGTCCAATAATGTCTTGAATACTAATGCACTTCATCATTCCAGTTAAAATATTCTGAACCATTATATGGGTACTTCTCTGCTTTAGACTGTCTCCAACATCCTGCATTAGGTTTTCTACCAACTCAGTAATAATATCTTCGGCTTGCGTCGAATAACTGAAATGGTAATATAGTGTGTTAAAAAATATTTAGATATAAGCGAAACCAATTAAACTTTTAGTTACGTAATCGAGAGCGCGATTTTTATATTCATTGTTGCCAACCTTGGACATATTCGGCGCCGGGCTGGCTAAGTGGAATTTACATTTCCCGCTGGGGATTCAGGTGGTAATCTGCTGTAAAAAACGGCAAGTTGCCACATTTATTTGTTTATTTCCTGACATTGTCATTCGTTTTGACACTTTAGTTTTGTATTACGTGTTTTTGGTTTAAATCAATAATTGTGTTGTGATACTTTAAGCTTAAAATTTTTTACTAGCAAACCTTGGGGTCGGTCTAGTTTGCCCCCCGTACTAGAGGAAATTCAAAAATAGATATATCATTATTTTCCACACATTTTGCACAATTTTGCACACCATAAATGATATTTTGCACACTTACCTAAGAGAAACCAAAGCAGTTTTTTAAACGGGGGGGGCAAACTTACCGTTTCCCCCATTTGTTACGAAATTGATTTATTTCTATGTACATCGCGATTCGGCTAATTTTGCACAATTTTGCACACCTATTTTTAAATTTTGCACACCCTCCTGACGAAAGTTATAAAGGGTTTTGAAATTCCCCCCCCCCATCTGTTACTAAATTAAATTTTGTTTATATCAAACGAATCAGATAATTTTGCACACCTGTTTTTGAATTTTGCATACCATCCTGATTAAAGTTATGAGGGTTTGAAAATTTGCAATTCCCCCCCCCCCCATCAGCTACGAAATTGAATTTTGTTTATATCAAACAAATTGGCTAATTTTGCACAATTTTGCACACTCTCCTGATAAAAGTTATAAAAGTTTGAATATTTGAATTTTGTCCCATTGTGTGTGAATTGTCCCATTTAAAGAAACATAAGTATGAGTCATCTTTGAAAATGATAGATCTCAGCCACGTGGAAAACTGTACGGAACCCAGACTTCACCTTTTCGATAAGTTATAGGATAACCGAGACATGAGGGTTGTCGAAAAATGCAAAATACAAGAGGGCTAGGACAAATCTGTGTGTAGAATCTTAGTTTCATAAATATGTTCTTCTATGCAAGCTATAAATTATCGAAAAGGTGAAATCTAAGTTTCGTGGAGTTTTTCACGTCACTGAGATCTATCACTTTCGAAATATGACTCATACCAAAGAATATCTTAATACCCTAGAAGTCTCGTCTCGCATCAAAATCTGACCTGTCGATGGGGCCTCGCTTTGGCGAGCGAGGCCCCAACTTCGTGGGGCCTCGCTATTTTGCTCGGGATTGAACTGTTACGTTTTTCGTCGGTTCCGTGTGGATAGAAAGTCACAATTTATTTAAACACTATTTATTTAACACTAATTAACAAAAACAATAACGATAAAAGACTTATAGAACTATTTACAAACGATTTATAACTAAGAATTTATTTTGAACTTTAGCGCGTCAACTGTACTGTTTATTTATAACCCTCTGTAGGCCACAGCCGCCGGCTTTTATACCGACAGGTAAAGAACACTAGAATAGTCCATAGATCGTTAGGTGCGTAGAGAAGGTTTTCGAATGTTCTCGTATGTACTAGTCCATTCCAGTGGGACTCGATTCTTCTCGAACCAATGAATCATTACCGTGTCTATTCTTTAATGCGATGTTAAGGTCATCTGAGGGCGGGACATATAGTTAGGTTAGGTCGAGTTCACACGGGTCCGCAACACTGCCCCCTTCTTAGGCACATGCTCGTCCCGAGATGTACACGGTGAATGAAGGTATTTGCAAAGCTGGCCCCTGGTACATTGCGAAGTCTGGTAGAAATAGCAGTCTACAGTTTTCTCTCCCGATCTCAGCTTTGGGTTGTAGGAGCAAACGAGGATCTCGATTCCCGTAAATCTGAATAAGACTTCAATCATGTTCCGGATTGTACGCCAACTCAAACCATCGAGTCCACACGCCAGCTTCGGAATGGCTAATCGTGCAATGTTGTTGTTTAGCTGGGGCTTCTCTCAGTTCAATCAGGGTCTTCATAGATTTGAGATAAGTCGGCTTACTCGGGGACCATTCCTTGGTGACTAGGTAGAAAATGTGCCTTGCTTGACCATGTTCATTGTCGAGTTAGCCTCAAGACGCTCCCAACCTCTGGATCCTGTCGGCGTAGTTCTCCGACACGCCCAAACTTCTCATTGAACGTCGCAGCGATTCCTCTGGACATCCGCAAATCTCAGGGCCACACAATGAGCGAGCGAATAATCAGGAGGCACGGAAAAGAGGTCTCGTTGATCTTCTTTGGTTACACCATAGCGAGCCTTCTCACTGCTGTTGTATCGTGCCATGAAATCGTCAAAGGACATCTCCGAATCAGGGGGATCAAAGCTGCAGGTTCTCACGGTCCCAGCACGATCTTCTATTTCGCCTTGGTAGGGGCTCAAACGGTTGAAATGGACTACCCTCGGTTTTCCTTTTGGCAATTTTCTGATACGGTATACGACGTCATTAATCCTATCCATGACTTCGTATGGTCCTTCCCACGAGGATTGTAGCTTCGGAGATAAGCCAGTGTTGCCAACCGTAGCGGAATTCCGCTACGCATAGCGGAATTTACCGTCAAGAGCGGTGTAGCGGCGGCGGAACCAAATGACAGTAAGACGTAGCGGAATATTTTAATTCTCTTAGACGCGTGTAATGACGTCAACATTCTAAAACAGATTATTTATCATAAGTATTATGAGCAGTAAGAAGTTATGTGTTTTATTATATATTAATCTTATTTATTATTAACTAAAACTCAAATCAACAAGGCAGCGACATCTATCAATCAATCAATCAACCGGCACTGTGGCGTGCCAGGTAAAATGTGTTAGAGAGCGCCGGGAGCGGTAGAGGGCTCTAGGCTCTAGTGCGCTGATCGCTATTTACTAGTTCTCGGTGGTTCCCAAAATCTTTTAAAGTAAACAAAACAAAAGCAATGTAGGTTGTACGTGTATTTAGTATTATAAAAAGGTATGCTAATATGATTTATACATATATACATGCATTCAAGCAGAATACATATCTAAATATGCATAAATACCACAATAAAAAATTACATAATTTGCACTCATTTCAGGGGCGCAATATGTCTGAGTTATCTGATTCTGATATAGGAAAAAGCGGATCATCTACTCCGAAAAAGAAAAGGGCAATGAGGCACGAACTGGCCAGAGATGAAAAGAAAAGCCGAAAACAACTTTTTTCCAGAAAGTGGATGGAAGAAGATATTTTTAAGCGATGGCTACTACCAACTGAAGATCCAGCTAAAGCTAAGTGTAAAGTATGCCAGTTGAATTTAGGGACCAAAAGAAGTGATTTGTTAAGCCATGGGAAAAGTCAGAAACATTTAAAAAATATGAACTTAACGCAAATAACTAGACCAATTACTGAAATATTTCAGTCTTCTAAACAAGATAAAAATCTAATAATAGCAGATATCAGATTTACTTTGTTAGCTGCATCTCATAATTTTAGTTTTAGTTCTATTGACCATGTAACCGACACTTGTAAATTAAGTTTTAGTGATTCGAAAATCGCAAAAAATATGCAATTAAGGCGTACAAAATGCACAAGCATTTTAAAAAACGTACTTGCATCTACAATTAAAGAGGCATTGTGTGGTGAACTGAAGAATAACAGTTTTTCTATTCTTGTAGATGAAAGTACAGACATCAGCAATTATCGGTACCTGTGTATTTTAGTTAGATATATTTATGAAAACAAAATCAAAACCGAATTATTAGACTTAATTCCCATCAAGGCTGATGAGGGGTCAGCAAAAGGTCTCTATTCCCTGTTTAAAAAATGTCTGACTGATTTTAATTTAAGCGTGAATAATATTGTGGGTTATTGCTCTGATAACGCCAGTGTCATGATGGGGAACAAAGAATCATTTAAGACTTATCTCTTAAACGAAAATCACCATATTGTTGTAAATGGATGTGTGTGTCACTCGGCTCATTTAATTGCTGCTGCCGCTAGCCAAGAATTGCCAAGTAATATAGAAGCATTATTGCAAAATATCTCCAATTATTTTTCTAGAAGTCCAAAGAGACAGTCAGTTTTAGAAGAATTTCAACAATTTATGCGGGCAGCTCAACTTAAAATTATAAGCCCCAGCAAAACCAGATGGTTGGCACTATCAAATTGTGTTGAAAGGCTAATTGATCAGTGGGATGTTCTTTTAGAAGTCTTCCGAGTAGCTGCCTTTGAAGATAAAAATCAAGTAGGCAATATGATATTTAATGAAATGCAAAATCCCTATGTCAAAGCTTATCTTCTATTTTTAAAACACGTTCTTCCGATCTTTAATTCATTTAATGCTATGTTTCAGTCTTCCAAAGTCCTTGTAGATAAAATGTATGTAGAGAGTAGAAGATTTGTGAAGATACTATGTGTAAACTTTGTCAAACCCTCCTGTTATACGAGTGAGGTTGAACTTGATCTATTAAATGTATTTGATCCAAATGTGTTGCTTCCGGTGGAAGAAATTAATGTGGGTTTGAATACCATGAATTTACTCAAAGATTGTATCAAAGCTGATAACGAACAATTTAAACTTAAGTGTTTGAAATTTTATCAAGTAGCCGTTGCCCAAGCATTTAAAAGATTGCCTACTAAAGATAAATTTTATAAAAATATTACATTTGTACAACCGCAAAATGCTCTGAATGTAAATCTAAAACATGATATTGATGAAATTTGTAACACATTTAAAAATAAAATAGACCCCGTAAAAGCTATAACTGAATATAATAATATAAAAATATATTTTTCTGAAGAAGAAAAAGAAAGTCTAACATGCGATGATGTAATTACGTTCTGGACAACTTTGTTGGACATGAAAAATTTTAACGATGAGCATTTATTTAGAAATATCAGCATAGTTGCTCTGATCATCCTTACTTTAACTCACGGCAACGCGGACGTGGAAAGAGTGTTTTCAATAATGACTGATGTTAAGTCAAAAAAAAGAAATCGCCTTTCACCTGATACTCTGAGTGATATTCTCAGAGTAAAAATTG
Organism: Sitophilus oryzae; assembly: GCF_002938485.1. Lineage (NCBI taxonomy): Eukaryota > Metazoa > Arthropoda > Insecta > Coleoptera > Curculionidae > Sitophilus > Sitophilus oryzae. The sequence goes on along the minus strand of NW_022145685.1, from coordinate 1,320,650 downwards.
ATTTAGCAACCAAAAATAAATGCTGCACGAGTTATGCAATTAGCGAAAGCCATTTTCAAAAATTTAATCAGTTCATGTACCAATTTAAAACCAAAAATGAGGCAACTAGGTCCACCGCCCCCAAAGAAAATGTTTGTGACACTGACACGTCTGATTCAGATTAGAGCACGATTAGAGTTAGTTAATTTAAGTGTATGTTTATCTTTTAAAGAGAAAATATATTTTTGATTTATTTTCCATTTTTCCAGATAAGGATTTATTTGTGATTTATTGTTTATATTTATATGTTTACAAAATAAAAGTGCTTATTTTGCTGTAATTTTTTTTATATTGAAAAAAATCAATTGCCAAATGGTATCTATATAAATCATAATTCCAAAATAGACTAGATTTGTAGTGAAATTAGAAATGACACGACCGTAGCGGGGAGTAGCGGAATTTGTGTAGTGACGTAGCGATATTCGTAGTTTTCTGGTTGGCAACACTGAGATAAGCCACGACGTCTCTGCGGGTTGTATAGCCACACCAACTTCCCTGGTTGGTATCCTCCATGCTCAGCTTGAATGTCGTAGTGTTCCTTCATTCGATCACTAGCACTTTGAATATTGAGGCGGACTCTCTGATGAATGTCGTCGATCCTTTGACGTAGTGTGTGGACATAATCTTCTCCGGCGACTTCTTCTCCCGGTCGGCAACCAAATTTCAGATCACAGGGTAGGCGCACTTCCCGTCCCATAACGATGCTGGCTGGAGTTTGCCCCGTAGATTCTTGGAGGGATGAACGGTAGGCCAACAGGAACAGGTGAAGAAATTTGTCCCAGTCTCTTTGGTGGTCAGAGACTACTTTGGCCAGATAACGGTTGATAGTTCTGTTCATGCGTTCAACCATCCCATCGGATTGTGGATGTAGAGCAGTCGTCCTGGTTTTGCGGATGTTCAGGACTTCACAGACGCCTTGGAACAGATTGGACTCAAAGTTTCTTCCCTGATCTGAATGAAGCTCCATGGGAACACCAAACCTGCAGATCCATTCTTTAACAAGGGCATCAGCAATCGTGGACGCTTCTTGATTTGGCAACGCGTAGGCCTCGACCCATTTGCGGAGTAATCCATTACTACCACAATATATTTGTTGACATCGTTCGACTCTGGGAAAGGACCAACCACGTCGATCGCTATTCGTTCGAAGGGACTGCCTACATTGTACTGGCGCATTGGGGCTTTACCGCGCTTTTGTGGTCCATTGATGGCGGCGCAAACGTCACATTTCTTGCACCATTTCCTCACATCTCCTTTGCAGTTCACCCAATAGAACCGTTCCCGCAGCTTGCAAGTGTCTTGGTAACACCGAGATGTCCACCGCTGGTTCCATTGTGAACTTCCTCCAAGACTTCCGGGATCCTCTTCTTTGGAATGACGATCTGCCTTCTCTCTTCTTGTCCCTCCGGTCTCTCGATCACACGGCGAAGTAGTCCGTTATCTATTACCAAGGAATTCCACTGAGCCCAGTACGACTTTACGTTCGGCGAATATCTGCAAACTTCTTCCCACGTTGGTCTTAGGTCTGCATTTTTCTAGTTAATTACTAAACCTAATTCTGGGTCACTGGTTTGGTCATTTGCAAGATCTTCGGGTTGCCAAGTATCATTAACCACAGTTGTTCTTACGAGTTTCGCTTCTTTCTCTTCTGCTCGGGAACAATGCTTACAGTCCTTATCGCAAGGTCTTCTGGAAAGTGCGCCGGCATTTCGATGGATTGCCCCAGCTCGATGTTCTGTGTCGAAGTCAAATTCTTGTAATCGTTCGATCCATCTAGCTACCTGCCCTTCAGGATTCTTAAACTGCAACAGCCATTTCAAAGCAGCATGGTCTGTTCTTAACAAGAACTTTCTTCCATAGAGATACTTGTAGAAGTGTTCCACTGCTTTAACTACGGCTAGTAATTCTCGTCTGGTCACGCAGTAGTTCCTTTCCAGTTTTGACAAGGTCTTACTAAAATAACCAATTACTTTTTCTTGACCATCCTGGATCTGAGACAGAACAGCGCCTAACGCAACATTGCTAGCGTCGGTATCCAATATAAAGTTTCCGTTGCCAAGAGGGTAGCTAAGTATGGGCGCACTAGTCAGGGCCTTCTTCAATTTTCGGAATGTCTCGTCAGAATCTGAGTCCGATCTATTCTTTAATGCGATGTTAAGGTCATCTGAGGGCGGGACATATAGTTAGGTTAGGTCGAGTTCACACGGGTCCCCAACAGAACGAACAGACGCGCGGCGTTGCCTTGTTTTGTGTGTACTTTCTTGAATAGTTTTAAATTATAGTTTTAAATTTCATCTATTGCTATAATCAGTCTTTCCGCTCTCCGCTCTCCGCTCTTCGCACTCCGCAGTTTTCATATAATATTATCTATATAATTCCCGTGTTACAGTTTTGGGTGGTTTTGGTTACCGTACTCCTCCGAAACGGCTTGACCGATTTTGATGAAATTTTATATGTATATTCAGTAGGTCTGAGAATAGGTAGTTATATATTTTTTATACCCTTAAGCGAGGGGTGTCTCACTACTGGAATTACATGTACATTTTCTTGGCAGTCGCTGGCAGTCGCTGGCAGTCATTGGCAGTCTTACGGTAGTCACCTATAATAATTACATGGCTGTCATAGGCAGTCTTCTTGGCTGTGATTGGCAGTCGTTTGGTAGAAAGATGATATTTTGGCAGTACATGTACATTTTTTACCCAAGTGAGACACCCCTCGCCCTTAAGTGATAAGGGTAGTCCACCCCAATTTTTTTATTTTGTGAATTTTTTTTTTTTATTTGGCATTAAAAAATACAAACAACCCTAAATTTTCACCGTTCTACCTTCATCCCCTATTTTTTAATAGGGGTTGTTTTTTAATTTTTTGTTACCATCTCCGAAACGGCTTGACCGATTTTGATAAAATTTTATATGTATATTCAGTACGTCTAAGAATAGGTTGTTATCTATTTTTATACCCTTAACTGATAAGGGTAGCCGAGAGGGTAGCCCACCCTCATTTTTTTAGTTTTTGAAAAGAAAAAAATGTTTTTATTTTTTTATTTGGCATTAAGAAATACAAACAACCCTAAATTTTCACCGTTCTGCTATCATCCCCTATTTTTAATAGGGTTTGTTTTTATATTTTTTTTTGTTGCCATCTCCGAAACGGCTTGGCCGATTTTGATGAAATTTTATATGTATATTCAGTACGTCTAAGAATAGGTTGTTATCTATTTTTTATACCCTTATGTGGTAAGGGTAGCTCACCCTCATTTTTTATTTTTTGAAAAGAAAAAAATGTTTTTATTTTTTTAGTTGGCATTAATAAATACATATAACCCTAAATTTTCACCGTTCCACCATCATCCCCTATATTTTAATAGGGGTTGTTTTTTTTTTAATTTTTTGTTACCATCTCCGAAACGGCTAGACCGATTTTGATGAAATTTTATATGTATATTCAGTAGGTCTGGTTTGGTTTGGTTTGGTCACAACCTATTCCTAGGTTGTTATCTATTTTTTATACCCCTAGGTGATAAGAGTGGCCCACCCCAACTTTTTTTTTATTTTTTAGACAAATTTTTTATTTTAATTGTTTTATAGGGAGTGCTTATTTTTTTAGGGGGTGCATGTCCAAAATTTTCTTCTGGGTACACACTTTCATCACTTAAGGGACCTCTGTACAAAATTGCATACTCCTAGTCCTAGAACGGATTTTACATAAAAATTTTTACCCTTAGTTTTACCCCCTTAAGGAATGAATTCCAAAAATCGCTCTAATTATTCAATTACGCTACATAATAAACCTCTGTGCAAATCATCATATATAATCATCATCATATTCCTTGAACAGAATTTATTGTTCCAGAACGTTCAACCCCTCATTTCACACCCTTAGAGGGCGAATTTCCAAAAATTGCTTCTTAGTGCTAAATTACGTTAAATAAGGAACGTCTGCAAAATTCATACTTCTACAACCGATTTTAACAAATTTTTGTACAAATTTTCATCCCTTATTTTTCAGGGGATGCATGCCTAAAATTCGCTTCTAGGTACTCACTTTCATCATTTAAGGGACCTCTGAACAGAATTTTATACTCCTAGTCCTAGAACGGATTTTACATAAAAAATTATACAAATTTTCACCTAGTTTTACCCCCTTAAGGAATGAATTCCAAAAATCACTCTAATTATTCAATTACGCTACATAAGGAACCTCTGTGCAAATTCTCATATTCCTTGAACAGAATTTATTGTTCCAGAACGTTCAACCCCTCATTTCACACCCTTAGAGGGCGAATTTCCAAAAATTGCTTCTTAGTGCTAAATTACGTTACATAAGGAACGTCTGCAAAATTCATACTTCTAAAACCGATTTTAACAAATTTTTGTACAAATTTTCACCCCTAGTTTTACCCCCTTAAGGAATGAATTCCAAAAATCACTCTAATTATTCAATTACGCTACATAAGGAACCTCTGTGCAAATTCTCATATTCCTTGAACAGAATTTATTGTTCCAGAACGTTCAACCCCTCATTTCACACCCTTAGAGGGCGAATTTCCAAAAATTGCTTCTTAGTGCTAAATTACGTTACATAAGAAACGTCTGCAAAAATCATACTTTTAAAACCGATTTTAACAAATTTTTGTACAAATTTTCACCCCTAGTTTTACCCCTTAAGGAATGAATTCCAAAATCACTCTAATTATTCAATTACGCTTACATAAGGAACCTCTGTGCAAATTCTCATATTCCTTGAACAGAATTTATTGTTCCAGAACGTTCAACCCCTCATTTCACACCCTTAGAGGGCGAATTTCCAAAAATTGCTTCTTAGTGCTAAATTACGTTACATAAGGAACGTCTGCAAAATTCATACTTCTAAAACCGATGTTAACAAAATTTTTGTACAAATTTTCATCCCTTATTTTTAGGGGATGCATGCCTAAAATTCGCTTCTAGGTACTCACTTTCATCATTTAAGGGACCTCTGAACAGAATTTCATACTCCTAGTCCTAGAACGGATTTTACATAAAAAATTATACAAATTTTCACCCCTTGTTTTACCCCCTTAAGGAATGAATTCCAAAAATCACTCTAATTATTCAATTACGCTACATAAGGAACCTCTGTACAAATTCCCATATTCCTTGAACAGAATTTATTGTTCCAGAACGTTCAACCCCTCATTTCACACCCTTAGAGGGCGAATTTCCAAAAATTGCTTCTTAGTGCTAAATTACGTTACATAAGAAACGTCTGCAAAAATCATACTTTTAAAACCGATTTTAACAAATTTTTGTACAAATTTTCACCCCTAGTTTTACTCCCTTAAGGAATGAATTCCAAAAATCACTCTAATTATTCAATTACGCTACATAAGGAACCTCTGTGCAAATTCTCATATTCCTTGAACAGAATTTATTGTTCCAGAACGTTCAACCCCTCATTTCACACCCTTAGAGGGCGAATTTCCAAAAATTGCTTCTTAATGCTAAATTACGTTACATAAGGAACGTCTGCAAAATTCATACTTCTAAAACCGATTTTAACCTTTTGTACAAATTTTTATCCCTTATTTCTAAGGGATGAATGTCAAAAATTAGCTTCTAGGTACTCACTTTCGTCACTTAAGGAAACTCTGTACAAAATTTCATACTCCTAGAACTAACATTTTTTGTACAAAATTTCACCCCCCAGTTTCACTACCCTTAGGCTATACATTTCCAAAAATCGCTTATCAATGTTCAAATGCGCCACATCTGTGCAAAAGTTCATACTCCTCTGAAAAATCTGTACCTACGTACAGATTTTTTTTTTGTATAATTACATCCCTTTATCTAATTACACCCCCTTATGGGTCGAATTTTAAAAAATTACTTAGTAGTGCTCATCTTAGGGAACGAATTAATATTCTCCGTATTTACTCCAGTTTCCTAATACTAGCACAGATAACACATAATCATACTAGTTAATTTTTTATTGGAATAGAAGTAATTTTTATTAGAAGGTACAAAAAAAAATTAAAAATCTAAAATTTTATTTTCATAGCTACGTTTTTTTTCATAGCCTTAGGATGCCTCATGTTCTATCGAATATACGAAATATATAATCAATACATATTTCTTTAAATATCAAGAAATAAAATATGTTTGGCAACACCGTACGAAATATCGCCGCGCGTAGTCCTCAAAATTTAAAATATTAGCATTTTCAGGCTTCGATTATGTTCAAAAGCGCCACCGTATGACAAATCACTAAAGCTTCCACACGAGAGTTCTTAAAACTATAATATTTTTTGCTCATACTTATGTTTTTTTTAAATGGGACATTTCACACACAATGGGACAAATTTCAAATATTCAAATTCTTATAACTTTTGTCAGGAGAGTGTGCAAAATTCGAAAATAGCTGTGCAAAATTGTGCAAAATTAGCCGATTCGTTTGATATACACAAAATTCAATTTCGTGACAGATGGGGGGAAATTGCAAATTTTCAAACCTTCATAACTTTAATCAGGATGGTGTGCAAAATTCAAAAATAGGCGTGCAAAATTGTGCAAAATTAGACGATTCATTTGATATAAACAAAATTCAATTTAGTCACAGATGGGGGGAAATTTCAAATTTTCAACCCCTTATAACTTTCGTCAAAAGGGTGTGCAAAATTTAAAAATAGGTGTGCAAAATTTAAAAATAGGTGTGCAAAATTAGCCGAATCGATGTACATAGAAATAAATCAATTTCGTAACAAATGGGGGGGAACGACCAAGTTTGCCCCCCGTTTAAAAAACGGCTCTGGTTTCTCTTAGGTAAGTGTGCAAAATATCATTTATGGTGTGCAAAATTGTGCAAAATGTGTGCAAAATAGTGGTATATTTATTTTTCAATTTTCTCTAATACGGGGGGCAAACTTGACCGACCTAACCTTGCAGTCGAATATTGTTCTTTTTAAATCCTCTTTTAGTGCGAGGTGTACAAGATAGCCTATTAGCCGTTGTAAAAAAACTCATCGCACGCAACCTTATTAAAATATTTTTAACGGGAAAGCGGTAATGACGGCCCTTTATGTCCCTTAAGTGCTGTTAAGGAGGTGAGTTTTGTTGATGTAAATAATAACTGTTTATATATATTTATAATTAATTTATTTTTGTTTTCTAAAATATTTTGATTAAAAGAAAGCTTAATCACGTGACTAAAGGTTTATTTGGTATGATCTATATTATATAAGTTCCTCATATTTTTTTAATATTTAGAAAGTATTTGTAGTATTGGGTCTATGGTCTATAATGAAAGTGGTGACTATACTTTGTGGTGACTATATACTAAAGTGGTGACTATACTTTGGCGTCTATTTGTTTTAATTATTGAATTTCTTTTGAAAAATTTTGAATGCTAAGTAGAATTACGATCGACATAAATAACTGAAAAGAAAGAAAATTATACTTACTAGCCCGGTATACTTATACGTTTTTTAATTTGTTCTTTGTCTTCCTCGTCCTCTGTCTCTTGTTCACTGACATACTCATCATACTGAATCCATTGTTTTATTTCTTCCTCTTCGGTTTTTGAAACTGGTTTACCAGTCGTCCTTTCTCGTTCTTTTATTGTTTCTTTACGTTTTAACACCTCCTGTGCCATTCCTAGTTTACACTTTTTAATATTTATTTGATACAGATAATAATTATTACTTCTATAAGAATGAACACTACAAGGGTTTCGCAAATCAGAAGAGATGCAAAGATTAATCATCTTAATTAAAGAAATGTTGCGCCTTACAACATTATATCGTTATATTTCAAAATCTATAAATAACGATTACTTTCGAAGATATTTCGGATATCGTTATATTTCAAAATCTATAAATAACGATTACTTTCGAAAATATTTCGGAAAACCGAATTTTCCGGATTAATACATAATCATAGTGATCTCCACAGACTTACTTATCTCTATTTAATTATATGTGTGTTATCTAAGTTAATTTGTGGTACCTATATCCGTCTTTCTCCAATACATTAATTTTGTGGGAATCAGTCCCGGATCTACAATTTTTTTTAACCGTTGCAAATATTTGATAGTGCATACCCCTTGTCCGGTTTTGGTGCTTTGTGGAGCAAGTTTTTTTTATTTTCAATCCCATAGGAATTATATTATGATTTTGGTGCCCCCTGAAACTGCCGCCCTTGGCACGTGCCTCAGTTTGCCCCCTCCCCTCCCCTAGATTCGGTACTCTTACTCTCTATCCGATGGGAATATTCTTTATTATACAGGGTGAGTCTTAAATAAGTGCAAATATTTTTAGGGGTAGTATATTTCGATCCCAGAAACACGATTATAAGTTTTTTTTCGAAAAAAAATTTGAAAATTTGGAATTTTTTGATTATACATGGATTTTTTTAGCTTTTAGTTAAAAAATATAATTTCTTGATAATATGGCAACATAGGTAGTAGATTGAATTTAGAAAAAAGAAAATCCAGAACAGATCCAGTAGTTCTCAAAATTTTAGCAAAAATATTTTTTATTTGGAAATTTTCGAAGTGAAATTAGTCGGTTATTTTGGATTTATTTTAAAAACGGTAAATAGAAAATATGTTTCTTTTATCGAGATCTACCAATCCTGAAAATATTTGCATTTATTTAAGTCTCACCCTGTATATTGTTTAGCCTAGTGTGCTACCGCAATGTATTTGGGATCTCATAAGCTTTAAAAAAAACTGAAAAAATTCAGCGTCCTATTTAAGAAAATAACATTGATGATGGTTGTTAGGAAAGGAAACGTCAGTTGAAACCTTAATAATATCAAATTATAGTCATAGATAAAGGAAACGAGTTTAGATTGGAATGCTCGGCTTGCTGCCAAAACTTATAATTGTTTTGGAGCGCATATGCTGTAGGGCGCTGCCATAGCGGTTGCTAAGAATAACCGCAAACAAGAACTCCCATACAAGAACAGAAATAATTTTCTCTTGTCAAAGTGAGAATCTTCAAAAATTATAAAGTCTTTCAAAATCACAGTTCAAAATTTAAACCGCCCCCATTGAAAAAATACCGAAAACCGTTTAAAGCATCCATTTGCAAAGTAATTATTGCTATCTTGTGAGTGTAATTTATATTTTATTTATTCAAAGCTGTGATAATTGTAAAATTAAAAACTTAAAAAGCTGTGTGAACTGTGAACTGCAAAAACCATCGTGGATCGTGGCATAACGTCGGTTTCTAATGTTTCATAAGTTTAATGTTTGTAAATAGTTTCATAAGTATTTCATACATTTCCTTATATAAAATAGAGTTTCTTATATACAACACACTGTATTTTATTTAAAAAATTAATAGAAAATAATAATAAATTTGAATAAATAATATTTGGCGACATAATTCCGGAAAAAGCCGAACCGCTCCGAAATTATCAAAAGCCTTGGAGAGTGACAAATAGTATTTACATTGTCCTTATGGGCACTTTCCAAATTCAAAATAAAATCGAAATAGAAAGAAGGAAGATTCGGTTGCCATTGAAAGGTTCAGCAACGCGTAAAGTTGTTATGAGACAGTTGCTAATATTTATATGAGCAATTTTTTATTGTAATACTATAAAAATCGGAATATTATGCTACCTTTGGTTTTCAATAATTTTATTTCTTCTCTAAGATCTTGTAATGTTCGTTGCTGATCTGCTGCAATCTCTTCTAGTTTTTTCATATCCTTCATAAAATCTTTATGTATAGTTTCAATATATTGAAGTTTTTCTTTTTTCCTTTGCTGAGAATCAACAAATTTTGCCAGTTCTTTTTTCTCTTTATTCATTACTGTTAATAGCTCCAAACGCTTAGTATTTTCTTTCAACTCCTTGGCCAGGTCTATTTGGCACTGTACAATTTTTCTCTATAAATGAAATAATTTTTAGTTATAACCCCTAAGTTTTGGTATGAGAACACTCCCAATACACTAAAACACTTTACTCTGGACGCAATGTCTAACTAACCATTAGCTTCATTAAAGGTAAGTTATTATTCGCAAATTGAATCTTATTTTATTTTTCAGATAAAGGAATGATATTTGGTACGTTTTTTTATGATATAAATGAGGGATTGATTGACGTATTCAGTTAATTTTGGTCGATTCTACCGGAAATGACTTGATATTTAACCGCTACCCTCGGTATTATTGTTATTCGATAGAAAATGGCATTCACATTTTCACTTAAAAAATAGTATTTTAAATCTCAATCTAGAGAGCCACGGCCGTAAATGTAACGCCAGGTTTGACTCGAAATTACACTCGAAATATTAAGTATGCGGTACCAATTTATGTTTCAAGTAAAAAAAATGAGTTATGATTGAAAATAAGATTTAGGCATTTTTTAACCGGCCAGGAAAAGACACTAAGACAATCAAATTTGTTATTTTTTTAGTTAAAAATTTGAAAAGTTGACATAATATGAAATGTAATTATTTTCAAAATGTCATTTTCTGTCCAATAAAGCAAAACAAAAACACCCAGAGTACCATTTACAAATCAAAAGTTGTAGTCATTTCCGGTGAGTTGAGTTTAAATATCTTTGGATGAAACAGTGAAAGTTACCGAAACTAATTGAATACGTCAATCAATCCCCATTTATGTCATATACTGACATGCCAAATTTTATTTTTTATTAAAAAAGAAATAAAAAACTTATAGGGGTGAGCCACTTTTGTAAAACACTCGGTAGAACATATGAGTTCCTTTCCTTTTTATTCTTTTATACTGTTGATATATTTCCGTTAATATATTGTTGCGCTAAGCTGGTTCTGTTGGGCTTCTTTAATTTACGTTATACTCGTAGTTACGCCCTTGTAAAGAATGCCAATCAAGTGTCTTAGAGTTTTGTTTTAATGATATGCTGATGAAGCCCACATGGTTAGACAAACGCGTGTCCAGATTTCAAAGTTAACTGTTTTCGTGTATATTCTAGTAAAGAAGTTATACAATACGATCGAAAAAAAAACAGCGTCAACGATGGTTATGGAGTGAAGATCGCTGTCATCTTAGGTATGTCCCGGGTGGTCGACTAAGAATGGCTGTATCTCAGAAACTACTTATCGTATCACTTTAAAGGAAAATTGTAATAAGTAAATCGGCTAAGAGAAATCGTTGGAAATTATTTTCAAGTTCGAAAAATCGCGCATCTGTTCGAAAAATCGCGCAAAAAGGGCGCATCTGTGATGGCTAGTCAGAAAACAGGATTTTCCTCAAGAATAAAATATGCAGGTGGAGAGGTATTTTATATATTGCTATTATGTCAATCAATAGGAAATTTGTATTTTTTCTATACCAGGTGCGTGTCAAAAGTGGCTCACTCCTATAACTTTTTTATTTTTTCAGATAAAAAAACGAGATTTGGTATGTTAGTATATGACATAAATTAGGATTGATTGGCATATTCAGCTGTTTTTGGTCACTTCCTGTTTCACCGGAAATGACTACAACTTTTGATTTTTAATTGGCACTCTCGGTATTTTTTTTATTTTATGTGATAAAAAGTGACATTCTGAATAGAATGACATAATATCATATGTCAACTTTTGATATTTTCGCTTATTAAAAAATCGTGTTTTAAATTTCAATCTAGAGTGCCATGGCTATGTTAAAAATACTAATTTATAATCAATAAGCCTTGAAAAAATAGATTTGATCGTCTAATGTGTCTAGTCTCTTGTCCTGGCCGGTTAAAAGATGCCCAAATCGTATTTTTAATCATATCTCAATTTTTTCAAATGGAACGAGGGTGGCTCATTAGCATATTCGGAAAAATATTTTTTTTACGAATAATTTGATACCAAACACATGATATTTGAGTCACATTTTTGTTATGAACCGCATGTTATAATTTCAAATAAACCATATGCGAAAATTTCAAAAGTTGACATAATATGATATGTCGTTCTATTCCGAGTGTTATTTTCTATCGAATAAAGTAAAAAAATACAGAAGGTGTAATTTAAAAATCAAAAGTTGTAGTTATTTCCGGTGAAAGAGGAAGTGACCGAAAATAATTGAATACGTCAATCATTCCTAATTTATGTTATATCCTAACATACCAAATCTCATTTTTTAACTGAAAAAATAAAAAAAAGTTATAGGGGTGAGCCACTTTTGAGACGCACTCGGTATAGCGTATTTTTCTAGGTATTTTGCTATCCCGTTTATTCTTTTCCAAATTTCCATACCGTTTTAGAGAAAATTAAAAAAAACATAAAACATGAAGTTCAATAACAATCTATCAAAGAATGAAAACGAAATTACATTTCCATAGAAACGCTCTTTGATTTTTAGGAAAAAATTCAACCATATTTTCATGTTTTTCTAATTTTCTCAAAAACGGTATGGAAAATTAAAAAAGTATAAACGAGATTAAACTGTGCATAAAGAATGCATTTATCTCAAAATGTCAATAATTATATACGTTTATACTTTTCCAAATTTCCATACCGTTTTAGAGAAAATAAAAAAAAAATATGAAACATATGAAGTTCTAAAAATCAAAGGGCGTTTATATGATAATATAATTTGCATTTCATTCTTTGATGGTTATTATTAATTTTGATTAACGTGGTATTTTTTGCTGTTGTTAAAGTATCACATTTTCCGATACCTATTATAGCCCTTTCAGTAGTATTGAAGTAAATAAATTTTATGCTTTTTTAAATTTTAAAACTGCAAAAAATATGACGTTAATAAACATTGTATCAATAAAAAGATCAATAACAATCTATCAAAGAATGCCCTTTGATTTTTAGGAAAAAATTCAACCATATTTTCATGTTTTTCCTAATTTTCTCTTAAACGGTATGGAAATTTGAAAAAGTATAAACGGGATTAAACTATTTTAGAATAAGCAAAAGTTTTTCTGAAGAATGCATTTTTCTCAAAATGTCAATAATAAAAAAGTTTTTCCTCTTGTAAAGACAATCCAGGGACTGTAAATTGTCCCGTTCGAGATTATATATTGTATTGAAACACTATTCTAGAATGATATAAGTACATAATTAATTATTTATGTATAAGAAGATAAATCATGCGTAGGAAGATACTACTAACACAGATAACACATCTACTAATAAAAATTTACCTGCCAATGCTCGAGTTCATCTATGTATAACCCTTTGACGTCAGTCATTTTAATTCTTAAATCGTAAACCATTTTCTTCAATAAAACTTCCTCTAACTCGTTGACGTAATTTTTTTGAAATGATCGTTGCAATATTGCTCTTTCAAGTTCATTTATGTCCACAACTTTTCCAAACTTTTCCTTCAAAAGACTAACTATTTCCATCTTCAAATGGCTCACTTTTCGTTTCATGTATATTAAGTCCTTATGTAGACGCATTAAATGTGTTAAATATGTGCTACAATACATTAATGCCCACTTGCACCGTTTGTATAAACTTTGTTTAAAGGCTAAACAGTGATTAACTATACATATTTTATTATAGTTAATCACTGTTTAGCCTTTAAACAAAGTTTATACAAACGGTGCAAGTGGGCATAAGTGTTAGTTTCTACAGATAAAACAAAATTGAAATTAAATTCCATCCCCAAAATATTTTCTGGTATTACTTATCTATATTCGATCCCAATTAAACTTTTAGTTACGTAATCGAGGACGCGATTTTTAAAATTATTGTTTCCAACCCAAGGTGCGATGAGTTTTTATTATAGAGGGTGGTTCAAAAACATGTGCCATCTCTCGTGGGGAGATACCTCACGTAAAAATAAGATTTTTTTTATATCAACATATAGGTCCGATTCTGCTTTGTTTCGTAGCTACAGGGTGTTAAAGTCTTAATATTCTTTTGATTTATTATAATTTTCTTCCAAACACTTTTACCGTTTCGAATGAAATTTTGATGGTAAAAATAACTATAAATGCGACATATTTTAAAGCTAAAAAAGTGTCGACATATTCACCAGGGACGTGCATATGGGTTATCACTGGAATATTTCTCTAAAAAAAGCATGTACGCCACTGAGTTTTTTTTCTCTTGTTAACAAAATAGTGTAAGCAGTTTAATGCTAATTAAAAGTTGTCTCTTGATATTTTGTCGATTTTGGCCGCCTTGATGAGATAAACGCAATTTTATTAACTTGCCTTGATCCAAGAAACAACCTTTATAGTTATAAATGATACAAGTTCGATACGAATATCATAATGAAACGCGTGTAACGTTAAGGCTTAGTTACACTTTCATTAAAAAGTTCGTACCGAACGTGTATTATTCAAAATTTAATCTACGACGCGACACGAGGGTCGATCCAAAGAGATTTGATTTAATTTAAAATATTAGAGATATCCTCATAAAAATTAAAATTCAAAATTATCAGGTGCCCATATTAGTCGACGCCGTGGTAACCGTGCTTGTTGTTTGTTTCCATTTTGACTTTGCCAACTCAATTATTGATGTTCAATTTTGTGTTAAACGTTCAGTTTTAGCATGGTTTTAGCAAAAAGCATAAAATAATATTATGGGTGATTCTGATTCTGAAAGTGTCCCTTCGGATATGAAGGCGTTGCGCAAAACGTTGTCGATTCCCTACTTCCCAAAAAATCAAGACAAAGGTACGAGCAAGCCTATGTAAAACTTGAAGATTGGTGTAAAGGGAAAGGAATTAAGAATAGTAGTAACGAAAAAGTTCTCATGGCATATTTTGAACATCTTTCAAAACATAGGAAGGCTTCATCACTTTGGGTATGTTATTCCATGCTATATACGTTCAGTTATATCAGTGAAGAGAAATACAGATATTGGTAAGTACGTCCATTTAATTGCATTTCTAAAAAGAAAATCGGAAGGATTTCGGTCAAAAAAAATCGAGAATTTTAAGAAAAGAAGACATAACTCGTTTTTTTGTGGGAAGCCGAAAGCCGATGATAAAACTTATTTCCTGACAAAAGTTTCATTGATAGTGGATAGTGGGACTTGCCGGAGCCTGCCAGCGTATCGAGTTAACAAATCTGCAGCTGCAAAATGTTACAGATGAAGGACAATGCATTCATGTCATTATTCCATTTACGAAAACAAAGATATCACGAGATTTTTTTTATAACGAAACGGAATGTTGAAGGAATAAATATGGTGGAAATGGTTCGAAGATATATAGCTATGCGGCCAAGCAACACAGAGCATACTCGATTTTTTGTGGGGTACAGAAATGGAAAATGTATTAAGCAACCCGTTGGCATTAATATTTTAGGGAAAATGTCGTATAAAATAGCATTTTTCGTAAAGCTTGATTTTCATGCATCCGTTGTCCGACGATACGTTGATACGATATTAATTTTATTGGTAGAATTTAAAGACTTTGATTGGTTAGAAAATAATGCAGTTTTTAAATGTATTGCATTTTCATGCCTCCGTTTATCGGATATACGTTGGTGTTATTTTATATTTTCGTTTCCATAACGATTTTGCTATTTTACTGATATTTTTATTAAGGTTAGATTAGATTTGTCAAAAAAGTGTCAAAACGTCCGTTATCGTATGAACCTTTGAATAAGAAGACTAAGGAAGGAGCATATCAAAAATCTTAGGTACACCGCGATCGGCCTCAAATATGGCCGACTTAAATTCCGGTTTATCAGTGTCGTTCTAATTTTATTTAAAAAATGTAAAACTATGATGTAGGGTAGACGTGGGGTAGACTCAATAATTTGTTGTTTTATTTTACGTTGTGAATAAATGTTGGTAGTTATTAAAATTGTTATAAAATATATAATTCTAATAAAAAATAGATAAGTTATAATAAGTATTTATTAACACAAACATCCGATACGCTACTGAAGCAGGTAAGTCAAATTAACGTATCTAAATTCTTTGACATCTAATCTTTGACAAGTAATAAATAAAAGCTAAAATGCAAGCAAAATATATAATTTAGTTAATTTAAGTGAATTTCATAAATGATCGGTTTACTACACGTATGTATATTATATAGTCACTTACTAGCGAAAAGTTGTACCATTATTTCACTCAATTTTAACCGAGATCTACCGCACGCTACACAACCAACTATTTTAGAGTCTTTTTCGATAAATCGCGATAGTGTCACTGTTAATTTAAGTTCTGCCACAATTTCCATCTAGATTTACTACCTTTATACAACTATCAGTAGTAGAATAAATAATAAATAACATAAAATAAGCTCCGTAAAGACTGACAAATCCACAAAATTTCAAATCAAATTCAAATGTGTCAAATGAATCGTCAAACAGAACTGTCAAGGATCCCCACCCTAGAGAGCTTTTATGGTGCCTTTTCCGCCCACCATGCATGAATACATGGATAGCATTATGCTCCCTCCTTAGTCTTCTTATTCAAAGGTATGAACGGGTCCGTTGACGGGCTGAAGTAAAATATTTACGGATGAAAAGTGGCGCGAAAACGCTATGACCAATCAGAGCACCGTCGGACCATCGTATCAACGTATAACGGATGCATGAAAATCAAGCTAAGTCTTCAAAATCCATACATACATACATATATATACAGCCGTTACTCGCTGACGAGTATTCGACACACATAAAGAAAATGGTCACGCAAGGCGTTTTCTTTCATGAGCTTTTCTGTGACTGAAAAGCCCGATACGTGATGTTATCTGCCTACCGCACTCCGGACATTCAAAAATCTCATTGCTTTGTTGCCTCTCTACTTTTGGTTGCCGCTGTTAACTGAGTTTACAACCCTTCTCCATTGAGTTCTATTGTGAGCTGCTTTTTCCCACTCATTCTGCATGTTAATTCCCTTTAAATTTTCGTGGAAAATGTCCTTGTATCTTTTCAGTTGTCCACCCGGCCTCCTCTTACCGTCCACAAGCTCACCGTAAAGCAGAGATTTTGGTATGCGGTTTTCTTGCATTCTGCATACGTGACCAGCCCATCTTAAGCGGGATTTTGTGACCATGACTTCAATTTTTGTGGAAACTTCAAATTTTCGTGGAAAATGTCCTTGTATCTTTTCAGTTGTCCACCCGGCCTCCTCTTACCGTCCACAAGCTCACCGTAAAGCAGAGATTTTGGTATGCGGTTTTCTTGCATTCTGCATACGTGACCAGCCCATCTTAAGCGGGATTTTGTGACCATGACTTCAATACTCTAGCAGTTAGATTTTTCAAGGACCGATACGTTTGAGACATGATGGAACCACCGGACTCTTAAGAGTTGTCTAAGGTGTCTCTGTTGCAACTTGTCCAATGCGTTCATGTGTCGGCGGTAAGGCACCCAGGTTTCGCTCCCATATATCATGGTGGGGATTATAATTGCTCGGTATATTGCAAGTTTTGTTTTTGTACTCAAGTCATGATTGTAGAAAACCCTGTCTTTTAATTTCCAGAATGCTCTTGAGGCGCTACTAATCCTGTGCTGAATTTCAGAGTCAATATTGGTCTTTTCCGAAATCAAACTGCCAAGGTAATTGAATTCCGCCACATATTCGAATAGTTCTTCTCCGATTTTTATAGCATTGTTGTGATCTTCCGGGGGGGAGTGCACATGATTTTAGTTTTGCCGATGTTCAGCTTAAGGCCCAAAGCCTCGTATGCCCAGGTATATGTGTTCAACATTTCTTGTAATTGTTGTACCGTGTTTGCAACTAGAGCGCAGTCGTCAGCGTATTGAAGTTCTGTGATAAATTTTGTACGTGTTTTTGCCCTGAGTCTTTTTATGTTGAACAGACCGCCGTCATATCTGTTTCTAATGCCCATCCTGCAGTTTGCTGTCCACTATAATGGAGAGCGCTGCCATGAATATGTTGAATAGGAGAGGCGCTAAGACACATCCCTGCCTAACTCCTGTATTTGTTAGGAATGGGTCGCTCAGTGATCCATGATGTGACACTCTTGACTTGTTGTTGTTATGGAGGCTTTTACACACTGTAAGAAATTTGTTGGGTACACCGAACTTTTCCATAATTGCCCAAAGCGCATCTCTGTTCACAGAGTCGAAGGCTTTTGTTAGATCGATGAATGCAACATAAAGTTTAGACTGCTGCTCTTTTTTTTCCTGTAGTTGACGGATGGAAAATATGGAATCGATTTGTGCCGCGCGGTTGGTACGAAAACCCGTTTGCGATTCTGGAAGAATTTTTTCTATATGTGGGTGCAGGCGGTTTGACATTATTTTTTGCAAGAATTTTTCCGCCGATAGCCAATAGCGAAATTCCCCGGTAATTTCCGCAGTCTGATGCACTTCCTTTGTTCTTAAATATATTCACTATATTCGCATTGTGAAAATCCTGAGGTACCTCTCCGCTTTCCCATACGACATCAAAGAGAGCCTTAAGATGACCAATAAGTTCTTTACTTGCACACTTATAGATTTCCGCCGGAATATCGTCACAGCCAGCTGATTTGTTGTTTTAAGCTGTTTTATGGAGGTCTTTATTTCTTGTTCTGTTATTGGGATGTCTAATACATCGAGGCTGTTATACTGAGGTATTGTGTTTAATGCTTCCATATTGGGGTTGTTTTCTTGGTTAAGGATATGGGTGTAATGTTCTTTTCCAGCGATTTCTAATTTGTTCTTCCTCTCTTTTAGAAGTTCGCCATTTTGAGCCATGATTGGGCAGCTTACCTTCTTAGTTGGG
The DNA here is from genome assembly GCF_002938485.1 of Sitophilus oryzae. Taxonomy (NCBI): domain Eukaryota; kingdom Metazoa; phylum Arthropoda; class Insecta; order Coleoptera; family Curculionidae; genus Sitophilus; species Sitophilus oryzae. The sequence goes on along the minus strand of NW_022145685.1, from coordinate 1,302,005 downwards.
CCGTATACTTCTTTTACAGCCTCGAAGAATTTACGATAATCGTGATGCGTGGCGTACTCTTGAATCTGATTCGCTTTTTGTGTGTTGTTGGCTGCTTTAAAGTTGTCTACCAGTCTTGGATTATGTGGATTTGCAGTGACGGCTTGATATGCTCTATGCTTTTGTTCCAACAAAGCCTGTATATGCGGTTGATTTTCGTCAAACCAGTCTGGTTGTTTCTTTTTTGTTCGACTTTCCCAGTACTGCTTCGCTGGTTTTATGAATCGCATCCCTTAATTGTGTCCAGCCTTGTTCAGCTTCCAATACTGAGATTGAAGTTATCGGTGGAAGTGATTCTTTGATGGCTTCCCGGAGGGCGTCGGCGGTATTGTTGTTTTCTAGGCCCCGTACGTTCAATCTGGTCATGTTGTTTTGCTTTTTACAGCGTGGATGTTTGGGTTTTAACTGGATTTTCATTTTTGAAATTAAAAGTCGGTGGTCAGTGCCGCATTCGGCATCTACTCTAGCTTTGTGAGCCTAACATCTTTTAGATGCGTCCTTCGAACGATTATGTGGTCCAATTGATGCCAGTGGCCTGATCTAGGATGTTTCCAGGTACCTTTAAACTTGTCCTTCAACATGAACCACGTATTGGTGATGCAAAGATTATACTCTGCGCATGTTGTTAATAAGCGTTCACCATTGCTATTTGCGTTTCCCATTCCATGTTTTCCCAATACGTCAGGCCATATTTCCTGTTGTTTGCCTACACGGGCATTAAAGTCACCTAGCAAGATGATTCGTTCGTGCTTTGGAATTCGTTGAAGGGCATTTTGTAAAGCTTGGTAAAATTTATCCTTATCTTCAATTTTAGCGTCAAGGGTGGGAGCGTAGGCACTAATGATGTTGACGTAAGTTTTGTCTGATATGGGGTACCTTAGGGTCATAAGACGTTCGGAGACACCAATAGGTACTTCTGTTAACTTGGTGGCGATTTCGTTTTTGATCGCAATGCCTACACCATGAATTCTCCTGTGTGTTGCGGGATGACCTTTCCAAAAGAAGGTGTAATGCTCCTCAGTGAGACTACCTTCATCTGCAAAGCGTGTTTCGCTTAGAGCGGCAACATCTATATTTAATCGGTGGAGTTCCTGTGAGACCAGTGCTGTTCTTCTCTCTGGTCGATTTGAATTTATCTTGTCCAGTAGAGTGCGGACGTTCCACTCCGCGAACGTGAAACATTGATGTTTTTTGTTTCTCCGATGATACGCTCGAGTAGGCACCCCGTCCCGGAGATCCGATTGAGGGGGTATTTTACCTCCGGACGATAATTTTGTCCCACTCGAATGTTCCATCATTGCTGTGTGTAAGCTGCGTGAAAAGGTTTAACTGTGGCGGTTACGCTGCCGCACAGTTTTGGCTGCAACTGTAGCACGGGATGGCTATGGCACAGTGAGGACTGCGACGATAGTTCCCTTGTGCTACGTTCTCGGCCGGCTAGGTGTATCAAAATCCACAACAATACACTGGGCATTGTTTCCGTAGATCGTCTGCGTCGTTGCTTGCAGATTCAGGAGTGGATTTATTAACTGTTAAAAGACATGGTGGTTGGCGCTCTAACACAGTGTCAGAGAGCTATATAGAAAATTCCAAAGAAAATAAGAAAAAAGTGTCATGTAATATTTTGGGTAACATTTCTGGCAATGATGGGTCTTCAACAAGTTCAAGCACTGAGGAAATAAATTTACTTTCTAAAAATTCAACTCACCTGTCATCGTCTGGAATTCATTTAACCAATTGTACTGATATAATTAATGTTTACAATAAATAAACGTAGGTACCTTTTTTTGCTTGTTTCTTATTTTAAAATTTGTGTATTATTATGAAAGCCATAATGACATCCAAATGACAATGTTAAATGTGTTATAATGACATTGTCGTAGAATAAACAATTTAATATCATTAACTTGCGAAAGTTTTAAATAAGTACTCAATGATTCCTCATCAATATGAAAAACAGTTCCTATAAACATGGGTATGGAAATGCATAGTTTTAAAGTTACAGGATGTTAAAACTTTTTAAATTTTTTTTTAATTATCTTAAATACCATTCTTTTTTTATTTGAAATTGTTGTATGTTGGACTAATAGTAAAAATAACTAATAGTAATAATATTTAATAATAAATTAGGTAAAATGTATAATTTATTAATTTTATTTTTATTTTAATTTTATTAATTGTGATTAATAAAATTGCGTTTATCTAATCTAGGAGGCCGAATTGAACAACGTGATACACAATTTTGGTATCAAAAGAAAAAAAGTTAGTGGCGCACAGGTTTTTTTTTGAAAAATATTCCAGTATGTATCCCATATGTACGTCCCTGATGAGTTTATTGAGACTTTTTTAGCATTAAAATATGTAACACTTTTACCCCCAAAATTTTATTCAAAGCACTAAAAGTACTTGGAAGAAAATTATAATGAATCAAAATATTATTAAGACACCCTGTAGCTACGAAACAAAGCAGAATCGGACCTATTTTGATATGAAAAATAAGTCTTATTTTTACGCGAGGATGGCACATGTTTTTTGAATCATCCTGTATATTTTATTATACAGGGTGTCCCAGAAATAAGTGCAAGTATTTTAACTGGTAGTATAGTTCAACCCCAGAAATACGCCTATGAGTTTTTTTTGGAATTTTTTTTAGTTTTTATTAAAAAAAATAATTTCTTGATAATATGGCAACATAGGTAGTAGATTAAATTTACAAGGAAGAAAATCCAGAAAATCCAGTGGTTCTCAAAATTTTAGAAAAAATTTTTTTTTTGGAAATTTTCAAAGTAAAATAACAACGTGTATTTTGGACTTATTTGAAAAACGATAAAGAGAAAATATGTTTCTTTCATCGAGATCTACCACCCCTTAAAATATTTGCCCTTATTTCTGGGACACCCTGTATTTATCTTTGTTATACTTTATAAAAGCTCATCGCAACTTTATTAGAATATTTTGATCGGGAAAGCGGTAGTAATGGCCCTGTATGTCCTTTAAGCCGGCCAAGCTTAATCACGTGACAAAAAGTTATAGCCTAGGAATTGGCCTTTTCCAGATTTTTTAATTTGTTCGTAAGAGGAGCAGCGGCGCGCTGTGAAATTTTTAGAAGAGGAAGCGACTCGACTATATAAGGTAATAAAAAATACCGCAGAAATGTGCAGATATTTTAAGGGGTGGTAGATCTCGATAAACGAAACATATTTTCTCTTTAACGTTTTTCAAATAAGTCCAAAATAACTGAATTATTTAACTTTTTTAGAAATTTTCGAAAAAATTATTTTTTGCGTAAATTTGAGAACCTACCAGTTAAAGTATCTGTACTTATTTCTGGGACACCCTGTATATGTTATGTCATAGGACTATCTAAGGACTGTATAGTATATATTCTAAAGAACTGTTCGATCGCGTCAAGTCGCCGCTGTCGTAGTCGCCGTGGAATGCTACGTCACGCGCTGACCAGCGCTCCACAGTGAGGCGGATGGTTATTCTAGCGGGACAAAATCTCAAGAGCAATGTTTGGGACTTAAAATCTAAGAACGTAGCAAATGGTTTAATATATAGCAACTATTATTTATTTATTAACAACTTAATTTATTAATAAATAAATACAAGATAATAAAACTATGATATTATTATTCGTACATGACACACAAAAACCGTATTGTAAACTATTACCAAATACATAAAATTATGATATCAGGTGAAATACTTACAAAAAACTCTTTAGCAGTTATTTTTTAATTACTTTGTAATCTTCTCATATTTTATTTTAAAAAATTATATTTTATTTTAAAAATATTAAGATAGATATTTTAATTTTAATTTTAACACTCGGTAATTGTAAATTCATATATAGTAAGTATCTAAGACAATTTTTTAAACTCAGTGCCTTTTGATGAAGTTGTTTACTGTTTTTATACTATCCGATTGAAATGAAACTTTTTGGGCATTCACCTGTTAAGCTTGAACTCCCTGTGACTGTGACTACCTGTGTTGGTAACTATTGGTAACTCAAAAGATCTGCATCATTCAATATATCGATATTTGAAAAAAAGTGAAAGTTTGATATCTGCAGAACAAAGGCACGAAGGATTTTAACAAATAATATACGTACAGTAGAAAAGTACATACCTTTGGCAATCTTCAACATAATTTGGCTTTGGAATAAAATATAAGCAGTTGTAAATATTTTGTTTTCGTATTGTTACGTTTTTCGTCGGTTCCGTGTGGATAGAAAGTCACAATTTATTTAATGTAAGGCTGAGTTCACACGGCACGGGTCCGCAACAGTATGATCTCTGCCTTGCTGAGCAGAAAACGACCAAATTTGGTAGATAAAAATGTATCGAAATACAAAGAATATTCATGCATTTTTATATCAATTGGAATGTCTACTATTTATTCTTACAGTACACATTTTTTGGCTTATTTCTAATCAAACGCTTTTGTCCCGCTAAATTTATCTTCCAACGCACTGTGCGCTCGTCCGTCAAATGCAAAAATACTTAGACAAGAAAAGAGAGGGGACAGGTAACACGGCAGCCGAAAGTGAGGCAAGTTGTCACCACGCGAAATTCTCCAATGGCGTAGCATCAGAAATTAGCTTGTACCTAGACGGTACAAAATATTTATTAAAACGTAAACTAATATATCGTTCATTTTTGAGTAATGCATATACAATTTTGTATTTTATAGTCTCACCTTTATAATATTAGAATATCTAAGTCGATAATGCAAAATTTATTTAACAGTCACAGTGGACTGATTATCAAGACAATTATTTATTTATTAACGTGTGTATAATGTATAATTAAATAAAAAATAATGTAATAACATATGTTTTAAACGTATATACATATATATATATATGAGCTTCAACAGTATATATATATATATATATATATATATATATATATATATATATATATATATATATATATATATATATATATATATATATATACTGTATGATCGAAAAAAACGGCGTCTTGTTTGTTTGGAAATGACAATTTCACAAATGAATATTAAAAATTACATTATTCATTGAATCCGTAAGCGAGTGTGAAGGGAATTGACTAGATTTATTATTATACCGTATAATCGAAAATAAACGACGTCCAGTTGGCTTGTAAATTACGATCGATGATATTCCCCATATAATTCTACATATAAAATGACATAAAAACTATACAAAACGACATCGAAAAAAGACGGCGTCAGCGATAGCTATGAAATGAAGATCGCTGTCATTTTACATGTAAAATTATATGGGGAATGTCGTCGATCGTCATTTACAAGCCAACTGGACGTCGTTTTTTTTCGACCATACGGTATAATAATGAATCTAGCCATTCCCCTTTACACTTGCGTATGGATTCAACGAATAATGTAATTTTTAATATTTGTTACCTTCAATCATAAGAATATCCTAATTTTCCACAAAAAAATAAACAATTCTAGAAGCTTTGTGTTATTTTATTTATTTTTAAATTTTTATTAATTACTCACTGAGACTATTATTATACACCTAAATTAGCAAATTTTTTGAAAGAATATTTAAAAAGATATATGTAGTAACAAGTAGCCCACCACAAGTTTGTCCACCCCCAGCAAATCTTGGCAGGTAAATTTAAGTTTTATATAACAACTATACATACATATAGATTTTTTATCACTACAATTTTTAATTTTTTTTATAGTTTACAATTATTTTACTTATTTGATAACAATACTTTATACATTTTTTTACATGTAAAATATATAAAAAAAGTTTATTGCAGAAATTGTATTTCTCTGATTATAATTCCCTACGCCACTGGAGAAATCCATGCTGAGTAGCATTATTTATAGTTTTAAACATTAATTATAATAAAGGATATTGAAAATACTACTTGGAATTATTAAAAATAGTTTGGTTTGGATGTGGTACAAAACATATTAAAAGCATTTTAAATATTTTACTGCTATAATGAAAAAATTTACATTTTATGACTACATAGCAAAAGTTGTGTATCGATTTTTACCTGTGAAATGTAATTCCAGCCACTTTTTTCTCGCTTCGGCCTTTGCAGCCATACGCTGAACATCTCACCATACTAAACAATACAGTTTATAAATTTAAAACAAAACAGTTGTCACAAAAAACATAAAAATTCTTTCGGTGTCACCTCGAAATCTTGTCACCAAAGTATGGCCGCCTATCGAATTTTGGCCTCACTAACCGATCACGGGAGAATATGCGTGTTAGCCGTCCCCTCTCTTTCCTTGTCTAAGCAAAAATAACTGTCACTGTCAATCTTTAGCGCCAACTTCAACTCGGTCCCCAGATGACGTATAAAAACTGACAGTGCAGGAAGATAGGAATCGAACTATCCTTATCTCTATAGTATACTTGACGATAGGGATGTCGCAAAAATAAAATAAATCGATATTTTGAATCGATTCAAGATCGGACATAACAAGATCGATCCAGAAAAAAATCGGTAACCAAAGATCGATCTTATTAAATATCGATATTCGATTCTGAGGGTGCAGCCACACTATCCTAAAAACGGCGTATCGGCGTAACGGCGTAATGACCTTGAATAGATTTCCAGTAATTCTATTGGCTGAAACATTCATCTGTCAGAAATTTTATCTGTCAAATTCATCTGTCAAAAATTTCAGCCAATAGAATAACTGGAAATCGATTCAAGGTCGTTACGCCGTTACGCCGTTTTTAGGATAGTGTGGCTGCAACCTGAATGTATCGGTGTACTGGTATAATAAAAATACGATATAATCATAAAAAAATTAGATACATAAAAATCGTAAAACCGTTTATTAACACATTTAAAATTGAAACTGAATAACAGTCATCCCAAACTGAATCAGAAACACCCACAAACCGAGACATACTTGTAAAAATTAAAAATACTATAACAATGTTAAAATATAATTATTCGGCTTTTTGCATGCTTATGATGATTTTGACACAGAATTTGTAAATTCTGTAATTTTGATATATCAGTCGGTTGGAAAGAAGCTAAAATCAAAAAATATTCTGTTATCTAAAATATAAAAATATGGGAATCACCGACAAAAATCTGACACCTAATATCAAAGTGGTAAACAGACCTCGGCGCATGCGGTATCGAGCACTTACACTTAATTTTTCATTGCTAGATGGCGGAATTTTGGAGTTGTTATTAGAGATGCACCGGAATCAAATATTCAAGCAAAACTAAAGTTTTTTTTTATTCTAACAAATAAATAAACCTGTAAAAATGTATAAATAAAATCGATCTTCGATGTTGAAAAAAAATCGATTCTACCAAAAGATCGTTTGATAAAAATCGATCGATTTTAATCGATATTTTCGGCAAAAAGATCGATCTTCGATTAAAATCGATTCGAATCATGCATCCCTACTTGACGACTATCAACAAACAAATATATAATAAATAAGTTATTATTATATACATATTATGGTTTCAAGATTTATGTATCTAGAAACTTTTAAATACTGATTTTAGACAAAAGTGTCAATTTTTTAAATATGAATCGGACCAACAAAAATGATCATGGATTGTCATTTTCAAAAGAAATTTGACGGGGACTTATTTTTCAATCGTATAATATAACACTACGATTAATAAGCCAGGATCAAACGCCATTTAAATCATAAAGAAAGTTATAGTAGGTAATTTTTTTAACTGTCAAATTTTGTAACTTTGTAATCAGCCAAAGAATTTGGTCATAGGGATAGCTTATGATAGTACTTACTCATGTTTACTTTGTTCATCTAAAGCTTCCGACTGTAATAATCCAACTCTGTTATATAAACTTGTAAGTTTTGATTTGGGAAATACCAAAAAGTCAGATATGTCACTCGATTCGGGATTAAAGCCATAAATTTGGTCAATATGCAGAACAACTGTACATCTTACATTATTCAGTTTCTTTTGTTTTTCTCTCTAAATTTATAAGGTAAAAAATAAAGTAAAGCCGTTTAATATTTTTTTAATACATATAGAAAAATCAATAGAAGGTGGCACGTACGTCATCAAAGACATCGAAACTATTACGAAATTAAATTTCCAACAAATAAAAATTCGTTTCAAACTTCGAGCTTACTTTTTTCTTTTTCTTATAATCTTATATCCTAGTCTTTGATCCTAGTTATAAAGACAGCACGCTGTAGCATCAAGTAATCGAATTGGCCTAAGAAAAGGCTTTATGTTGGTAGCCATGGCAAATGTCGCTTGTCATGAGATTTTTCTTAGCAAATCTGACATTTGTTTTTTCGATTTTATTAATTTTTCTGATCTGCGATTTGCCATTTTCAATTTTATTCCGAGTTTTCTCTGACAAGTTCGAATTTAAATCTGCGGTTTTTTTAGTTAAAATCGAAATTTGCTTTATTAAAACGCCAAAAATATTGCCAAATAAAGTCGCTAAATAGAATCGGCAACTTGTTTCATTTCTACTCAATTATCTTGAGCAGGAAAGAGATCATGATTAGCCCTTTACCATTAAACTGCGTGCAATGATGTAAATATGGATATAGGTTTTGCGGCTTTTGAAAATATAAAGAAAATACAAAACGATCTTTCAGCGTATTTCAGTTGCGCTCAATATCAGTTTATGGACTCTGAGTAGAATAAAAAAGTGAAGAATAAATTAAGTATTCTACCAATTAGAACTTTATATACATTTTTCAGCTTTCATTCGGAAAACTTGCTAATTTTCAACTTCATTTAAACAGAATTTGCTTGTGTAATAATCATAGACAACGCATCAACAACATAAAATGTAAAAAAGTCCAAGTAAAACCAAGTTTATTTTATTTAGTTTCTGTTGAAGCACCTATTGAGAAATTTTGTTATAATTTTTTTTGTTTTTATATTCGGTATCAATATTAGACATCTTCATTTCTGTAATAATTAGAATGACATAGCTATTGCACGATATGATATTCCACTACAAGTTGGCTTGGAAATGAATATGGATGATATCTATACTAATATATAAAATCCTTAAGTGACTGACATACTGATTAATCACGATCCTGCTGAAACCACTCAACGTAAGAAGCTCAATTTTGGCATACAGGTTGATTCTAGGGTGTAGAGGTTCGATAAGAAGGGATTTTTCGAAATTCCAGTTCCAAGAGGGTGAAACCACCCCTCAAATATTACAATATTTTTTATTTAAAAAACGGTCAAGTTCGTATGTTTATTTATGTAATGTTCTTTAAAATCAAAGAAGCGATTGCCATACATTACTAACATCTACAGATGCATGAGCAATACATTTACTTTTATTAGATTGAATTAAAAAAGAAAAGTGAAAAACATCAAGAAATGGCAAACGATTACCTCTCTCTACTTCTAAAGTAAATTTTATGGTAGGTTCGCGAGAATTTACATAAATAAACATAACATACGTAAAATTTAAAAATAATCATACAGAAAGTTTGGGCTTTTTGGTTTTACCTTATTAAGTAATTATCAGGTAGTAATTGTTAATTTTGAAGTTTAACTTAATATAATGTCATTTTAACAGAACGTCAACGATTTCTTGTAGACGTATCTGTTTTAAAAAATAAAGTGTTCTCGAATAGTTCAATTTAAATATTTTAAATAGTTTTTTTCTTGATTCTTTATATTTTTTTGCTTCCGACGACGGAAAGAGAAAACTTTCCGAAACGTTAAGCATTTTTTTCTTTGTTAGGCAAATTTTTATTACTGTAAACACAACTTCTGACAAGCAGCGTCCGTTTAGGTTTAACGCACAAGTGTTTACAAAAAATAACTATTTTATTTTGTAGATTTTTCTTGCAGTGCAGTGGCGAAAAACCCATAAGGATTTTTTTTGGATAGAAGAATTTCATTCATTCATTTTCAGTTTTTTTACATATTTTGAATTTTTTTAAAAAATCATACAGGGTGTTCCAAAAAGTTGGGTAATGGATTAACCACGATTCTGCTTAAACTGCTTGACGTAAAAAGCTTATTTTTGGCAAACGGATTTTTCGAAAGTAAAATTCCAACGAGATGAAACTACCCGTCAAATATTACCAAGTTATATAATAATATCCCCATATTGTTTTTTCTCATGCTGACATAAATGTGAGAAAATTTTATCCAGTTTGTACGTTAATGGAAATTCTTGCTTTGCTTTATCATCACCATTACAAATGATTAATTCGACGCGAACGAAGTCGCTGGTACACGCTGGTTTTTTTATAATTATGGTGTCGTGCAATTGTCAAGTCATTATAATTATCACAGAAATAAAGATGTTTACTATTGTAACTTAATTTATAACAAAACTGTTGAATAGGTGTTTCAATAGAAACTAGTGGCAGGCAAACCCGTTATTTTTAAATAACAGTTGAAACTCTTACTGTTATTTATATATGACATCTTAAAATAACAGGTTTCCGTTATTTCTTTACTTTAATCTTAAACATCTAAAAGAGCATACACATTGTCAAAGTCCAAATTGTAGTAAAATCATAAAAATTTTCATATTTATTTCTTTTTTTCATTTTTATTTTTTTTTATTCATAAGTTGATTTATTCATAATAACTACGGTTAATATTATGCATATTATTAGATCGCACACTGAAATTTCAAATTCACAATAAAAAAAGTTAAAAATAATATTTTTAAATTGCTGACTTGAATATTATTTTTTGAATCAATCAGTTGGCTCAAATTTCCTTATTCAATGTTAATTAAAGCTGATCAATATTGTTGCGATGAATATAATCAGATTAAATAATTTAAAAACCAGAGTCGAACTTGAAATAATTTTAAATAATAATTAAATACACTACTCAAAACAATTATCGCATATTTGAAAAAAAATAATTATTACATATTTCTAAATGAAGCATGCATTTTTCTGCCTTTCTCTTGTGAGTTTTTTTTTAGGATAATTAAGGTACGCACTGACATGTAATTTTTAGTCGGCCGACTATTTAGTTGCAAAAGTGAAAATAATATATAAATAAAAATAAAAAACATTCATTCTTATGGAGCCGATCGGCCCAATATTTGTGAAATGTAATCAAATTTTTAATCGGCCGAATATTTAGTTCAATATTTGTAACCAATATATCTTTATGGAGTCGCGCTCACATGCAATCAAATAGTCCGCCGATTGACTTCATAAGTATGTATTGTTTTTACTTTTGCAACTAAATAGTCGGCCGACTAAAAATTAGATGTCGCGCGCAGGCTTGTTGTATGGAATTTCCCTTCACAATATCCATACTATTTAAAATCGTAAGTCAGGGAATTCAAAGTGTCTTGTTTTTCAAATTAATATTTTTTTTAGAAAATATGCGATAATTGTTTTGAGTAGTGTAGTTTTGTTCTTGTTAAGGTACCCAAAACAAAAAATATATAAAGTGTGGCATATCATTGTACTCAAAAGACCGAGTTATTTCAAAAACTGAAATAAAAATGCAGGTCCGTATTTAAAAAAAAATAAATTAGCCTCTGTATCTCACAAATTATCAGCTAATTTGAAAATCTAAAAATATTATCAGATAGCCTTAATAAAGTGGCTAGGAGAATGTGCAATCCTTGAAATTTTTAAAACTTTTTTGATGCATCTTGGTGAACATCCCAAAGCGCAACTCTGCCCTAATTTAACCATGTTCGTATCTATTTTCTATTATTTTAACCTATTGCGGCTATACAGGGTGCTACAAATTCGAGGTACGAGCATTGGTATCTCGGTAACCGTAATAGATACGAACATGGTTAAATTAGGGCAGAGCATAACAATATATATATATATATATATATATATATATATATATATATATATATATATATATATATATATATATATATATATATATATATATATATATATATATATATATATATATATATATATATATATATATATATATATATATATATATATATATATATATATATATATACCGCCAGTGTCCACTGTCATTCGGATTCTCCTACCATTGACCTTCCGTCGATCACTAAACTGTCGGCGGTTCTTCCCCAGACTCCTAATGGAAAAAAATGGGGGGCTCTGTTCTCCCCAGTCAATACTCGCCCCTTAGTATTGACTGATTTTAGTTTTCCTGGTGCCTACGTTATATATATATATATATATATATATATATATATATATATATATATATATATATATATATATATATATATATATATATATATATATATATATATATATATATATATATATATATATATATATATATATATATATATATATATATATATATATATATATATATTATATATATATATATATATATATATATATATATATATATTGTTACAGATTCCGGGGGGTCCACTATTTAAACTCACGATAAAATACTTAACGAATTTATTTGTCTCACTCTGTACACATAACTTATACTATTTACAACACAATTTATGCAACTACTATACTCTAACGGTATTTCGCGGTATTATCAAACTTCAGACTTCAGACTATCTTCAGACTGGTCCAACTGTCAAAGCGCGGGCCTTATATACCCCCTGGCGATGGTTTCTGGAATTTTCTAAAGAATTCTGTAATTTTCTTTTACTTTCTGTCGAATTCGACAGGTTCCTCAATGCACATTGCGGTTATGTAGCAGTAATGCAGTTATGCAACCAGTAATACACCTTGACCTTAACATTGCCCCCTTCTCAAATTTGATCGTCCCGATCAAGGTTTCCTGTCTGGTATCTCTTCAATCGATCCAGATGAACTACTTTCATCTTACTTCTAGGGCTGCATTGAATCCGGTACAAAACATCATTTATCCTCTTGATGACTGTATAAAGACCTTCCCTTGCTGGAGTTAACTTAGGGGACCTTCCTTTCTTGCGCTGTGGGTTATACAACCATACCCTATCGTCCTGTTGAAATCCCGTAGAATTAGCTCTGAGGTCGTAAAGAGCTTTCATCCGGTCACTGGCTAGCGCAATCTTACTTCTAACGGTCTGATGAATTTCCAATAACCTTTCCTTCAGTTCATCCGCGTAGTCCTCTACGTTTGTGGTGCCGTCGTCTGGTGATCCGAACGCCAAGTCACACACCAAGGCAACCGTAATTCTCGACCAAACAAAATCTTCGATGGTGAAAGTCCGGTGGTGTTGTGAACTGCACTTCTATACGCCATTAGGAATAGCGGTATGTGCTGATCCCAATCTCTTTGATGTTCGTCCACCATTTTCGAGATGTGTTCTTCAATGGTCTTATTGAATCTTTCGACCATCCCATCAGACTGCGGATGTAAAGCTGTTGTCCTAGTCTTGTGAATACCAAGCAGATCACACATCTTCTGACAGGGTCTTCTGGACAAACCGTCTGCGTTACCATGCATCTTTCCAGCACGATGTTGGATGGTAAAGTGATACTGCTGGAGCTTCTCGAGCCATCGCGCTATTTGACCTTCAGGTTGTTTCATCTCCATAAGCCACTTGAGAGCCGCATGATCTGTCCTAATTAAAAATTCTTGGCTATACAGTTATTTATGGAAATGATCAACTGCCTTTACAATTGCTAGCAGCTCCTTCCGGGTAACGCAGTAATTCCTTTCTGGTTTGGATAGAACTCGACTGTAATATTCTATCACTCGTTCTTCGCCATCTTGCACTTGTGATAGCACTGCACCTATGCCGATATTGCTGGCGTCGGTATCCAGGATATACCTCCCTTGTTGTTGCGGGTAGGCTAGAATAGGACTTGAACATAAAGCCGCCTTAAGTCTTCCAAAGGCTACATCACAATCGGTGTTCCATTCGTAGCCGACTTCATCACCTGTAAGTCTATGTAAGGGTGCAGCTATATTGGCAAATCCCTTGACAAATCTTCTGTAATAGGTGCATAAACCCAGAAAACTTCTAAGTTCATGTTTGTCGCGAGGTTTAGGCCAATCCTTGATCGCAGCGATTTTCTTCTGGTCGGTGTAAATTCCGTCTGCCGAGACTACATGACCCAAGAATTCCACTTGTCGCTGGAATAAGCTACACTTCTTCGGGTTCAAGTACAGGTGAGCATTCCGTATGCGGCCGAAGACTTCTCCTAAATTTCGCAAGTGCTCCTCAAAAGTTCTTCCCATAACCAATACATCGTCGAGGTAAACCAAGCACGTTTTCCAAGTTAATCCTCTTAACACCACCTCCATGAGACGTTCGAAAGTAGCTGGAGCATTGCATAACCCAAACGGCATGACCTTGAATTGGTATAGTCCGTTTCCTGTAGAAAAAACCGTCTTTTCTTTGTCTTCCTCGTCCAGGCCAACTTGCCAGTATCCACCAGCACGAACCTGCCAGTGTGGTTAACGTGTCGTCTATACGTGGCAGTGGGTAGCTGTCCTTCTTAGTGACGTCATTGAGCTTCCGATAGTCCACGCAGAATCGTGTACTACCATCTTTCTTCGTCACCAAAACAACAGGAGATGACCATGGACTCGATGATTCTTCGATAACTCCATCTTCTAGCATCTTATCTACCATTGTCTCCATTTCTTGTTGTTTGGACAGGGGCAACCTTCTAGGACGTTGTCGAATCGGCTGAGCATGATCAGTATTACTCCGGTGCTTCACAAAATCTGTTCTTCCACTGTTGTTCTTCTCAAAAATACTGCCATGCTTTAGCAGGAACTGCTTAGCCTTCTGTTTCTCCTCAGATGTTAGGTGATCCCATGGGTGCTCTAGATGTTTTAGTGTTTCTTTGGATGCCATTTGTGTAACAGCTGACGGCACTTCATCACATCGGGTGACACTTCTTACAGGTTCGCAGATGGCTATCTTGTCACCTTTTTGAATCTTGACACAATTCGGGAAAACATTCGCAATTCTGATCGGTATATTCTTGTCGGTGTTCACCCATGACTTTCCTACTAAGTACCTATCTTGTTTGTTGTCGCTACTTTGTACCAGTCCAACACAGCACCCAGCGATTTTCTCCACTTTACCGAATACGATCTTCTCGGTATTACCAGGTATCACCACAGTTTCCGCTGATCTTACATCCATTCTTCCTGGTCCCTCGTCTGGAGATAACATAAACTCTTCATTTCCGATATTCAGGATATTTCTCTGGTGATCGAACGAAAATCCATGTTGACGAATCACATCCATGCCCAAGATGAAGTCATCTTCAATATCTGCCACTAAAACGCTATGCTGGAACTTCAAATTTCCTAACTTCAGTTCGACGATAGCCTCTCCCCGTACAACGGCCATTTCCCCCGTAACTGTACGTAAACACACTCTTCTTCTCAGAGGCATCAGCTTCAATCCTTGCACTGAGTTAGCCCGCACCAACGATACCATAGCGCCAGTGTCCACTGTCATTCGGATTCCCTTTCCATTGACTTTCCCGTCGATCACTAAACTGTCAGCGGTTCTTCCCAGACTCCTAATGGAAAAAATCCTGGGGGCTCTGTTCTCCCCAGTCAATACTCGCCCCTTAGTATTGACTGATTTTAGTTTTCCTGGTGCCTACGTTCTCTGGATGGTGAACGGGATCGCATTTGGACACGGCAATCCCGTTTAATGTGGCCATTCCTGCCACATCTATAGCACCTTATTTCCTGGGATCTTCTATGATTCTCTGTCTGGGTGTTGTTGCTACTCTTGTTCACTAGTAACTCACATAGTTTACTAAACATCTCCTCCAAACGTATGTGAGAACTTCCGGGCTGTTCCTCGACCGTTACAGATCTTATCTTCGGTCTAGGGATGGCGCTAAAAGCAGCTTCGATTTCCAGCGCCCTGACCAGTGCTTCGCTGCTTGTAGAAAATCGGGATATTTGCAGCGCCCTCTGTAACTCGTTGTCCTTTAATCCACTGATAAAGCACTGAGCAGCGAGTTCCTCCCTAAATCCTTCCGGAGCTTCTGGATATGCCAGATGTACCAGCCGACGTAAGTCTGCTTCAAATTCCTGCAGACTCTCTCCGGACCTCTGCAGGCGTGTCTTGATCTGAGTCTGGTAAAGTTGGCATCGATGTTGGTCGCCATATCTTCTGTCCAGTGCAGCGACCAACGTTTGGTATTCCTGCTGTTGGGCTGCAGGAATAGTTTGCAGCAGTTTCAGGGCAGGGCCACGCAGCGCGATGACAAGTGCTGCTGCTTTCTCTTGGTCAGTCCATCCATTGGCAGCAGCCGCTGCTTCAAACTGGCGGTGGTACATCGTCCAGGTGGTTTGTCCATCGTAGGTCGGGGCCTTAAGGTTCGCAGTTCCTTGAACGCCAGGTGTTCTTACTTGTGCCTTGGTCTTCTGTAGGTCCATCTCTAATTTTTCCATTTTCTGCTGAAGGCGCTTCTCCAGATCTTCTACGGCTTCTTGAAGGTGGTTCTGCTGTCTTCTTTCCGAATTTTCGAGACTTTTCTGCATGCGGTCTTGATCTTCAATTTTGTCCTTCTGGCGACGTACTTCTAAATCTTCAACAATTTTCTCCAACCGTTCTTGTCTAATTTCTTGATTTTCTAGAATTTTCTGAAGCCGGTCCTGTTCTTTTTGTTTGTCGTGCTGTCGTTGAACTTTGAAATCTTCGAAAATTTTCTGAAGCCGGTCCTGTTCTTCATGTTTGTCATGCTGTCCTTGAGCTTTTAAATCTTCGAGAATTTTCTCAAGCCGGTCGTGTTCTTCTTGTTTTTCTTGTTGTCGTTGAATTTTCAAATCTTCAAAAATTTTCTCAAGCCGGTCCTGTTCTTCTTGACGGCGTAATTTTTCTTCGTCTTTTTCTTCTGCTTTCTCTCTTCTCATATTCTCCATAAAATCGCCCAATAATTTGCTTACTTCCTCCATTTTCTTCGCTTGCTCCCTTGTACCAACCATAAAAATACTCTGATTCGGTCTAAAAATCTTCCAATCAACTTAATTTCTTCTTAAAATCTTCTTGAATCGTACTTCCGACACCAATTGTTACGGATTCCCTGGGTCCACTATTTAAACTCACGATAAAATACTTAACGAATTTATTTGTCTCACTCTGTACAAACAACTTATACTATTTACAACACAATTTATGCAACTACTATTACTCTAACGGTATTTCGCGGTATTATCAAACTTCAGACTTCAGACTATCTTCAGACTATCTTCAGACTGGTCCAACTGTCAAAGCGCGGACCTTATATACCCCCTGGCGATGGTTTCTGGAATTTTCTAAAGAATTCTGTAATTTTCTTTTACTTTCTGTTGAATTCGCCAGGTTTGGCTCAATGCACGTTGCGGTTATGTAGTATGTGTAATGCAGTTATGCAACCAGTAATACACCTTGACCTTAACAATATATGTATATTCATAAAGGTAACGACTTACTCGAAATTCCTCCAATGTGTTTACACATTCTTGGTACTCCACACGTACTTTTGCCATTTTTTTATTCTGTATATCAATATTCTTTTTGGTTATTTCCATTAATGTAACTTCTTCTCTTTCGGTTTGTTCAATTTCATGTCTAAATGTATACAGAATTAACCGTATGGTTAGTAATAATAATAAATAAATTTAAATTTTGCAGTATTATCTCCTATTTAAACAAAAAAAAATTCTAAGAAAAAAAAATCGCAACATTGTTTTTTAGAGGGAGTCTAATATCGTGTACAAAATTATTTATTCATGTTGTGTGTTTATACGAATAAGACATACCTTGTGGTCCTTAGTTCTACTGTTAAATTAAATAGAGCTGGTTCACATCCCTTAGGACATACGTTAATATCTTGCTTCATAAAGCCAAAGTCGCGTGAATCGATGCTACCTTCGTCTTCTTCATAATCAGATTCCTCAGAACTTGAAGATGATGAGGATGAAGTTTGTTCATCTAGACGAATATTTTATTTGTTAATACATATTCATAATGATAAACGTTAGTTCAGTATAATATAGTACAATAATAGTAGTTCTCATAAATTATTTAGTGTTTCTGGTTTCTTGATTTTTTTTATTTCTCCATGTACGATAATTCTCGACAAATTTTTCCATTTTATTTTCATCTCGAGTATCATGTTAATTTTAAAATTTTGCTTATTACAAATTAAACTAATAGGCGATCAATTAAATGAAATGGTAATTGAACAACGAACAAACAAAGCGGAGCGTCGAAATACCGACTGGAGATGGTTCGCCGCTAGTTGTTTGCACGCGGAGCGCGCGCAACTTGAAAACACGTACCAATAGGTACGAATTGGTGCGCGCGTGCCGCGCGTTCGCGGCGCAGCGCGCCAATGTATAAATACCATTACGTGGGCATTTCCCCCACGAGAGATGGCACATGCTTTTTTGAAACATCCTGTTGGTAATTATAAAAACTTATAACAAAACTAACATTTTGCTACCATCTTAAACTAAAAATGCCTTCTATATTTATAAACTATTGTGCTAATAACGTCGAGTTTTTCGATTAAACAAATAATAATTAATTTTCAATACTGTTTTTCAATTTGAGCATAGTATGCCCATATACATATAACTAAAATACACTCAGTGTTCCCTATTTAACCCCGGGTGCTGTTTTCGTGCCGTAAGAAAAAGACAACATAACTCAGCTCCATATTAATGCTGCATAAGTCTATTTCACACGGATATTGATTGAACTGCGATTGCGCCAAACTCCGATTGATTGTTGTTTTAGTTCTATTTGGATTACTTTTTATTTGTGTGCGTAAAAGAGTGATTTTGTTTAGTTTATTGTTTCCAATCATTTTTTGATATTTTTCCAACTCCACGATAATGTGTTATAAATAATAAAAATATAAATAAAATTGAAGGTTAGGTGAAATGTCAGCACTTCATTTTCACGACACTTCCATTTAAAAACACCGACCAATGAAAACTTCTTCAGGTAAGGCATGCGCAGTTAAAAGAATATCCGGGTGAAATAGACTTATGCAAAATTCCATATTTCTCTTTCATTGTTTGGGCTTCACTTTTTGGAGATTAGGCTGAGTATATTTTAGTTATATGTATATGAGTATGCCAACTAAAACTAACCAGTAACCCGAAAAAAATCATCAACAAAGAAATAACATTTTAATTGAAAGCCTTTTCCGGTGATGCAATGCTATATTTTAGACACGTCACGTGTTATATGAGGTTTCTAGAGCGCACGGGATTGACTTGTCCAGTTTTTGAGTTGTTGATTTTTTCTCCATCACAAATAAAGGAAAAATTTTCGATAATTCTTTAGCAGAAACCTTAGTACCTTATAAAGAAATAATAAAGAAATGAAGAATACTTATTTTTCATTAAACAAAATTTATTTACCATCTGTTTTCATCTTGGGAGGTCGATATTTCTTTCTGAATACCTTTTTCAAAAAATCGAAGAATTTGTTATTTTCAGCGGCCATTTTAAACCTTTCGTGTATTTTTAATTCGTCAGATTTTAAATTTTCAATTTTTTTTTCACAGCCCTCTTTCTTTGCTTTCATAGTATCCAAAATGTCCTAAAATTAAAAGGATACATAAGGTTGTAAACAGACAATAACTAACTAACCTAACCCAAACCAAAAATGTATTATTTTGATAAATATAAAATATTGCGTTAAATAATTAAGTTAATGTAAATTATTTTATTATTATTATTTTTTTATTACATAAAATATGCGTTTAGCTGGATCCAGTAATAGATATTATTGCAGCATAATTGAAGTATACATGATAGACATTCTTTTATATTTAATGTTTATGATGTCATAATTTATGACATCAAATTGAGATGAACCGCCTATTTAAAAATAGACATATTTATTTAAATTCAAAACATAACCTATTCTCCTCAAATTTCCTAAAATATTGCTTCTGTCGAGGCGCATCCGAGGTAATCGCAAAAAAAAAATATTTAACACAACGTAGGTTCCTTTCTTTCATTTAAATTTCTTGTTATACAGTTGGCCAAAATATTACCTCTTCAACTTTGTTGACGAATTTGGATTGTTACACTACAAAATATACTCTAATAATAAATTTCAAGATGTATTTATTGTAAATATAGAAAACCAGTCGGAAACCTATATCGGATTAGAACATCTTCCAGAAAAGTTTCTAATATTTTTAAAGTTAACTGTGGATGGGTGTATATTATGTAAATCCATCATATGTCGACTCTTGTTGTTTTTAACCAGTCTTATTGGTTTATAGACATGACATCTTTCAATAATGTTGCGGACCCGTGTGGACTCGGCCTAACCTGACTAATATGCCCCGTTCCCATGATAGAAAGAATACAAGGTATGATATTGCGCAGGTTGTTCACTACGTCACAGGTGATAAACGGCACCATTGGTCGGCAAGCTCCGCGCGCCAATTTCAAACTGTCAAACAGATGACACAATAGCTTTGTTCGGGTTCTTGTTATTACCGATTCTGAACCATCCTAGAACTCCGCAGCGCATGCGCAAGTGAAATAATGTCTTCATATTTCCTTCTGCGCATACGCATCACAGTTCTAGGACGGTTCAGAATCGGTAATAAGAGAAACCCGAAGTAAGCTAATAAATGTGAAAATAATTTTTCAAATGTCATGCTAGATGATTTGACATAACTTTTGGGGTTATGTCCTAATTCTTCCCTATTTTAGGTTTTTTTTATTAGTGGCAATTTAACAATATGCATATTTTTTTGTATGGCGTATGACGTCACAGGTGGTATGCGCAAACTTAGCGAAATTGGAGCCGCTATCGATCATACCTTGTTTTCTTTGTATCATGCCCCGCTCCCATTCAAGGGCGGATACAGAAATTTATTTTAGGGGGGCCCAAATAAAAAATAATGCCAAATATGCCTTTTAGGGCGCCATTTTTAACCCAAAAGCCAGGAGATTTTAGGGGGGCACGGCCCCCCCCCCCTCTGTATCCGCCACTGCTCCCATTCGAAAGCGAATGGAATAATTCGGAGAAACAGAGAACGGCGACCAGACATAAACAGAAAATTCGACTAAGATCTAGACTGTCTGTTTCTCTCATACATAAAACCTGGGGCCTGAGGAGGGAAAAAACAAACAGCTTCGGTCGATGCGTACAATTGCCGCGCTAAATTCAAAATAAATTCCTTTAAGTTAAATAATTGTAAATAAGTTATAAATAGTTCTTCAAGTAGTTTTATCGTTATTGTTTTTATTACTTAGTGTAAAATAAATTGTGTTTAAATAAATTAGACTTTCTGTCCACACAGAACCAACGAAAAACATAACAATATGATTGGAGTGACTATACGCGAAGGAACACGGACGCAGATGCGTGCATGAATTCGACTTGATATTTTTGAGACTTGTCAAACTCTTCCGACTTCCGACTTCGATTGGTTAGAAACGGTTAACCAATCGAAGCCTTTCAATTCAACCAATAAAATTAATATCGTATCATCGTAACGTCGGACAACGGATGCATGAAAATCAAGTTTAAACGGTGGTTAAATACAGCACAGAACAGGGAAAATGAAAAAGGATAGGAAAGATCTCTATACAGGGTGCTACAAATTCGAGGTACGAGCATTGGTATCTCGGTAACCGTAATAGATACGAACATGGTTAAATTGGGGCAAAGTTGCGTTTTGGGATGTCCACCAAGATGCCATCAAAAAAGTTTTAAAAATTCCAAGGATTGCTGATTTTTTTTTGGAAAAAATGGATTTTTTTGAAAATTAATTTTATTTTTTCCTGTCGTTACTTTTTAACTGATTTATATTTAAAAAAACAGAGCCGGACTTGAAATTAGTTTAAATAAATTGTGTTCAAATGTCCGAGACAAAAAAAGTATAAAGTGTGGCCAGTGGCGGATACAGAGGGGGGCCCATGGGGCCCGGGCCCCCCCTAAAATCTGTAAATTGTGTTAAATATTAGACTTTTGGGTTAAAAATGGCGCCCTAAAAAGCATATTCTACATTACTTTTTATTTTGGCCCCCCCCTAAAATAAATTCCTGTATCCGCCCCTGAGTGTAGCATATCATTGTAGTCAGGAGATCGAGTTCTTTCAAAACCTAAAATAAAAAATGCAGGTCCGTATTTAAAAAAATTAAGTTGTTGGCCTGTGTATCTCACAAATTATCAGCTAATTTGAAAATATAAAAATACTATCGGATAGCTCTAATAAAGTGGCTATGAGAATGTGCAATTAGTTTTTAGATTTTCTAAAAAGTAACGACAGGAAAAAATAAAATTGATTTTCCAAAAAATCTGTTTTTTCCAAAAAAACTCAGAAATTTTTAAAACTTTTTTGATGGCATCTTGGTGAACATCCCAAGTCGCAACTTTGCCCCAATTTAACCATCTTCGTATCTATTACGGTTTCCGAGATACCAGTGCTCGTACCTCGAATTTGTAGCACCCTGTATAGTAGTAGATAAAGGCGGGTTGAAGAAGAATAAGAAGAAGGTGGAAAACCATAAAAAAAACATAAAATTTTGATAAATAATGTGATATTCTAAATACAATTAATATCTATTCAAACATCAGCTAAAACGACTAAAAAAGGACTATGAAAACAAAATGGGCTCTTTCACAAAAAATAAAATACCCAATTCAAGGACAAAATCTGAAATAGAAGACTATTTTCAGTATATTTATCCAAAAAAAATCGTTCCATGACATTGAATAATTTTTTTATAGGCCTTCAAAATTGCTTTAATTTGAAATAATTTTAAAGCGCCAATTGATGACGTATGAAAAATACGCCCAAACACATTGCAGAACCGTGCTCGTGAGCCAGCCAACAACTGGCAACATTGCGATTTGATTTGAACAGCACCACCTCAACTCAAGGCCAATCAACATGATATGGGAAGGCAAATATGGCGGCGAAGGCAGCGCATTATTAAATGGTTTACCTTTAACCTGAAAAGCCTGTAGTGGTTTCTCGTTCCGATTGCATACCAGAAATAATTAATTATCTTTAGTTTGTTGTGCTTCTGCAACACGTTTGTTTAGTTCTTAGTGTTCAGTGCATGGTGTGATCAGAAAATTGTGATAAAATAACAGTGTAATAAAAATCCAAACCAGACATTCCACATAGGGAAATTCAAACTTTTGTGCTTGTCGTACTCCTCTACTATTAATTATTTTAAGGTAAGAACTAGAAGTATTTATCAAGATATTACACCTAAATGAGTAAAAAGCCTTCACCACCAGTCTGCATAGTACTTTATATATGGTTACTTACAATAATCAAAAGACAGGTATTAAAGGGTAGGTATTAACATTTTATTGTAGCATACCTTTTACCTGCTCTGTTCCGAATTCTCACGAGAATTATAGAGGGGGTCCCAATGTTTCTGCTTTTATATTCCCCAAAAATGACGAGCTTCGTAAAAAATGGTTGACAGCTATCAAAAGAGATAATTTCACTCCTACTAGTAGTTCTCGGGTAATAAATATGCCTCAAAAAGGGCCAAAGGCCAAAGCCTCTGTTACCCTAGTGGGGATGATGTTATGGTTAGGTTAGGTTAGGTTTAGCTAATGCTTACGCTTCCGTCACATTAAGTAAAATATTGGAAGAATAATCAAGCTTTTTGCATCAAAAAGATCACAGAAAGATATTGACAACATTGACATTTGAAAATATAAATGGCCTGGATGTAAGTCTTTTTTAGGTCACAATTGCCCCTCACATACTTCAGAATTTATTATTAAATCCATCTTGTTCAGAATATCCAATATTTTATTGAAGAACTATGCAAAAAAGGAATGGCGTCTTTACCACAAAGACAATGCCCTATGTAAAGAGAAAGAGTAAAGAAAACTAAGCTAAGCGTTAAGTTTTACTTACGAACCCCCAAAAAGGTATTTAGTTTTTTTTCTATATAAAATCTTGAAACACATATTATATTTTTTAGTTATCCTCACCTATTATAGTTTAAATTTATTCCCATTTGTGTAATGCTGCAAAACATAGGAAAAATATTCCATATTTTTTGACTCAAGCCAGTGTAGTTTATAATTCCAAGAGCATTTACCAAGGCTTTTATTTACTTAGACAAGTAACTTCCTCTACTGTCCACAATAGTATATATTTATCAAACGTGCAGTAAATTCTAAAGTATGGTAAGTAAGTGTTTGCAGTTGAATATTTAGTTTATATTGCTATTTTCTGTCATATATTTCCGGTTATTTCTTTTTCCCATGATTTTGAACACCCTATATATGCTACCTTAAGTTTGAATATTTTAACACTACCTACCTATTTTCTGAGAAAGCAGACCTTTTTATAAAAAATAACAACTGATGTTTTCAGAAAAGTAATAATACAAAAAATGCCATACTTATGTGGAGAGCTTTAGACTCCCTGTATATTAAAAAATTAGTGAAATATTACGTAATCTAACCCGACATTTGTGTGAAACATGTCTATTTGGAAATAAAACAGGTTTTAAAATACGCGCCAAAATAAAGCACTTCTATCTCCGCCATATTGGAAAAGGTTGAATGGCTTTGTGTGGAGGTGGTGGTGGGTCAGCATGGTGGCCCGGCCGTGTTGCCGCTTTTCAACATGCCAGGCGTGACGCATTAAAAATAAAGTGCGGATTTTTATTCTGGGCTTTTTTGTTTTTATTTATTTTCTTAAGAACGACTTCAAATTTTTCAAAAGTGAGATAGCAGAAAATTCTAGAATTAATTGCTTTATTCAATTATGCTAATTCCAAAATATAGTGAAAGAGCCCATTCGCGAGAACGGTATTGTTTTAATATGGTTGACTTAGTTTCCGGTTCGTCAGTGACTTCGATTTTGTTACATTTCAAAATAAAAAATGCAGATATTGTTTTACGTTGAGTCAATAAACGTGAATAATTAAAATTAAGTTTAATCAAAACTTGTATGTATGTATTGTAAAACTTGTATTGTACCTCCATGTCATGCAATTCACTCAATTTGTTATTAACGATCTCTAAAAGCTTAAATTCTTCTGCTTCAGAATTTTTCAAAATTTGGAGCTCCTCATTCACACAAACCATGTAGATATCTATGAAATTGCCACCAATGAGAATGGGTAACCGTTCCTTCCGTGCCATATATATCCAGTTGTTAAAATCATTTATCATCTCTTCCATCTGGAGTACTTTAAGTGTCTGATTAAACAACTGTCTAGAAATTGAAATAAAACAATGTCAAACGTTAAAGTTAAATGTTAAAAAAGTTATAGCAAACTTTCACTGATTTTATTTTCTGATTTATACAAAACAACGTTTCGTATATATCAACTATCAAGTAGATATATAAAATAACATCCTAATCTACCCTATTTATACATGAGTTATGTTTATTCGGCTGTAAAAAAAACGTGAAACTGTGCTACAAACACTCCGGTAACGGGTTTCTTTACAAAAGTTTTCCAAGCCTTGGCGAAAATATTATTTTTCTTTGCCATCTATCAGATTTTCCTCACTCCTATTGTATCTGAGAGATACATTATTTTTCCTGATCAACCATTTCAAGCGGACGGACGGGAAAAAATGGAAAGATTGAAATATTTTAGAAAATGTTACTCAGACACCAGTTCTGTTATTATAACTTTTTAAGAAAAGATAGATTTTTTAGCGTAGAAAAAGATAGAAATTTACCGTACTACTAAAAAGACCTATAATGATAGTCAAATTAAAGTCGGGCTTGAAATGGTGCTATTGAAAATTCTTGGACGGACGGGACATCAAAATCCAAATTATTTTTTATGCTTATGTTCAATCTACTTTTTCTTAAGTTAAAAAAACTTAATGAAAAATGATATGTAATTGTTTTTTATCTAAAAATTGTTACTTATCTTTACAATTTTTATGTAAATAAGTAATACCTACCTATTTAATCGCTGAACTTTTGAGTAAGATTCAAATGGAGTTTCTACGTCTTCAGGAATATTAGCCAATTCATTAAAAGTTAAGTCCATACATTTAAAAACTTCTTCACATGGAATATTGCTGGAAAATACTCCATTTTCGTATTTAATATCACCTTTGCGTTGCAATGTTTGTTTTTCTAATTCATCTCCGGTTGGACACTATAAATATGATATTTATTGACTCATTTATTTAAGAATTATAAAAATCACAGACTTTTTAAGTCATAAAAACTACAAGCATAACTGACGAAAGGTTTAGATTTTGAAATTCAGGATAAACTTAAAAATTTAACTGGATTGACATTGGTACCAATAGAACTGATTTATTTTTTACTTTTTATAAGCTTAGAAAAGAAGGAGATAAAGAAGAACTAATGTAGAATATTTAGAAGGGGAGTCAATCACCGCGACCTTATAGATCTATTGTGTGTTCCCCTTTCTTGAGTTATAACGAGTTATAACTCATCATACAGTCTCAGGGCTTTAAGAAAAGCCAGTATCTGAGACGGCTCCACAGAGGCCAGCTCTCCATCCTCGACATCAGACGTGCCAAGGTTCATGGCACGAATGGTCGTCGTCTCGGCGCACTCAGTGATAAGGTGTTCTGGTGTTTCCCCATTTTCCCCACAAAATCTGCATTCGCCGTTGTTTCTCAGTTTCAGCCTACTGAGGTGTTCGTTGAGGAGACAGTGTCCTGTTAGAAACCCCGTGACAATCGAAGATTGTTTTTACTTAAATCAAGGAAAACCTTTGATTTTTTCTCGGTCATAAGTTCTAAGGAACTTTTTCGAGTGTCTTAGACCGTTGGAGGACACCCATTCCAAGTTACGGATGGAGTCTTCCAGATTCTTCAGTTCCGCTTTCAGTTGGTTCCCGTTTGGAAAACAGAACGGTTCTGGTCCAGTTAGTGGAGTGTTCGCTCCTTTCCTAGCTAGATCATTTGCTTTTTCATTGCCTTCTATCCCTTGGTGAGCAGGCACCCAGAGTAGGAGGACTTTATTTTCTTTGCCTAATTTGTTGAGCTTCTCTAGGCATTCTTTGACCAACCTCGAATTGATGGTTGCTGAGTTGATCGCGTTAAGTGCTGCTTGACTATCGGATAGGATGGCAATTTCCTGTTTTCGTTATAGTTCCTATCCAAGATAAATTGTACGCATCTTTCGATAGCGCAAATTTCTGCCTGAAGGATACTGGGGTAGGTGCCCATTGGTTCGGAGTATTCAGTTTTCGGCCCAAATACTCCTATCCCTGTCCCTGCTTTGGTTTTGGAAGCATCAGTATACCACGTGATGGTATGGTCTTTTATATGCTGAGTAAGCGTTTCTTTCTTCCAATCCTTTTTATTACTCAATACTACAGTGAGGTGTTTCTCAAAGTTGTAAATTCTTGGTATGTCATCCACTGGGAGTTGGAGAAGTGGAATTTTCTTTTTGAGGGTGAAGAAGAACTAAAGTCTATCCAACGAGCCAGGGAAGATTTCGACAGACGACGTCCAATAACGACAGGAAATGCAATTTACTTATGAATTCAAATATTGTCTTTTTTTATTTTTTTTTTCGTTCAATTTATTTTAAACTCATTTTATTCTAGCGAGCTGTCGACATTTAAGTAGATTTTATGTAATTTCTCTTGTTGGCGTGTATGGCACAATATCCATTCATATGTCCATTGTCCAATTATCTTTCTTTTTTACAGAAGATCTTGGGGAGCTGGTCTTTTTAACCTTTTAAATGTATGATTTGGTTCTGTTTTCATCAGTTGTCTTGCCAATAAGTTAGGATGGAATTTAATTCTCGTACAATACGTAAGCATTGAATACTTCTACTTCATTCTTGATTTTTAGGTCATTGTAAAGTTGATTATTTGTCATATAAAATGGGGCTCCAGTTGTCATGCAAAGAATTTTTGATTGAAATCGTTGATGTCTGATGCGGATGCTGTGTCCCGCAATTTCAAGCCGTAGGTCCAGATGGGTTTTAGTATACATTTATACAGGGTTGACCCTCTCACACGACGCGGAGGCTTCAAGGAGAACGGTCGTTTATATCGAAATGAAATTTTGGTAGCTTATGTAGATTATTTTAGAGCATTTTTTGAATATACAGAGAGTTCAACAGGGTGTCCCCAAAAAAAGTTACACATACAAGTTGTGTTTTTTGTATTGGAACTTGGAACACCCTATATATCAATGGATTTTCGAATTTTAGAAGAAAAATAAAGGCGAGTTTTATTAAAAAGGTATATGACTAAAATGTAAGGTTTTTGGTTTGGTTTGGTTTGGTTTGGTATTGTTGGACATATTTAACATTTTCTAAAAATGAAGAACAAATTTCAAATTTTAATAGAAGCTACCTAAATTGGAATTTGCCTTGTATAGCCTGATATTTCGTTAAAATAGCCATTGCATGCTAAACAAAATTAAAATTTAACCTAAAAAGTTATACAGGGTGGGACAAAATTAATTTTAAACATTGGTCACTTTTAAAAGCAAATTACTCCTTTATTTTAAATGGAACACCCAGTACATTATTGCGATATTCAATGAATAATTCATATATCTTCAAAATATTCTTAAGGTTTTTCCTAGACATTTTAGTTTTTGCGATTTTGCATCAGTAGATCTTTATTATTTGTAAAAATCTAGGTGGCTGTGATATATATTTTGTTAATTTAACAAAAATTAAAGGATGCAGAGTAAAATATTCAACGGTAATAAAAATACACGTTTAAAACATATTACAGAATTAAAACTAGATGTAAGCGTATTATTATGTGACAAATTTTAGCTAGTTGGAATCGAATGCTCAAAATGTTTCCTTTTCTGTTCACTGCATAAAATGACTCTCTTTCTAAAAGATATTTTCATGTTAAGAGGCATAGTGGCATAGTGGCCTACTTCGAAAAGCAGCCACATTTATTTCTCTCATGTTGTATGTTGTCGATAATAGTTGGTCGAGATTTGTAAGCACTGTCTTTAACATATCCCCATAAAAAACAGACTAGATAAATCAGGAGCATTTAAGCATTCTATAAATGGGTGAATGCACACTCCAGGCATCAATTAATAGATCATGTCACTTTCTCTCTCATGTTGGATAAGTAATAACTTTTGGGAAAATTCCTAAGAATTTGTCTCCCTTTTAACTGATACAAAATAATAATTATCTAGTTGTGAACGACTAGTTGTCTAGAAAGTTGTGACAGCCTGGTGACAGCTATGTTGAAGTAACGTCAGGCATATCACAGCCACCCAGATTTTTTTGATTAATTATCAAATAATAAAGATCTACTGATAGTAAATTATGAAAATTAAAATATCCAGGAAAATCTTTTTTTGAGAGGTAGCCAACCTTTATAGTATTTTGAAGAGACTTGAATTCTCGATAGAATATCAGAATAATATACTGTGCGTTCCATTTAAAATAAAAGAGTAACTTGCTTTTAAAGGGGACCAATGTTGAATATTAATTTTGTCTCACCCTGTATAAATTTTTGAGTCAAGTTTTAATTTGATTTAAAGTACAATCGTTATTTTAACTATATATTAGGCTATACCCGTAAAATTTAGCTTAGGTAGCTTTTATTGAAATTTAAAAATTGTTTTTTATTTTTAGAAAATGTTAAATATGTCATAAACCTTGCATTTTAATCATATACCTGATCAGGCTTCTTTCATGAAACTCACCTTTATTTCCCTCCTAGAATCCGAAAATCAATTAATATATAGGGTGTTCCGTTACACAAAATACAACTTTGATATGTAACTTTTTTGGGGACACCCTGTACTACTCACTATAATTTTAAAAAATGCTCAAAACTAACCTACATATGCTCACAAAATTTCATTTCATTACAAATTGTCGTTCTCCTTGGAGCCTCCGCGTCATATGAGAGGCGTTGTATTTTTATTTGGTTTAATGTCTCAGCTCAGGGTGTAAGTGACATGGACTAACTTAGTTTCATTGGTTTTTATTCTTGTATATGTTATAAACAAGGCTTTTATCCTTGTATACCTATGTTATAAACTTTATAAACAAGGCTTTTATCCTTCAACTTTTAGCCACTTTGATATTTCGGTTAAATCTCTTTGCAACTTTGCTGATGCGCCAAAGTTAGTGCGTCTTGTGTGTTCGGTAGATCGGAAGTATATATTAGGTAAAGTATTTATTAGTCCCAACACGCTACCTTGCGGAACTCCAGCTTGAATTTTAGGGAGAACTGTCACACTGTCGCCGTACTTAACGGAGAAGTGCCTGTCTTGGCAAAGCTAAGATATGATTTTATTGAAGAGATAGAGGTTTTTGCGTATTTCGAATCAAAGGCAGCGGAACAAATGGATTTGTATTCAAATGCTTCGTTGATCTTCTCTACCAACCTGTGGACCAGCTCGATATTACCATGGGCCTGTCGAAAACCAAATTGATGGTCGGGTATAAGTTTACAAGCTGTAATTCATATAGTCATGCGTTTTAGGAAGGAGAATTTTTAGAACCTTGCAAGGGACTGGGAGAAGTCTGATGGGGTGGTGATATTTTAAAGGGATGGGTTCTTTCCCGGTTTCTGAATCAAAATAATCTTGGCGTTCAAAATGCAATCAAAATAATCTTGGGAGTACAGAGTTTCTCCAGACAGATGCGGTTAAAAATTTGGGGGAGAAACTTAATCCCTATTTCTGGTAGTTTTCTTAAGATTTTGGACGTAATCAGATGATTACCAAATTTTCTAAAAAAAAATAAAAATTAACACATTTTTTGAACACAACAAAATAATATTAACTAAACAAAACTAGAAAACGTCATTTTTACTGCATCACAAGCAAATAAAAATACTTAGCTAAGAGTCATAAGTCAGGATTTCTCTGGGGGGTGCCCAGCAGTACATGGGGGGGGGGGGGGGTGCCGGCCCCCCTGTAGTTAAGCCAATGATAAAGTGTCAAATACAACGAGCCGTAACCATAGTTTCTCGATCTAGATCTAGATATATAATTACATACAAGGTATGCATTTTAAATATTTTTATATTATTTGGAACGTTTGAAATTGTTTAAAACTTATTTGTGGCGTTTGAAAAAAAAATAGAATGTTCTATTCGGAGTAAAAATTACTTTTTGTGCGTACTGTTTGAACGTACAGCCTCGCCAAGAGAAGTGTTATTTTTACTCCTAATAAAACAATACCTTGTGAACATTCAGTTTTTCCACTACATCTCTAGCACTTCCTTTTTTGTAAATGTTTTAGTCGGGATGTTTAAATGATGCGTTTAACCTAGCACTGTTGCTATTTCTTCATTTTTCGTGGATCCATTGTCATCATTTGGAGTAAATACTTCTGTCAAGTGTTTCGTTTAAATGAGAAATGTTTTTATAAGCTATTTTTTTCAAATAATAATACTAATTATTTACAGTTAATTTACAGTTTTTTTAATTAGTCTGACGGCGAGAGAACATGACAGTGGCAGTTGTTAACTGTCTTCTCTGGTATTTTAAATCAACATGACAATGATTGCATTTTCTGTCATTTTTTGGATGTTGTCGGTCGATCTCGTGCTTTCTCTAGTTGGACAAACTTTACTTATTATTTCTTAAATCTTAATGATATTTTTTGGGTAAATCAATGAAAAATTTTATTTTATAACATCCCATTGGGCTAACTAATTTTTGTTTCTTAATCATTTCCAAATATCATTTTTCAAAATCTTACAAAAAATTGTAAACCCAAATAGAAAGTTCTTTGAGAAAAATTTTTGATGTGATCTTATGAATAAAATTAGTTAACTTCTGAAAGTATCTCGAGAGATGCTTTGCGAAACACTTCGGGCATACTGTAGAGGGTGTTTTACGGTTTACAAAAATGTTGG
Source organism: Sitophilus oryzae (assembly GCF_002938485.1). Classification (NCBI taxonomy): domain Eukaryota; kingdom Metazoa; phylum Arthropoda; class Insecta; order Coleoptera; family Curculionidae; genus Sitophilus; species Sitophilus oryzae. The sequence continues at coordinate 1,270,293 of NW_022145685.1, read as the reverse complement.
ATAAATGAATACATTTACAAATTTTAAAATAATTAAAATATCTATTCTTGCCTCAACAAACACTTCCTTAACTATATCGGAATCTTCTGTTTCCATCTCAGACACCGGTAAAACTATTTTTGGTATTAGTTTCTCTTCGGGGAACTCATTCGGATCATATTTTGGAATCGGGGGATCTACTTTCCTAAAAATAATAGATTTATTTGTTATGAAATTTTATATAACATATAAATACATTTAGGCATATCCGTTATATACGTATAAATACATTTACGCTATGTCATCAGCGTACGCAGCTCAGGATCTCTCTGAGAGATCAACAGAAGAATTAAGTTAGCTTGGAGTACTTATGGAACAAACTCAATCAAATTCAAATCTATAGAACACTATTTTGTCTAACGACAGTTAGAAACAGTTAAAAAATAAAGTTGATACGATGAAAGACCCCGGTAATAGATGCCATCTATATAATTAAATACCTCAAGTAGTGGCAATGGGCAGGACACCTGGCAAGAAGGATAGACAACAGATAGAGCACAAAAATTACTAATATCAAACCTGAGATGGGACCGTAATATTAGGAAATTAGCTTAGGTTAACTTGGGCCCGCATAGCCAACAATACGGATCACATTACAAAGAGGGTATCTAAATACATATACGAGGGAGGTTATACCATAATTGAAAATTGTTGAGTAAGCTAAAAATAATGATGACGATGATGACATATATTAGTGTAATGAAATAATACAACTAAAAATGAGTTATCCATTATGTTTAGGAAGACACTGGGTTTAAAACCCTTAAATCGCACCTAAGCTTAAAAATTGGCGGGGGCCGGAACTGGTTGCAGTGAAGGGAGAAAACATCCCTAAAGGGGCGGCCATCACGGTCTTTCTGCCGAGGAGCAAGGAGAAAGCCACCACCTGCCTGCTGAGCCTTATCCAGGGTCAGAACTTCAATGTAAGGACATCGAGTTGGCGAATCATCAACTCGAGGGAAGAGGGTCATGGTCAGGTCCTCCTCACAATAGGAATTGACCTCAAATCTAAGGAGGCAATAGAGAAAGAGGGTCATATCCTCTGTTATAGATACGGGACAACACCGGTATCAGATCAAGTTAAAGAGGTGGAGAAAATGGAGACACAGATCCTCCAGCCTCCACCTCACGGGTTCCTTAGCCGGAGGCAAGCTCCTCGACTGTGAAGAGCGGTACGGAGGGCCAAATTCCAACCGTGGAAGGGTGTGTACCCTCGGAGGAAGAACTGTTGTCAGAGGAGGATGGGAAATACCCTGTCCCCTCTACAACAGGGGTATGATGGGATATAGACTGTGTGATGATTCAAGGAAGGGGGCACAATAGATCTTTAAGGTCACAGTGATTAACCCCCTCCCTCTTACTCATTCTACATTCTAAGATACTCTCAAGACTCTCAGACTCACAAATTGTCATTTTATGTCATCATCCGAACAAACTATTTCATATTCACCGACTGAAAAAAACAAGTACAAAAAAATCACTGCCTCCTGGACTATCAGACAACATATAAATAGTTATAATAATATAGTTCTGAGAGTTAAATCGCCATCTTTCAAAATACTAATAAGGAAGAGTATAGGGTGTCCTATTTTCCTGTGTTGTGCGAAGTTTCCAAACATTTTTTCTCATAAAAAAAAGCTCATAAAATATACGAAAAAGGCACCCCTCTAACTGTGCCTGTTGAGCCACATTTTGCTGCCATTAATAATAACATGGTTAGCGAAACGCCCGTCCAGTGTAAAAGTAAAAGTGTTTTAATGTATTGTGGTGATTTAGTGTTTTATTTAGCAGTATAACACCAAAGGTTCCAACCCTCAACTGTAAGCCATAAGTGTATTTATATTTATTACATACCATAACTCTTTAGGTAATTCTTCATTTATAAGGAATAATTCTTTCTGTTCTTCTTTAAGCTTTTCAATTAGTTCATATTTATAGTCTCGTATTTTAAATACCTCTTCGATGAAGTTATGTCTTAAATTATATTGCTAAAAATTAGTTAGATGTTAAAATACTTGCCAATATAAAGGATACACGAAATAATTAGTTTACCTTACAACGAAATTAAATAAATACTTAAATAAAGTATTTACATAAAAGTAAAAGGGAATAAATAAAAGAAAGCCCCAATGAAGATACATTTTTTAAAACATAAAATTATATAAAAGTCCCCACGATATAGTATAATTTTTTTTTATTTGTATCATATTACTCATTGCTCCCATTTGTCATACCTAATTATATTCCATACCCCTATTGTATATAAACATCTAGCCAGAAGTAATCCTATATCATATATTATGATCTAGAGGGAAGTAATAACTAAATTTATTTATTGGGCAAAACCACTCGATTTTCTGTCCTTCAATACTATGGGACGTAAATCCTCTCGTTGCTTTTATGGGAAGGCCGTCGTATATTTTATTTTATCTACAACCGTTTAGTTATAACGTTTTTACATCACTATTTTTTTAGTATTTCAGTTACGTTATGAGATTCATAACACAACTAGTGGTGTTATGAATCTATAACACAACTAGTTGCTATAATAATGAAAAACAACTACGAACATCTAAATATATTAACTTTTCCGGCAATAATGATTCCGTGGCACGTACTGCGGCGACTTCTACATCTGAAGGGAGACTTTCGGAATCGCTCATCATAATTTTTTAAATAATTTTTCTGGGCAAAAAGTGCTCGCGTTTACTTGACAGGGCAAACTGACCAAAACTGACCATAGAAACCGACTTTTCAAAAAAAATGTGACAAATGTCATAGTTAAAGGTGTTAAAAGTGGGCGACTAATAAACGAAAACAGCATTTTCTTATTTTTCGGTTGTAGATAAAACGTTGTACATGACACGTGCGTTTAAACATGATTACAACACTCGTGTGATTAGAACGACGAGGTCTACGACCTCGTCGTTCTAATCGTTCACACTCGTTGTAATCATGTTCATAAACACACTTGTACTGTAAATAACTATAAACGTATTTGGGCAAAACCTACAGTAAGATTAGCCATGGAAACTTGACTAAAATATGACTACCCGTAGACACTTATTCTTTCTGCCTTCCGTTTTCATGGCTAATCTTACTGTTGGTTTTGCCCAAACACGTTTAAATAAAATGTTAGACTGAAACTGATGAAGTTAATCTACATTTATGTACAAAAAAATAGCTGACCCAACACAGCCTAAGACAAAAAATACCTCAGTCTTGAGATAAATGTATACCCAAAAGATATACCAACGCAAACACAAAAATTATAAATATATAAAAATATGTAAAATAAATAAATAATAATGTTTCGACGATACCTGAAAGTCAATAAAATTAACAGTAACGTGGAAATTGTTTTTTTTTAATACAGCATACCTAGTTTAAAACGTCCGCAAGATATACTCGTATTTAAGAATTGTTTTCTGTCACTTTCTGTTTCACCGAAAATGACTACAACTTTTGATTTTTAAATGGCACCCTCGGTATTTTTTACTTTATTCAATAGAAAATAACACTCTGAATAGAATGACATATCCTATGTCAACTTTTGACATTTTCGCATATTATGGTTTATTTGAAATTATAACAGGCGGTTCATAACGACAATTTGACTTGAAATACCAAGTGTATGGTATCAAATTATTCGTAAAAAAATGCCTTTTCCAAATATGCTTATGAGCCACCCTCGTTCCATTTGAAAAAATTGAGATATGATTAAAAATACAATATATAGGGTATCTTTTAACCGGCCAGTACAAGACATTAAAAACGTTAGACCATCAGATCTAATTTTCCAAGACCCCTTGATTAAAAATTAGCGTTTTTAACATAGTCATGGCACTCTAGATTGAAATTTAAAATACGATTTTTTATTAAGCGAGAATACCAAAAATTTGACATATGATATGTCATTCTATTCAGAATATCATTTTCTATAGAATAAAGTAAAAAAATACCGAGGGTGTCATTTAAAAATCAAAAGTTGTAGTCATTTCCGGTAAAACAGGAAGTGACAGAAAACAATTTTTTAATCAGAAAAAAATAAAAAAGTTTTAGGGGGAGCCACTTTTGAGACGCACCCCGTATACTAGTGATGGGATCACTCGAGTAAAAAATACTCGGTTACTCGAGTTTTCAAATCCTCGGTATGTATCGAGGATTTTTGTCGATCCTCGAGGATTAAGCTTGATTTTCATGTATCCGTTATCCGGTTTAAAAACTTATTCATCATAGTACAGATCGGTGATTTACAGGGTAGACAACCCACCGTAGGCGTAACACACGGTTGATAATAGTTGGTTTGGTTAGATTCTAAAAAAATAAATTGTATTATATCTATTTACCTTGCCTCTTGTGTCCAATAGCTTCCTGTAATGTTTGACTGTTGTTTCCCGATCTTCATCGTTCACTTTGTAGTCTGGGCTTTCTTTCAATTTATAGTCACCAAAAGATATTTTTGCTTCGGCCAGAAATTTCTCATCGTCTGGATGATTTTTCCCAGGTATTGGTTTTTTGGCCATAAAATGTTCCCACTAAAAGTGCATTCTTATTTTAATATTCACTGAATATCAATAATAATTAATTACAGATACTGTAATAATATGTCTGTATTTTCAACCTTCTGGGGAAAGTATCACTGCTAAAAAATAAAAATATACAGGGTGTTCCTTAATGACATGCTAATATTTAAGTAGGTGATTTTTGGACCTATTCTAAGAAAAAAAAATCATAGGAATATATGTCCTAAATATCTTAACTTTTCAGATACAGGGTGATAAAATTTTCTATTTTTTTTCAAAATATATCTAATTTATATATAATTTGAATCTTTTTTTCAAAATATATCTAATATTTGATATCAAGATGCATATTTTGATTAACAAAAAAAAATCTCTCCTAAAAATCTTATATGGGTATTTCGTCACTGCAAGAAAATCTACAAACTTAACTACTTTTGTAAACACTTCTAAAAAAAAACGTTTCTTAATTTCCTTTCAGCCGATGCAGAAATGATTTTCACCCGACAGTCACCGCATTAGATTTTCAGCGATTTGACCCTAAAATGAACTGATTTTAATGTTTTAAGCAAAAATGCGTCGGACGAAAAAAATGAAGAGATAGACAATGTTTAGAAATGAATGGATATTTTGAAGATAGTTTTTATTTTAAGAGAAATCAGTAGTGTAACACTTTTTTTCCAAAAATATTCAATGTAAAACCCGTATAGACGGCGCTGGTTGAAATAAATAAAATTCTTTGTACACCAAAAAAGGTATTTTGATGGATAGAACATGTATTAAGATTCATAAAGATATCTATAATAAAATCAGAGTTATTGTGAAAAAAGTTTTTTTTAGAAAATTTTACTCCCCTGTATCTCAGAAATTAAGATGTTTAGATGTTACATTCATATGAAGTTTTTCTCTTAGAATAGGACCAAGAATCACCCCCTTAAATATTAGCATGTCATTAAGGAATACCCTGTATACTTCACGATCCAGAAAAGAAATAACTACGCCTATTTACTTCAGAAGTTACCATAAAATGACGATCAATAATATTCACATTTTTATTTAAATATAAGGCGAACTCTTGAAAAATAGACACTACGGGAATATTAAAAGAACATTTCTATCAAAGCCACACCTAATGACTTTTATCTGGAATTTTACCATATTTTACCGTTGAAAAAAACAACATCTTTGATAACAATTAACAATACCTGCTAATATCTGCAAAACCGTTAACACTTTTAAAATGCTTTAAATACAAAAAAATGTTTGGTTTGGTTTGGTTAGGATATGAGATGATGTTTCGTTAAAGAAACCGTAGAAAATTTATTCTATATTTTAGAAAATTTGTCTTGGAATTCTATATGATTGATGACGATCTATTTGAAGTACAGAACAACTATAGTATGTAAGTCATTAGTAAGTACCTAGCTTAGTTTTGATTTCATGACATATCTTGATATTTTTCATGACATTATAATAATATTTTTTTTTAAAGTTTAAAAATATATTTTTTTCATTTATTTATTTATATCTCTGAAATTATAAAAACCAATTAATAATATTTTAGGACTACCTATGTAAAGCTATTAAGAAGTTTTCTGTCTAAAAAAATTCCGATCTACTGACATTTTTTGGGCCGCCCGGCCCCACAGTGTTGTGTGCCATGGACAAAAATCAAAATACCAAAGTCATTTAAGCCAAATCTTTGAATAAGAAGACTAAGGAAGGAGCATATCAAAAATCTTAGGTACACCGCGATGGGCCTCAAATATGGCCGACTTAAATTCCGGTTTATCAGTGTCGTTCTAATTTTATTTAAAAAATGTAAAACTATGATGTAGGGTAGACGTGGGGTAGACTCAATAATTTGTTGTTTTATTTTACGTTGTGAATAAATGTTGGTAGTTATTAAAATTGTTATAAAAATATATAATTCTAATAAAAATAGATAAGTTATAATAAGTATTTATTAACACAAACATCCGATACGCTACTGAAGCAGGTAAGCCAAATTAACGTATCTAAATTCTTTGACAACTAATCTTTGACAAGTAATAAATAAAAGCTAAAATGCAAGAAAAATATATAATTTAGTTACTTTAAGTGAATTTCATAAATGATCGGTTTACTACACGTATGTATATTATATAGTCACTTACTAGCGAAAAGGTGTTCCATTATTTCACTCAATTTTTGCCGAGATCTACCGCACGCTACACAACCAACTATTTTAGAGTCTTTTTCGATAAATCGCGATAGTGTCACTGTTAATTTAAGTTCTGCCACAATTTCCATCTAGATTTACTACCTTTATACAACTATCAGTAGTAGAATAAATAATAAATAACATAAAATAAGCTCCGTAAAGACTGACAAATCCACAAAATTTCAAATCAAATTCAAATGTGTCAAATGAATCGTCAAACAGAACTGTCAAGGATCCCCACCCTAGAGAGCTTTTATGGTGGCTTTTCCGCCCACCCGGCCCACCATGCATGAATACATGGATAGCATTATGCTCCTTCCTTAGTCTTCTTATTCAAAGAGCCAAATGTAAAAATAATGCTTTGCATCTACAAACCTAGTAGGCTTAGATAAACAAATTAGCAGCCGTTAAATTGTTGACAGTAATTTCTGCTGACAGCGTAAAGTCGCATTAAAAATCTGTCCCGCGTGTTATAATATAGATATCATATTTTCAAGAAAGTTTTTAGTGTTATAACGTGAGACGACTTAATATTGTAAGAATTTCATATAATGGACAATAAAATTAGAGGTAAAAACTTTAAGAATTCGGTAAAATATATTTTATTGCTGCTTAGTTTTCGATACATTCATTCTCTAAAATTGTGTATACCAAACGTTGCAGAAATAATTTACTCTAATATTTGGCGAATCTTATAAAAAATATATGTCAAAATATATCGGAGAAATTTTATAAATTGTTTTTTGATGTATTCAGCTAAATGACAATGCTTTTGATTTTTGCGAATATTTGCGAATTTTCATTATTTTCGTTTTTTCTTAGACGTGAACATTGTTGTCAAAAATAGAGAGTTATTTGAACATTGGCTCAAGTCGAAGAAATCAGAAAAAACAAATAATATTTTTCTAAAATTGAAGGCTTTACTCAAAAATGAAGATATTTCGGATGAAACAGTGCATGTTTTGCGTAAAAAAAGTTCATTTTTTGCATGAACTTGGAGAAAATATGGAAAGAAGTCGCAATAAATATCGAACAGAAATCGCAAAATATTTCAGAAGCGACATGAAGTCTGGTTAAATTCTTTTTTTACCCAAAGTATAACATCTTTTGCTACTACGAGTTCCGAAAACGCTAGTTCAAGCCGTGGAAGACCTCGAAAATCGTTTGAAGAAGCCTCAATAAAAACCAAAAAACGAAGAGTAGAGGAGCTCTTAACAAAGCCAACTGCAGAATTTCAAGTCAGAACCAACATGTTCAAAAAAGACAATTTTACCAGGTCTTAGCGCAAAACAAGCGCTAGCATTATATTTAGATCTTAATTTGTCAGTAAAAAAATATAACATATTAAGATCTGTCGTAAACGTTATACATAAAGACTGTTTCCCGAGCTACCACGCCCTAGTACAAACCAAACAATTATATTTACCAACAAACATTAATGTCACTGAAATATCAGCCGAAATCAATCTTCAGGAAGTTCTAGAAAAAACGGCGTCAAGCATTCTAAATATATTGACAACTGATCAGTTGAATTCTCGCTTAAAGTTAATTTGCAAGTGGGGTTTCGATGGTAGCTGGGGGCATAGTCTTTATAAACAAAAATTTAACCAAGACATAAATAGCACGGATGAATTTATGTTTTAATAGCGTTTTCACCCTTAAAATTAGTGGACTTAACAAGCGATTCAGTTATATGGCAAAATCCAAGAACGTCCTCAACTCTATTTTGCAGACCAATAAAATTCGTATTTTTAAAAGAAAATGCCGAGTTAGTTCGCTTAGAACAAGATAAACTTAAAAAAATAATTAATCAGTTAATTGATTACAACACCTGTTACAAAGGAAAGAACATTAATATTTTATTCGAGTTATTATTTACGATGTTCGATGGGAGTGTTGCAAATATTTTGTCCAACACTAATTCCACTTCAAAATGTTTAGTCTGCGGAGCTAGTCCCAGAGATGAATACAGACGTTGCCTTAATAAACTCCCTAATGTTCAAAATTATCGTTTCGGACTATCCACGTTACACTGTTGGATTCGTTTTTTCGAATGTTTGTTACATATTGCTTATCGGCTACCTTTTAAGAGGTGGCAGGTAAGGGGAACTGAAGATAAAAGAAATTTTGAAACAACGAAAAGACGAATCCAACAGGATTTCAAATGTAAAATGGGATTGGTGGTGGATAAACCAAAGCCAGGTTACGGGTCAACTAACGACGGCAACACAGCCAGAAGATTTTTTAATGATCCCGAAATGTCTGCTGCTATAACAGGAATTGATAAACAGTTAATTTTGAAATTTTCGTTAATTTTAAGGGTATTAGCTAGCGGTTATAAAATAGACACCACTAATTTTGGTGTTTTATTAAAAGAGACGAGACAATTATATTTACAATTTTATCCTTGGTATTATATGCCCAGTTCCGTCCATAAAGTTTTGGTGCATGGGTGTGATATAATCCAATTTTTCGAATTGCCAGTTGGCCAGTTGTCAGAAGAAGCTTTGGAAGCTCGGCACAAGGAAGTGCGACAAATTAGATTATATCATTCCCGCAAAACGTCGAGGATTAACTCAAATATGGATATCATGAGGGCTCTATTATTAACCTCTGATCCGGAACTATAAAGTCTTAGACGAACTTCTTCTACAAAAAGTTCTAAGCTTGATAGTCAAATTAAGGAATATCTGTTACTCGATAAAACTTTTGATTCCGATCAGTTATATCCTGCTGAGTTAGTTCCAGACTTAACCAATAGCGAGGACGACGAAGATAAAGAAAATTAAGAATCGGAATGATTAAAACACACTTTTTTTCCTAAGAACTTTTGTAAATATGTTTATGGTTAATAATGTACCTAGAGAGTTTTATAGTTTGAACTGACCTTTATTATATCCGGAACAAATCAAAATTTATACTTAGATAATATTATAGATCGTAATGATAGATATTGCAATAGTAAGCCAATTCAAAACACTACAATTTTTTTTACCCAGTGACTTTTGGATTATCCTGTATAATATAACTTTAAAAAAAATTGGGTAAAACGTTTTTGACAAAACAACAAAATTCAAAGCCTTTTAATGTTATAAAGAAAAATACGAATTTAACCTTTTTCAAACTGCCAGTTTTATCGGTTTCACTCTGTATAAATTAATTATAATTGTGATTCTATTATTGCTTTTTATTCTTCTGTTAACATACTTGATAATTACAAAATATAGTTAAAATCTGAGCCCTGCAAAAGAAAAAATGATTTTTTGTCCTTGGTCCCTATACCCTCGCGACACTGTGCGCCCTTTAGAAGTATTTTTTTCCTAAAATAGGCTCTAGTACATATTTTAGGCATATTTTAGGTATGTACATAGACAAAATTCCTCAAGTTCTTCGATTTTTGAGACTAAGTTGGTATTTTTAAGTATTTTGGGGTAAGTTCATAATATATTTGCGTTCCGTGTATAATAGAAAAAAGGATTTCTTTTAAACGTTTCGTAAAAATTATTTTTCTTTCTTAAGACTGGATTTTGTAACTTGTCAAATACAGGATTTATTCATATATATTTATTTTTGAAAGACGTTTTTATTATGAGTAATACTTTTATCTAAAGAGTCATTCCAAAATTGGCTGCCAAGAAGTGCCAAAAATTTCAAAAATGATTTTTTAGAGACAATGTCGATAGATAAAAAAGAGTTGTTTTCTATTTCGTACGAAAGCAGTCCAACTGAAGAGAAAAATAATATAATAATATTTAATTTTTATATTCTTTTCGGAAAACTTTACCACCCTGTATGTTAAAAGTTATGAGGTTTAAGATATATTCAAATATACATTCAACATGAAGTATTTTTCTTAAAATGGGTCTAAGAGTCACCTCCTAAATACTAGTATATTATTTAGGAGCATCCACTATATTAGTGACTTATTTAAACAAACACCCGGTACATAAGTACGATTAATTTATTTTACTTATACCGGGTGCGTCTCAAAAGTGGCTCACCCCTATAAATTCATTATTTTTTCAGATAAAAAAATGAGATTTGATGTGTTAGTATATGACATAAATTAGGATTGATTGACATATTGTTTTTGGTCATTTCATCCTGTTTCACCGGAAATTACTACAACTTTTGATTTTTAAATAGCACCCTCGGTATATTTTTACTTTGGTCGATAGAAAATGACACTCTGAAATTGACTTCTCATATGTCAAATTATGCTTACAAAAAATTGTATTTTAAATTTCAATCTGGAGTGCCATGTGTTAAAAACGCTAATTTTTAATCAAAGAGCCTTGGAAAAAATAGATTGGATTGTCTAATGTTTTTCGTGTCTGGTTCTGGCTGGTTAAAAGATGCCCAAATCGTATTTTTAATCATATCTCAATTTTTTCAAATGGAACAAGGGTGGCTCATTAGCATATTTGGAAAAAGAACTTTTTTTACGAATACGTTGGTACTACCACAGATTAGGTATCCTATAAGTATACCTGAAGTATACAGATAAAAATCTTGTGGTAAAGGTGTGGATCCGGTGGCTGACCGTGAAGCCCATATTTGCTGCATTTGATCATCGATACTACGCAAGCGCACATCGTCGATGTTGCCAAATTGCAGTTTATTTTGGAATCATTTGCAGTTGAAAATTTTTTTTGACTGTTAATTGCTGTTAATCAATAATAATACAAATTCTATAATTAATTTTATCATTTCAGATTTATCTTGATGTTCAAAATTAAGGTAAGAAGGATAATGAAGATTGTGAAATGAAAATATTATGAATATATAAAATTCTAATAATAATAACATTTATTTATATATTTACATTAGAATTAAAAATTATCATGTACGGATTTTTTCTTAATGGTTTTAAACTTATTAGAATTATTTTATTTCTTTCAAGTTATCTAATTTCTAGTTATTTACAGGCAACAATAGTTTTGATTATATGTATTGATGTTTTGAAATACTACCATGACGAGTCTTATAGAACAATACACGTCAATGGGAGATAGAGGTAACATCTTACCTATAATGTTACTAATATAATATACTTTGATTATAATGTTTGTATCATAATTTCTTAAAAATATCAAGTTAGTGGATTAATAGCAATTTTAGACATATATTTTATCGAAGAGTGTGTTGATAAGACTAAAATAAGCTGAATAAGCTTTATGTTTTATCTTTTTCTCTTTAGAAGGGAGATGGTTTGTGTCGTAGAATACATTACAGCATTTAATATCGTGTACTTTGATATTCTTTTCTTAATTAACTGTAATTTCTTGTTACCTATAATGCCAAATCTTGACAATATGGTGAAGGTTGAGTTTTGATCTTATTAGTTTTATAGCTGTGTTTATACAAGACCAAATTAAGATTAGTTTGTAATTAGTTTGTGATTTAAATTAAGATCTTTCTTATAATATTTTTTATGTCTTAATCTTAATACTATATTATTCTTTGTCTGGAAAATAAATGTTAAAATATCTTAATTTTGCATATCCTATTCCATCCTTCCATTAGGAAAAATATGGTTTATAAATCATATTATGCTAAGAAAATCACATAAATTAGGTGTAAGAGTAAAGAAATCTTAAGGTAGCAGAAAAATTAATGCAATATATGTATAAGCAGAATTAAACAAGGTAACTGTAAATGTTGCTGAAGCTGATCCATCCTCCATAGTTTTGATGGAATGTTAAAAAAAACTATTAGGAACATGACATGGAGCTACAGCATTTAAAAATTAAAAAAAAGAAAAAACTTGGACACATCCCTTTTAATTCCCCGAATTTTTAATAAAGCACTTTTTAAACATAGCATTATAATCTAGAGCAATTAGATTAATTATAGGAATCTAGAATTGTATTTCTATTTAATTTTATTGACTATGAAAATACATAATAAGCGTTCACGTTTCACGTGTTGTGCGAAATATTAAAATAATAATATAAATAATATACCGCGTACTATGATTGAAAAAAACAGCGTCAGCGATAGCTATGAAATGAAGATCGTTGTCATTTTACATGGGAAATGTCCTCAATCGTTATTTCCCAGCCAACTGGACGCCGTTTTTTCGATCATACAGTATATATTGACAAAAAACACTGAAAAGCACATATTTGTTTTCTACTGAAAATAATTCCAAAATAACTTGCAATCTGGCAACATCGAAGATGTGCGCATGCGTAGTGTCTGTGACTATATGCAGCAAAAACTCGTTTCAAGGTCAGCCACCGGATCCACACCATACGAATCTTGTCCCTAATTCGTGGTACGAAAATTGTTTTTTATGACGATGTGCAAACGAGTCAAATTTCCTGTGCGCAAAAATAAACTCGCGAAAATAACAATAAACAGTGTAATAGAGAGATATCGCTAAACCGAATAGCGTGCATGGACGTTAATAAGGCCAGGTGTTAATTCCTTTACGTGAGATGGTATTAACTCTCTTCATTTATAGTTATCGGATCGGAAAGAATTCTGATCCGCGCTATTTAAACTAATCCTAACTTTGAATTTAAAACTTTGAAATTGTTTTGTTTACTAGGTATTTTAAAACTAAAGGGCTAAAGTGCTTATTTCTAGTGCTTTATTGTACAACGTCTGCCAATGGGTTTAGGGCAACAAGCAACAAATTCTTTTAGAAGGGTTAAGTCGTTATCTGCTGTAAACCTAAGACTCTTTATAGGTTCTTTAGTATTGGAAGAGGTGGAATCCATATTTTGGGCCATATTTATTTAATTAAAACTAATCCCAGCTACTTAAATATCAAATTACCTAATAAAACTAAAGCAATAATTCAAAACAATTCAAACATAACCTAAAATAAAAGATCTCGCCGACCGGCTCCGGTTGTCAAATACCCGCAGATGTCCATTTAAGCAATTTTTAAACGTTATCAGAGGTTATTTAGAAAGAGCGCTTGGTGTAATTGATCCGCAAATTACGTCAGGTGGTAACGTTATTAGCGGGTGTTGCGTTAAAAATTGACCCGCGCATATCGTAACCCGTGTCGTAACCATGATAAGGTACGCGTAAATACTGAATGACGCTATTCGGTTTTCCGATATCTCTCTAATAACTGTGCCGGTCAGGCGCTGTGCACAATTTTAGAGGCCATAAGTGGGCGTGCTATGTGCGCAAATTAGTCACCTAACTACTCTAACTAGTGCCCGATTCCGAAAATTGGAACCACGAAAAACAATAAAGAAAAAACAAAGATTATAATCTGTATAATCTGTGGTACTACACACTTGGTATTTCGAGTCAAATTGTCGTTATGAACCGCATGTTACAGTTTCAATCAATGTCAAAAGTTGACATATGATATGTCATTCTATTCAGAGTGTCATTTTCTATCGAATAAAGCTTAGACAAGGAAAGAGAGGGGACGGCTAACACGCATATTTTCCCGTGATCGGTTAGGGAGGCCAAAATTCGATCGGCGGCCATACTTTGGTGACAAGATTTCGAGGTGACACCGAGAGAATTTTTATGTTTTTTGTGACAACTGTTTTGTTTTAAATTTATAAACTGTATTGTTTAGTATGGTGAGATGTTCAGCGTATGGCTGCAAAGGCCGAAGCGAGAAAAAAGTGGCTGGAATTACATTTCACAGGTAAAAATCGATACACAACTTTTGTTATGTGGTCATAAAATGTAATTTTTTTCATTATAGCAGTAAAAATATGTAAAATGCTTTTAATATGTTTTGTACCACATCCAAACCAAACTATTTTTAATAATTCCAAGTAGTATTTTCAATATCCTTTATTATAATTATTATGTTTGAAACTATAAATAATGCTACTCAGTATGGATTTCTCCAGTGGTGTAGGGAATTATCAGAGAACTTTTTTTATATATTTTACATGTAAAAAAATGTATAAAGTATTGTTATCAAATATGTAAAATAATTGTAAACTATAAAAAAAAATAAAAATTCTAGTGATAAAAAATCTATATGTATAGTTGTTATATAAAACGTAAATTTACCTGCCAAGATTTGCTGGGGGTGGACAAACTTGTGGTGGGCTACTTGTTACTACATATATTTTTTTAAACATTCTTTCAAAAAATTTGCTAATTTAGGTGTATAATAATAGTCTCAGTGAGTAATTAATAAATTATTTTTTTGTGGAAAATTAGGATATTCTTATGATTGAAGGTAAAAAATATTAAAAATTACATTATTCGTTGAATCCATACGCAAGTGTAAAGGGGAATGGCTAGATTCATTATTATACCGTATGGTCGAAAAAAAACGACGTCCAGTTGGCTTGTAAATGACGATCGACGACATTCCCCATATAATTTTACATGTAAAATGACAGCGATCTTCATTTCATAGCTATCGCTGACGCCGTCTTTTTTCGATGTCGTTTTGTATAGTTTTTATGTCATTTTATATGTAGAATTATATGGGGAATATCATCGATCGTAATTTACAAGCCAACTGGACGTCGTTTTTTTTTCGATTATACGGTATAATAATGAATCTAGTCAATTCCCTTCACACTCGCTTACGGATTCAATGAATAATGTAATTTTTAATATTCATTTGTGAAATTGTCATTTCCAAACAAAATAGAAGCCGTTTTTTTTATCATACCTTTGAATAAGAAGACTAAGGAAGGAGCATATCAAAAATCTTAGGTACACCGCGATGGGCCTCAAATATGGCCGACTTAAATTCCGGTTTATCAGTGTCGTTCTAATTTTATTTAAAAAATGTAAAACTATGATGTAGGGTAGACGTGGGGTAGACTCAATAATTTGTTGTTTTATTTTACGTTGTGAATAAATGTTGGTAGTTATTAAAATTGTTATAAAATATATAATTCTAATAAAAATAGATAAGTTATAATAAGTATTTATTAACACAAACATCCGATACGCTACTGAAGCAGGTAAGTCAAATTAACGTATCTAAATTCTTTGACATCTAATCTTTGACAAGTAATAAATAAAAGCAAAAATGCAAGAAAAATATATAATTTAGTTAATTTAAGTGAATTTCATAAATGATCGGTTTACTACACGTATGTATATTATATAGTAGTACTTACTAGCGAAAAGTTGTTCCATTATTTCACTCAATTTTTGCCGAGATCTACCGCACGCTACACAACCAACTATTTTAGAGTCTTTTTCGATAAATCGCGATAGTGTCACTGTTAATTTAAGTTCTGCCACAATTTCCATCTAGATTTACTACCTTTATACAACTATCAGTAGTAGAATAAATAATAAATAACATAAAATAAGCTCTGTAAAGACTGACAAATCCACAAAATTTCAAATAAAATTCAAATGTGTCAAATGAATCGTCAAACAGAACTGTCAAGGATCCCCACCCTAGAGAGCTTTTATGGTGGCTTTTCCGCCCACCATGCATGAATACATGGATAGCATTATGCTCCTTCCTTAGTCTTCTTATTCAAAGGATCATACAGTATATATGTATATACACGTTTAAAACATATGTTATTACATTATTTTTTATTTAATTATACATTATACACACGTTAATAAATAAATAATTGTCTTGATAATCAGTCCACTGTGACTGTTAAATAAATTTTGCATTATCGACTTAGATATTCTAATATTATAAAGGTGAGACTATAAAATACAAAATTGTATATGCATTACTCAAAAATGAACGATATATTAGTTTACGTTTTAATAAATATTTTGTACCGTCTAGGTACAAGCTAATTTCTGATGCTACGCCATTGGAGAATTTCGCGTGGTGACAACTTGCCTCACTTTCAGCTGCCGTGTTACCTGTCCCCTCTCTTTCCTTGTCTAAGGAATAAAGTAAAAATTATCGAGGGTGTTATTTAAAAATCAAAAGTAGTAGTCATTTCCGGTGATACAGGAAGTGACCAAAAACAATTGAATACGTCAACCAATCCTAATATAAGTCATATACAAACATAGCACATCTCGTTTTTTTTTATCTGAAAAAGTAAAAAAGATATAGGGGTGAGCCACTTTTGAGACGCACCCGGAATAATCTACATCCCTTTCCGACTGTCATTCAAAAAATATACGTTCCAAGTTTCCAAAACATGTATTTTTGAACATGTTTTTATTACCACCTAATTCTGCAATAATGACCTCAGTGCAGATACACATTTTTAAAATTAAAACACATTTTAAACACATTTTTTGAATAAAACGTTTACTTGAATTTCTCTATCAATATAAATACGTAATCTCTATCAATACAAATACGTAACGTCCATCTCAGTTGCCGATCGATTTTCAGATGGATTTCAGTTTCTATTTTCAATTTATTTCTGGTATAAATGCAGGCGTATTTCCTTTCAATGCAAATTACTTATAGTCAACAAAATATTGTGATAAATCGAATGAAATACACCCATGCATCGTCAGAGATAGTAATATCACGGGTAATATCATAGTCAGAGATAGATAAATAGTACCTATTTAATACATCAAATAGAAGATAGAAGCAGAAGATAGAAGCGATGCATCGAAACCACCGATCGAAACGCAATGATATCGATGTTTTTGATACATCGATGCATTTTCGACATTCCTAAGAAGAAGAGCCAAACAAAAACATAACCTAAAATTTTCAAAGCTTGATGACAAGCGGTTTTATAAAAGTATATTTTCAAAATAATCTAGAAAATCTTTCTGAAAATTTCTGTTGAAACACCGTATTTAGTGCACAATGGCCTCCGGCCTTTTCGGCTGGGAATTACTATATGGCAGCGTACAGAACGATGTTAAAACAAACCAAGACATTATTATTTGCCTCACGCATTTAGTTTTGGTGTCTAATGGATTTAAATGTATTGGATTGGGAGAGAGTAAAAATATAGATGGATCTGAGGCAAAAAGTGAAACTTTACCGAAAGGATGGAATCAGGATTATGCTATACGATATGTATATCAAGGAAGGCTGTACAATTTAAAAGGAACCAGTTTAGATGATGGTATTATTATTAATTTAGTACGAGTTGATGAACGTACTGTTGGATCTATACAATTAAATACTCGTCAAGTTGTCGCAAAATCTGGATCACTTGATGAAATGATACCCGATAATAACAATATTGTCAATCAAATTAAAAAAGAACTTATTGATGCTGTGATAGTCTCGAAGAAAACTCAAGACAATTCAAGTCAAACTCAGTCTAATCCTACAAGAACAAGGGATGAAGATCGAGAATCACCTGATTACCTTAGAGATTTTCCAATTCCTTATAGATATGGTTCTCAACCTGCAGTCGTAAGTAAATTAATATACATATAAGTATATTTATTTTTTATTCCCCGTGAAGGGTTGAAAAAAAATATGTTTATTTATTTCCAAAGAATACATGTTTTTTTTTGGTTTACAACTGGTTTTGTTTTAATATTGATTTTAACACCAAATTTATGTATAAAAGGGTATAGCCAGATTAATATGGGAAATCTGCCCCCGCGGCTTTTTTAACTTGCACTCAGGGGATTGATTTGGTGTCAAATCAAAATAATTCACCTAAATTTTTAGCTCTTTAACTGAAACGGTTTTCCAGATTTTCTAAAAAACTGTTTTTTCAATTTTTTTGTTTTTATTTTTATAGTAAAATTCAAAATTAATTAATTATGATTTTTTTTCTAATTCGTAGAAGTCTAAGACATCAAAAAATAATATGATCATGATTCTTAAACGAAAAGCCAATTTTTAGCGGAGGAAAGAAAATTAAACTCTTTGTTTTTTAACCTTTGTGAAAGATGTCACTCACTAAAAATCGTCAGAAAATGTCTTTTTTCTACAAACGTCAGTAAAAATGTTATTTTTAACGCATGCTGTCAGTGCCTAAAATGTGAGCCTTTATGTCACTGATGGTAAAAGTCATTTACTTTTAGCACTGGTGCTAAAAGTAAACACTGGTGCTAAAAGTTACGTGATTTACTTTTAACACTGAAGCAACTGAAATAATTACCCTAGCAACCATAAACTTCATAATTAATTTGATTTCAGAATGACATATTACACAAAACATCCCCCTTTAGAACTTCGTCTGTTATGTTAAGAAATGAAAGTAAATAATAAAGCGCCTCTCGTGTTTGTTCGCACTTAAAAAATTTCATTTAATGCCTGTATATATTTTTAATATATTTTTTAAATTTACATTTTTTTAATTGTAAAGTAATACATTTCATTTAAATGGAATATATTACATAACAATTATGTCAATTACAGGATTACAAGCTTGTTTTCTAACATTTTTTAAATAAAACGAATTATAAAATTTCAATGTATGTATATTTGTCGTAGGTATGAAAAAAGTAAAATATAAAATGGACAAACGCTTACTTACATTGCAATAAAACTTCCACTTTTAGTTTTGCAATCCAAACGCAATATTTCTATGTCACAAATAAAAATATCCGACAACACTAAAATCCCTGAAACTTTCGCGGCTGACAACGAAAACTGAAAAATTAAACGGCACTTTTTGTTTTGGATCTGTATATCAACATTACGCTGTACTATTAGGGAGTTTTCGTTGCTTTAAAAAAATTCAACGGTACGGTTAACGGATACGTATCCATAACCGCTATTTTGACAGATAAAAAAACAGTTTTCGGACTTTCGGTTCATCGGTTCGGAGCCGACATACGATACGCTAACCGAAAACTGACAGCTAAGCACAGACCGTAGCGTAGTGTTTTGATTTTTGGTTTTTGTATCGTTGTTTGATTTGAAAGTGCTTTATATGACTTTATTGGGTATCGCTATATAGGATGGACAATTTAATTTTATTGGACTCTAGTGATGAATCGGATTTGGAGGATGCTATGCTGTTGGAAGGGTTTGAAAACAACATCGAATATCGAGCAGAACTTTATGGGGAGTTCAACCTAGAAATATTATCTGACCAAGAGTGCAAAGCTAACTTCTGCTTTGAAAAAAGACATTCCTCGATTAGTTGAAGCACTAAGAATTCCCAACGAGTTTAACACAGATAAAATAAATAATCAAAACATAAACAAAATAGAATGATGTTAGGTTAGATCTGTATTTTTCAATGTTGTGTTTCTACTGCGCTAGTGCGCATGCGTACCGCTATGTTAACGGCTTTAGCTAACGTCCGTAAAATATCGGCAGCTAGCGGTTACGATATACGATAATCGAAATTGAAATGTCAAAGTTGTCAATTAGCGTTAACCGGAATAGCAATTTGTAAGCAACAAAAACCCTATTATACGTTTGTTGTTGAAATAATATAAAATATCTAATTATAACTTGTAAATTTTAATATTTTACCATGATTTTAACTAGTTTTGACAATAACTAACTTTTTGTTATCAAGATGACATTTTAGACGGCAACTGACATATATGTCATAATATTTGAATTTAAATATGTATGTAATATAATTTAAATTACTATAATGCAATTTTATACTAAGAAAACATTTATACATTCACAAAATACAACAAAGTCTAATAATATAGTTTGAAAACAATGAATATTGAATTAAAATTGAAAAAGTTAAGCGCGACCCCTTGTGTCAAAATTAGATGATTAAATTTTCGCAATTTTTACACCATTTGATGACCGGTGGCGCCTCTAGTGTTTGTTCGGGCGGTTGGGCTTTTACTCCCGCTTATGGCCATTAAAGAAAAAGTTCTAAAGGGGGATGTTTTGTGACCCCTGGGCTCACCAAGGGATAGAAGGCAATGAAAAAGCAAATGATCTAGCTAAAAAAGGAGCGAACAGTCCACTAACTGGACCAGAACCGTTCTGTTTTCCAAACGGGAACCAACTGAAAGCGGAACTGAAGAATTTGGAAGACTCCATCTGTAACTTGGAATGGGTGTCCTCCAACGATCTAAGACACTCGAAAAAGTTCCTTAGAACTTATGACCGAGAAAAATCAAAGGTTTTCCTTGATTTAAGTAAAAACAATCTTGGGATTGTCACGGGGTTTCTAACAGGACACTGTCTCCTCAACGAACACCTCAGTAGGCTGAAACTGAGAAACAACGGCGAATGCAGATTTTGTGGGGAAAATGGGGAAACACCAGAACACCTTATCACTGAGTGCGCCAAGACGACGACCATTCGTGCCATGAACCTTGGTACGTCTGATGTCGAGGATGGAGAGCTGGCCTCTGTGGAGCCGTCTCAGATACTGGCTTTTCTTAAACCCCTGATGAGTTATAACTCGTTATAACTCAAGAAAGGGGAACACACAATAGATCTATAAGGTCGCGGTGATTAACTCCCCTCCTAAATATTCTACATTCTACATGTGTGCTAAAAGTGATTTTATTTTGTTCGAAGGGATGGGACACTCCGCCTTCGGCGTCGTGTTTCAAGCTTCCCTTCTCACAAAATAAAATACCACTTTTAGCACTTATATCATAAATAACTATATACTCCTTTACGCTCAGGAATTTTTTAGAATTTTTTGAAGTGGTGGAACAATATGAAAAAAAAAATAAAAACACATTTTTTTTCTAAAATCTACTGTTATAACTAACTTATATTTTTGTTTAGTTGAAAAAAGTGCGTAGAAAATATTTTTTTACTTCAAATTCACAATGATATTGCTTATTACACATTTTCAATCATATTGCATGCAATGATTACGGAAAGACTGAGTTTTTGAAAAATTTGCGTCAAGCTGAATAAATAATAATATATCTTCATTTTTTTTATAATAATCTTTATGTTTATTTCTGGCAAGGATGTAAGTATTTTTAATGAAAAAATATTTTCTACGCACTTTTTTAAACTAAACAAAAATATAAGTTAGTTAAAACAGTAGATTTTAGAAAAAAATGAGTTTTTAATTTTTTTTCATATTGTTCCACCACTTCAGAAAATTCTAAAAAATTCTTGAGTGTAAAGGAGTATAAAAAACATTTTCTGATGATTTTTAGTGAGTGACATATTTTACAAAGGTTAAAAAATGAAGATTTTAATTTTTTTTCCTCCTCTAAAAATCGGCTTTTCGTTTAAGAATCATGATCATATTATTTTTCCATGTCTTGACTTCTGAAAAAAAAATCATCATTAATTAATTTTGAATTTTACCTACTATAAAAATAAAAATAAAAAAAAAAGTTTTTTTGAAAATCTCGAAGACCGTTTGAGTTAAAGTGCTAAAAATTTAGGTGAATTATTTTGATTCGAAACCAAATCGATCCCCTGAGTGCGAGTCAAAAAAGCCGCGGGGGCAGATTTTCTATAATAATCCGGTTATACCTTAGACAAGGAAAGAGAGGGGACAGGTAACACGGCAACTAAAAGTGAGGCAAGTTGTCACCAATCGAAATTCTCCAATGGCGTAGCATCAGAAATTAGCTTGTACCTAGACGGTACAAAATATTTAGTAAAACGTAAACTAATATATCGTTCATTTTTGAGTGATGCATTTACCCTTTGTTTAAAACACTTTTTTTCAACTCTGTTTTAAACTGCATAGTGTAGACAGACACAAGAAAAATAAAACAGTTACCTATAAAAGTTGAAATTATAATATTCTATATCATTATAATTTCATGATTCATTATGTATACAGGGTGTTTCAAAAAGCATGTGCCATCTCGCGTGGGGAGATTCCTCGCGTAAAAATAAGATTTATTTTTTATATCAACATAGGTCCGATTCTGCTTTGTTTCGTAGCTACAGTGTGTTAAAGTCTTAATATTTTTAGCCGACCATACTAACAGGTATGATAGTAGACTATTAAGATCGGCAAAATAAGTTATTTTAATTTCACTCAAAATGAGTTATTTGGGTCATAAATGACCTAAATACAAACTATTTTCATGGTGTCTGTCTGTCTGTCCGTCTGTAACACGATAATTCAAAAACCGCTAAACCGATTTTAACCAAATTTGGCACAAAAATACTGTGGCACCCGAGAATCTGGCCATTAGTTTTTGGTGGGGTGGGGGGTTGGTAAGGGGGTGTGGAAGGGGGTTAAAACCTAACCTAACCTAACTCCAGAATTACAGTAACTAGCGAAACGGGGTTTTCAATTTAAGATTAGGAATAATATTTGCAACAAAATTTGTAATAAGATCAAAATCATTCAAAGTCGCAGTTTTTGAGATAAAAAAAATGCTTTTTATTAACATATTTTAGTATGGGCGGCTATATACAGGGTGGTCCGAACTGTATTTCGGAAACTTCGGCAGCATATTCTGCAGATAAAAATAAGTAAAAATGTTCGTATAGATATATGTCCACCAAACCAAACCAAAAATGCTTGGTTTCGGAGATACAGGGTGTAGAAGTTTCATTTTTATTTCGATTTTTTCTAAATAATTTCTGTAGTAACGTCAATATTTGGATTAAAATTGGTCTCTGGGAGTTTTTTGACACGAGAAATTTGATTTTGATGTCAATATGACTCCTACTAGTAGAGGGCGCCACCTACATATTTTTTAACTGGTTTGAAGAGTAATAACTTTTTGTCCGTACCTGTATAAAACTACTGAGTAACAAAATATACGTTTGCAACGCTTTTTACGTAAAAAAGGTCTTTTGGGGTAAAAATCGCTACGAGTAAGTAATGGTTTTTGAGATATTTGGAATTGAAATTATCAATACCTGTCATCACTGACATAAATTAAACTTGCTGACTAAATAGTTATTAGACTGAGATCATAAATTTGAAATGTTTTTGCACCAAATGTTCAACAAAAACTGTTTTATCATCATTTTTTTGCAGAAAAAAAATAAAAATTTCTCAAATTTATTATTTCAGTGAAATAACTATCTACAATACGTGTTTATTTTTCGTCAATAATGGTATGTATTAACTATTTCCATTCTAAATATCTGGAGAACGGTTGCTCGTAGCGATTTTTACAAAGAGATATTTTTCACGTAAAAAATTACAGAGATGTATATTTTTTCCCTCGGTAGTTTTATAGAGGTACTTTGGTACACTTTTAGCATTTCGAATGATATTTTGAGGTTAAAAGTTACTATAAATGCGACATATTTTAAAGCTAAAAAAGTGTCGACATATTAACCAGGGATGTGCATACGGGTGATCAATGAAATATTTTTGTAAAAAAAACATGTGCGCAAAACTTTTGCACTGCCTTTTTGTTTCTTTTGTGAGCGAGAACAGGGGCGGATACAGGAATTTATTTTAGGGGGGGCCTAAATAAAAAGTAATGTAGAATATGCTATTTTGGGCGACATTTTTAACCCAAAAGCTTAATATTTAATTCATTCTACAGATTTTAGGGGGGGCCTGGGCCCCATGGGCCCCCTCTCTGTATCCGCCACTGAGCGAGCAAACGTAAGCAGTTTAATGCCTATTAAAAGTTGTCTCTTGATATTTTGTCGATTTCGGCCTCCTTGATGAAATAAACTCAATTTTATTAATTTGCCTTGATCCAAGTCTAATAGCGACCTATAAAAAATTTAATATCATTAACTTGCGAAAATTTTAAATAAGTAGGTACTCATTGATTCCTCACTAAAAAATATGAAAAAAAGTTCCTATAAACATGGGTATGGAAATGCATAGTTTTAGAATTACAGGATTTTAAAACTTTTTAAAATTCGTTTTTTTGTAATTATCTTAAATACCATTATTTTTTTATTCCAAATGCTGTAGATTGAACTAATAGTACTAATATTTAATAATAAATTAGGTAAAATATATAATTTATTAATTTTATTTTTATTTTAATTTTATTAATTATGATTAATCAAATTGCGTTTATCTCATCAAGGAGGCCGAATTCGACAAAATATCAAGAGATAACTTTTAATTTGCATTAAACGGCCTACACAATTTTGATATCAAAAAAAAGTCACATGTTTTTTTTTTGAAAATAATTGCAACAACAACAACCATAAAATTACTATAAATAGTCACTAAACTTAACTTTTATTCAGTTTATTCGTACCACGCACGAGCAAATATTCTTCTTTTGTTTTATTTGGGTGTATGAAACAACCGTCACAGTTTAAGATGTTCTTATATTACTAGCATAAATATTGTCAGGCATATCATTATTACAGTTGGGAATTGGAACTTTTGGTGTTATAACAGCAAAATCAAACACTAATTCACCACAATACACCAAAACACTTGACTAAAACACTGGACGTGCGTTTCGTTAATGCATTATCAGCAGATGATTAACACTTAAAATTTTAGTCAGTTTTTATCATCTGCTAATGATGCTAATATGGTTGCGAAATGCGCGCCTGTCTTAATAGTAAAGTGTTTTGGTGTGTTGTGATGAATTAGTGTTTCATATTGCAAGTATACAATTTATTATTTTATATATTATGTAGCCCTATGGTCGGTCTGACTTGGATCCTTTTGGTGTGGCACCTTTACCACGAATAGCGATACCGCCCGCGGGAGGTGGAATGCTATTTAATCCTCCACGGCCTTCTCTTCCAGGTGAGTTCTATAATAATGCATTATTTCACAGATCGTTAGGGATTACAATAAAAAATAATATTAAAAGGCAAATATTTTTTTCTCCTATTAACAAAATTGTGTAGGTTGTGTAATGCCAATTAAAAGTTGTATTTTGATATTTTGTCGATTTGGGTTTTCTTGATGAGATAAACAGAATTTTAATAATCACAATTAAGAAAATTCAAATTAAAATGAAACTAATTAATTATTTAATCTAGTTTATTATTAAGTAATTTCTAAAATCAAAATGATTTAAATCTTAAGTCGAATTCAACATAACGTTCAAATGATTTAAGTCTTAGTCTTTGACTTAAGTCATTTTATTTCAAGTCAAGTTATTTTTGTAAAGACTTAAATCAATATAACATTATTCAGTCTTTTTTATGAAAAATATATAAAAATCTGACTTAAGCCTTTTATAAAAAGACTTAAATTTTTTAATGACTTAAGTCTTTCTAAAAAGACAGACTTTTTTTAGAGGCGCTCATATTAGAATTTTACAAATCTATATCAGTAAATTCATTCTGGTCAATGATATGTAAAAATATTTTTGTCAATAGGCCGCAAACAGTTAAATACAAAAGTTATAGGGTTTTTAAATGTCTATTCGCGAGTAATTAATTTACAGGGTGGTCATATTCCCGTAGCAGATGAGAGTTTTATTTTTTAAATGGAATTCCATGTATATTATTGCATATTTCAATTCTAAGCAAAAATCGAAATACACACAATGTATCTCAAACCAACCGTTTTCGAGTTATTGACTTTTGAAAATATCAATTAAACAATTCGATTTAATTAATTTCTATGTGTTCGGTTTCATTTAACGAAGCCATTCTAGGGAAACTCTGTAAACTTAATAGTATTTGACATTAGTTGTTAAGTTAGCATTTATAGATGTATAAAATGAGATTAACTCAAGTCTGAAAATTGCAAAATTTTCTTTTAACATTTCAAAATCAAAGCTTTATAATTCGGAAATTTGGGTTGAATTTAGGTACCTACATTATGTGTATTACGACTGTTGCATAAAATTGAAGGAAGAATTGAAATATGCAATAATATACAAGGGGTTGCATTTAAAAAAAAAATTTTTGATGTGCCACGACTTTATGATCGATCCCGTATACTTAAATTTACTACTGGCTAATAGACATTTAAAAACCCTATAACTTTTGTATTTAACTTTTTGCGGTACCTTGTATATTTTACCTAATAATCGACCGTTCCCATACATATCAGCGACCCTGTATTTACAATAATTGTACCCAGAATGATAATAGCAAGACAGAATAGGATTTGAAAGGCTGGATGAATATTTGGTAAAGTTTTGCGCTTTTTAAAAACTAAAGAAGATAAATGGAAACTAGACCAGACATAATAGTAGATAGCTTGACTTTACTATGACTATTAAGCGTACCATTCTAATTTATTTGTTTTGTACATTAAAAATAAAATGCGTTTTTGATATGGCAATATATTCTATTTTCTATTTCAGGCAATTTCGGGATTGCTCCGGGATCTTTGCCACCTGGCGCTCGCTTTGATCCATTTAGACCACCACAAGGTTTACCGAATCCTAGAGGACCCCATAGGCCAGATAATGACGAATTTCCCCCACCTGGTTATGATGATATGTTTATGTAAATATATATGTAAGTTTTAAAGGAAAAATTGCATAATAAAGATCTTATTTTTTTGTTTTGAACTACTAACTGGGTTAATTTAAGTAGATGCTATTTATAATTTGCATAATTTCATATAATAAAATAGTCTAAAATGTATCTACTTGTGTTATTTAATTTAAAAAGTACAGATATATTGGGCCGTTTTTTCTAGAAACTGTTAATTTACTAGTTATATTAATAGATCTACAGGATTAGAATAAGCGGAATGTATGTTTACTACAATAACATTAAGAATCATTTTTGCCCAGTACTCATAAACCTTTTCTATTTATTACATATATCGATTTCACAGCAAAGTCACCTGATAAGGTGACTGATGATAAGGATCATATAAGGATAATTTTCAGGGGCGTGCGGTGAAATTTTATGTTAGGGAAGCCATTTTTAAAAACTTACTTATTTGCAATGTAATTCGATTCTTCGATCACTTTTTGCAAATTCGTTAATTACGTCATCATAAAAATGTGGATGCTCCGACATATTTTGGGGAAGTTTATTTTCGATGTACAACAGCTATACCGGGTGCGTCTCAAAAGTGGCTCACCCCCTATAACTTTTTTATTTTGCAGATAAATAAACGAGATTTGGTATGTTAGTATATGACATAAATTGGGATTTATTGACGTATTCAATTGTTTTCGGTCACTTCCGGTTTCACCGGAAATGACTACAACTTTTGATTTTTAAATAGCACCGTCGCACGTCGGTATTTTTTGACTTTATTCGATAGAAAATGACACTCTGAATCGAATGACGTATCACATGTCAACTTTTGACATTTTCGCATATGGTTTATTTGAAACTGTAACATGCGGTTTATCGGGTTTATAACGACAATTTGACTCGAAATATCAAGTGAGTGGTATCAAATTATTCGTAAAAAATGCTTTTTCCAAATATGCTAATGAGCCACCCTCGTTCCATTTGAAAAAATTGAGATATTAAAAATACGATTTGGGCATCTTTTAACCGGCCAGCTCAAGACACTAAAAACATTAGACGATCAAATGTATTTTTCCAAGGTTCCTTGATTAAAAGTTAGTGTTTTTAACACTCTAGATTGAAATTTAAAATACAATTTTTTGAGTGACTATGTCAAAAGTTGACATATGATATGTCATTCGATTCAGAGTGTCATTTTCTATCGAATAAAGTAAAAAAATACCGAGGGTACCATTAAAAAATCAAAATTATAGACATTTCCGGTGAAACCGGAAGTTTCGAATACGGAAGAATTGAATACGTCAATAAATACCAATTTATGTCATATACTAACAAACCAAATCTCGATTTTTTATCTGAAAAAATAAAAAAGTTATAGGGGGTGAGCAACTTTTGAGACGCACCCGGTATACTTGCGAAAGTTTCTCCTGACCCGTTGAATTTCTCATGAAATTTTTTATACGTTTAAGTGTTGAAAAAATGCGTTTCAATGATGAACTTCTGGCAGGTATGGTCAATACTAATTTACACAATTTCAACACTTCGGTGTAGGCATCTTCTAGCTCCTTGTTTTTTAAAAATTGCATTAGTTCTCTAGCGTTATTTTTTGCAATAATGTCGTCAGTTAATCACTTTTAGTTCAGATCGCAGTAACACTCGGTTGAAGAACTGGCCATAATGAAGAAGAGATTTAAACGCATCTTCAGGAAAAGTTTTTCCTTTATATGCATCAAAATTGCAGAGCTCGAGGAATTTTAAATCATTTAAACCGTTAAATCTACAGTTTATTTGTTGCTAAATATATGTCCGAGAAAACAAACGACATCGATGTGTTATTAATATTTGCCTATTTTTTATCGACTAATTCCTTGTGCTGGCGGTGACTAATTTCAAACTGCTTATTAAGGGCCTTTTCAATTCTGGTTTTGCCAAAGACTTTTTGTTTTATGACGGCCTGCAAATGTGCTTTGGACATAATGTGTCTTTTTACAGTTTTATGGAAATTGTTTAAATTGGAAAAAACTAGTTTTATTCCAGACTTCATTTTCAAATAATAAACATGGTCAACCAAATAACTTACTTATATTTTCACACCCTTTAAATTGTTTGTATAAACCAAATTAATTGTTACATATTTTGAAAAATTAGATTATGTTTTACAAGATGATGTTTTGTAATTTGTCTAGGGGAAGCACTGCTTCCCTCGCTTCCATGGACTGCACGCCGCTGATAATTTTATTAGGAAATTATCCATGACACAATTGCATTTGTTTTTTTAGAGTTGGTATAAAAAATTGCATTTGATTTTATAAAATCAGCATATTCAATTTAGAAACTATAAGAATTGGTGTTCTGCAGAGGTTGTGTGTCAATGAATGATTGAATGTGTACATTTTATCTACCTCTTGTTACTTCTATAAAAATTCTGTTGTGTTTAATAATTTAATAGGTATATGTATAATATACCGGGTGATCGGAATTGTATTTGCGAAACTTTCGCAGTATATTCGTGAGATAAAAATAAGTAAAAAAGTTCGTATTAGTATGTCCCAAAATGCTTCGTTTCAGTGATACAGGGTGTAGCAGTTTCATTTTTATTTCGATTTTTTTCCGAATAATTTCTAAACTAATGTCGTTATTTTGTTTTAGTCGCAAAAGACGCTTCACGCAAAAAACGCAAAAATCGCTTTCTGTGTGGCCGTGGGCTTACACTATACAATATAATATTTTAAATTATGTTCCGCGGCACTATCTACAACCGAAGAGGCGTTCACCGTCAAATGATTGATGACGCGCCTGTTCTTTTCTTTAGTCGCGGCCAGTCTATTAGTTATAGTATTTCCAATGTCAATTGGACTCGTTTGGGACTTTTTGGTTATCCAAACGATGCTGACAATAGCGTGCGGCAACAAAGGCAGCGACGAAATTAAGAGTCTTAAACCAGTCTCATTGACTTTAAAAATACTATTCTTATATTAGTAACATTTTTATTTCTTTTTACCTCCGTCGTGCGCTCCTGCCATTTATTTCTTCTTTTTCGGTACTTGTCAAGAACTCTTTTTAGTTTGGGTCCAAGTTTGTGCTGTATTATCGACGGGGATAGACTTAACAAGAAAAATTCCAGTGGCGATTCTGTTTTTTCTACTATCCGAGTTGTAGATTTTTGAACTGTTTGAATACGTTCAGGAGGCCTATATAAAACCTATATTAATGAAATTATACTTTGCATTCTAATTAAAAAGAAAATACAAAAATTTACTTTATTGTTTTGCCAATAAGTGATTAAAACAGTAAAATATTATTAAACAAGTATTATGAACTGTTCAGTTTAAATTTGGGTTACATTATAATAAAGTTCCGTGTGATATGGATGCGCAAAAGGAAATATGTAGCAGTTGTTTCATCTGCGCACAAGAGCGTCGCCAATCAATGGCCTAGAGGGAGGCAAATTAATGTAACTGGAGGGTTGAGAAAGTATAAATTGGGAGTACGAAAAATAAAATTAGTAAACAAAATTGCATCTATTAAAAAAAGTAGAATAAACATGCAAAATAAGACACATAGAGACAGACACTTGGACGCTCTTTGGATCTAAGGAACTGATTTTAAATAAAAAAGTCGGATTGTACCGTTGTCCAAGTGTTCCTTAGAATTTTTAGAATTTAGAATGAGTGGGAGGGGGGTTAATCATTGCGACCTTACAGATCTATTGTGTCCCCCTTTCTTGCTTCATACAGTCCCAGGGCTTTGACAAAAGCCAGTATCTCGGACGGTTTTACAGAGGGTAGTTCTCCATCTCGTCTCGGCGCACTTAGTGATGAGGTGTTCTGGTGTTTCCCCATTTTCCCCACAGAATCTGCATTCGCCGTTTCTTCTTAGTTTCAGTCTACTGATGTGTTCATTGAGGAGACATTGTCCTGTTAAAAACCCCGTGACAATCCGAAGACTGTTATTATTTCAATCCAGGAAGATCTTTGATTTTTCTTGGTCGTAACCCCTCAGAAACTTCTTCGAGTGTCTTAGACCGTTGCAAGATTCCCATTCCAGGTGGCGGATGAAGTCTTCCAAGTTCTTGAGTTCCGCCTTTAGTTGGTTACCACTTGGGAAGCAGAACGGTTCTGGTCCAGTTAGTGGGAGTGTCCGCTCTTTTCTAGCTAGAGCATTGCCTTCTATCCCTTGGTGAGCAGGCCACTTAGTTGATCGCTTTTAACGCTGCTTGACTATCAGATAAGACGGCTATTTCTTGTTTCCGATAGTTCCTTATATATAAGCTAGATAGCAGTATTTCGTTTCCATCTAGTTGGATCCACTGTTGGAGTTTTCCAGACTTCGCTTTCTGGTGAATGGCAGTATCGCGGTTTTGTCTGAGTTGATACTCAGCCCGAGAGATGGTGCAGGACACCATCTCTCAGTGATACGGAGTCCTCTTTGGATACTATCACACAGGGTGCCTTCATATTTCCCCCGAGTGATCATGACTATGTCATCTGCATACCCAATGCAGTGTATTCCCGCCTAGAGTTAATTCATCTAGTAGTTCATCCACTACCAAGCTCCACAGCAAAGGGGAGGTTACTCCACCTTGTGGAGTTCCTTGCGTTTTTTTAACAACTACAATTTTGGTGCCCATCTGAGCCTCTGCTGTTGGTGTTTACAGCATTTCCCAAAACCAGCGAATAATAGTTCTGTTCACTCCTCTTGTATCTAGATATCGCCTGACCACCTTATGTGGGATATTGTCAAACGCCCCCACAATATCCAAGAAGGCACAAATTGCTGTTTCTTTGCTATCCAGACTTGTCTGTATTAGCTCCGTTAATTGGTACAGAGCAGTTTATGTGGATCTGTCCGCTCTATATGCATGCTAACTATCGTGCAGTGGTTTAACCTTTAGATGATTTTCTCCAGTATGGTTGTCAATTACTTTCTCCAGCATTTGTTCAAGTGTCCAAGCAAGTGTTCCTTACGCCCGATATAACCTGCCGAGCCACAATAGGCTCTCGCGGCCGCAGTGGACGGTCTCACCTGGGACCCACTTAGTATATTACTTAGTAAATAGAAAACGTATATTACTTAGTAAGTAGAAAATACTAAGTATATTATTAAATAGAAAATATAAAGATTGCCTTTGTCTGATATTTCTTAGTAGTCAAGAGAGCAGTCATTTTTACGTTTTAAATTTTTTACGTTGCCGGAGTCAATTCCGAAGACATGTCCGATGTTAGTTCCTTGTTGGAGATGCGTTAGTTTTCTATAACTTATAGTCTTGAGCAGTGAGCACTCCATTAGGGCGCGACTTTTTTTGTCCAGGCTGGGTTGTCAGAAGTGGTGCTCGTTGTGAAGGTTGTGTTATGGTGTTACCTGCCATCTCTGTATATGAACCTTTTTGCTTCAGTACCGAATATTCTTGCGGGGTGTTATATAGATCTCTACTCTTGCGGGGTGTTATATAGAATAAACAAAGTGTAGTTGCGGCAAGAAATAAATAGTATTGCCGTCAAACCAAATCAATATTAATTAGTTTATACGCGAATGCCATACATGACAATGGGTGATATGCATGCTTATACAACAAATGCTTATACCTTGATTTCTCGAAATATACTGATAAGATTTGTGAGCAACCGTCAAAGATTAGCATTTAAGAAGTAAAAGCATTTGCTTCTCTTTATGCATATGCGCTACCAATGTCATATATTCTTACGTGGCACAAACTATATAATACTGAAACGAGGTTTTATTAATTAAGTATGTACCGCAGTGTTTTTGAATTTGTGTTATAAGTCACTTTTTATAATAATATACTAATTTTTGGTTTCTAATTAATTAATAACTTACTTTCTTATATCCAGTCTTCTGTGTGCATTAAAATAATAAAAACTAATTTAGTCATCAAAAATAAGTACAAGGTTTCGTTTGTCAATGATATAATAACTAAATATAATTAATTGGTTTAAAAAAAACACATTAATTCATTATCCGTAGTAGTTGCGGAATTATGATAGGTATGATTTACTAAAAATAACTATCTGTTTGTGTATGAACACAACAATTTTGTATAGAACTTTTTTTTTATTGTTTTGGCAAACGATTAAACGTTGGCGTGGGACTGAACTGAAATTAGACCAGCAAATCCAAGACGGCGGTGGTTCATAAAATGGCCGCGCTTCATGTGAATTGTTTACATTTGTACATTTTCCCCAAAATTTAATGTTTTCCATCGATAATTTGAGTGTTTTTCATTACTGTACGCAGATGTAGTAGCAGGAAAGGATTCGATTTTTTTCGAGCTCTCACAGGTAGCGTAAACAGGCTCGTAACGCAGCTACTACAAAATGATAGATAAAAACATAAAAATTAGGTTACAGAATTACGAGGCATAAGTTTACTACAATATATCTTATCGCAGACATGCACTTGCCTCGGTGCCGCGCCGGTGTCGGTGCCGGAGTGGAAATCCATTGCAATTATAAATAAATTAGCTCCTTCACATATACTCCGATCCGGTAAAATAGTCGGGAACCGGCAAATACAATAGTATTAAATACAACTGTCTCCGATTTTGCCGGTGTGTGTGCAAACGCTCTTAGAGCGCTTTCACGTCTTTGGCTTTCACACACGTCGCGCCGGCCGGCTTTGCACCTGTTTTGACAGTTGTATTTAATTCTATTATATTTGCCGGTTCCCGACCAATTTACCGGATTGGACTATATATGAAGGATCTAATTTATTTATATTGCAATCGATTTCAGGACCGGCAACGGCACCGATTTTGGTTAGGTTGTGATATGAATCGCGTCCATTTTATGAACAGCCGCCATCTTGGATTTGCTGGTCTGATGCCGTCATAGTTCTTCTACTGTGCGGTACAATATGATAAAAAAGGCGTCAGCGATGGCTATGAACTGAAGATCGCTGTCATTTTATATGTAAAATTATATGGGGTATGTCATCGATCGTCATTTTCACACCAACTGGACAACGTTTTTTTTCAAACATACCTTATATTTAAAAATACTAAAATTATATTTATGTATTGAAATGAGTTTATATTTTGCTATTCATGACAAAAAATCGTATCATAGTATAGTTTGACACCAGAAACACGCCTATGATGTTTTTTTGCAAGACAAATGTTGAAAGTTTTATTTTTTTGTTTTCCGGAAAATGTTGAAACATTTTTAAGTGCCACCGTTCATTCTCCGGAAATTCGTTAACCGTGCATAGATACTTTCTCTCCAAGATTGTATCTATGTATGTTGCATACATTATTCACATTCTGCACGTTTTTAAATTCAGTGGTGTTGTCAAGAATTTCAGTGCAGTGAAGTGTTGTTAAGTGTAGTGCGGTTTTAAGAGTGGTAAAATGTAAAAAAAAGAAAGTTTTGCTGTTATATCGATCTGCTAGCGAGATATCCTTTTTTAACGTTCTATAAGTTTTTATTCTTTTAAGCTTTTACTCCTTTTTTAATGTTCTATAAGTTTTTATTCTTTTAAGCTTTTAATCCTTTTTTAATGTTCTATAAGTTTTTATTCTATTAAGCTTTTAATCTTTTTTTTGTGGAATGTGGGAAGTATGGCTTAATTATGACTTAAAAAAATAAAGCACCTTTGCAAAACCTCTTAGGTGGTGTGGAGTCTTGCAAGTAGTTCTTAAGTTTTTTATTCGATGTGGCAACACTAGGCGACGAACAAGCCGAGATCTCTGTAATTGACGATTTATGACGGATGTAGCCAAAATGTTGCAATCTTTTTTTTAAATTTTCAAAGTTTAATAACTCGGTTATTTGTAATTTATTTAAAAAATGGTAAAGAGAAAATATGTGTCCCTTGACCAGATCTACCACCCCTTAAACTACTCGCAGTTATTTCTGGGACACCCTATATATACATACATAACTATGATGTGGTGTGATCAAAATTATTAACGTTTGTGTAGTGTTTCGGTGTAATATTTTCGTTGTCACCCAAATAGATTAGAACTTATATTTTAGTAACTACCACGTAAATATTACCGTCCTTTGCCTTCATCTTCTATCTTCTTCTGTTCTATTACGTCATACATTGCATAGAATATAGGAGGCATTTTTCGTTGCCTTACTGTCATTATAGCACAACCAGGTTTATTTATTCCTTGAACTAAGTTAGTGTGTCTGTCACATGGATCTGTGAAGTAACTAAAAAAATCCAATATTTACAATTCGGTTTTGACTAATATATACCTATTTATCCAAGGTTGGATGAACTTTTCTTAGTGGTCGGAAAGCGATCTCTTGAAACAAGAGGGGTGAACAGTACGATAATTCGCTGGTTTTGGGAAATGCTCTCAACACGAACAGCAGAGGCTGACATAGGTGGTAGATACCTGATGGTAGATACCACCTGATAGCCACAAGGTGGAGTAACCTCCCCTTTGCTGTGGAGCTTGGTAGTGGATGAACTACTAGATGAATTAACTCTAGCGGGACTACACTGCATAGGGTATGCAGATGACATAGTCATCATTGCACGGGGGAAACATGAAGGCACCCTGTGTGATATTATCCAAAGAGGACTCCGCATCGCTGAGAGATGATGCAGGACTGTCGGGCTGAGTATTAACTCAGACAAAACCGCGATACTGCCATTCACCAGAAAGCGAAGTTTGAAAAACTTGAAAAGAATCCATCTAGATGGAAAGGAAATACTGCCATCACAGGAAGTGAAATATCTGGGAATAACCCTGGATATTAAACTTCTCTGGAACATGCATATTAAGAACATTATCAGCAAAGCCACAAAGGCTCTCATGATATGCAGAAGACTGGCGGGAAATAGGTGGGGCTGCTCCCCTAACATTTTACGCTGGATGTATACCATGATAGTAAGACCCATGATTTCTTATGGAGCAGTTGCTTGGTATACAAAAACTAGAGCAACGTACAGCAAGGCAAAACCTGTGCAAAGTACAGAGACTGGCATGTATCTGCATCACAGGTGCCATGAGAACATGTCCAACAGCAGCAATGGAGGTCATTCTAGACCTAACACCACTGCACATTGTCGTTGGTAGTTATGCCAATGCGACAATGATTAGAATGGCTATTGACGGAAACAGTACTGGGAGAATTTTCAGGTCAGGGGCTTGGAACACCCTCAAAAAGAAAATTCCACTTCTCTAACTCCCAGTGGATGACATACCAAGAATTTAAAACTTTGAGAAACACCTCACTGTAGTATTGAGTAATAAAAAGGATTGGAAGAAAGAAACGCTTATTCAGCATATAAAAGACCATACCATCACGTGGTATACTGATGCTTCCAAAACCAAAGCAGGGACAGGGATAGGAGTATTTGGGCCGAAAACTGAATACTCCGAACCAATGGGCACCTACTCCAGTATCCTTCAGGCAGAAATTTGCGCTATCGAAAGATGCGTACAATTTATCTTAGATATGACCTATCGAAAACAGGAAATTGCCATCCTGTCCTCCTACTCTGGGTGCCTGCTCACCAAGGGATAGAAGGCAATGAAAAAGCAAATGATCTAGCTAGGAAAGGAGCGAACAATCCACTAACTAGACCAGAACCGTTCTGTCTGGGTCCACAATGGTCCACATGATCGAGATTTATGTCATTATTTATATCTAATAATACATATTGAAATTGGTAACTCGGTAATATGGTACTATCTTACCGGCCCACGGATCTATCGGCCGCAGGGAATTTCCCAGGATCCCGGTAGGTTCATCCAACCCTGTATTCATCTGGTAACTCAATAAGAGTATCCTCCAAAAAAGCCCAGAGTTAGCTCTAATTTTTATAAGGCCTTTTTAACATAAGACATTAAAACATAATATAATAATTTGTGTCAAATTGTAAATTAAAGAGAAAATAAAATTTTCTTACTTTCGTAGTTTCGTGACTTGAATTTTAGACTTTTCAACATCGTATGCCAACTTTCTATTTACGATATCAATTTTATCAATGAAAGATTGATCTACGTATTCAGCAACTCTTTCGTCAGGTTCCAAATCAGCATGGGGAATAATCTACAAAAAAGTGCAGTGGAATACCTATACATGAGGTGTATTCGAGGGTGACCGTTGCTTGATTTTGTATACCTAAAGGGGTATACCTAACACACCCAACGTTCCGAAAAACCTGATGTATCGGCATCATAAGCATATCAGGTTTCCTATTTAAGATTTTTTCTGCAATCTTTTTACTAAAATATGCGGGTAACAGTACCTTACATTTTAAAAATATCTTTATACATAAATATAAACACAGAGTATTCCGGCCTTATGATTGGCGTCGCGAATTCAAACAAAAAAAAACCGAAGTTATTTATTTATTTTTACAGCTATACAGGATGTTTCAAAAAACATGTGCCGTCTCTCGTGAGGAGATTCCTCACGTAAAAATAAGATTTATTTTTCATGTCAACATAGGTCCGATTCTGCTGTGTTTCGTAGCTACAGTGTGTTCGAATCTTAATATTTTTTCTATTTATTATAATTTTCTTCCAAGTACTTTTAGCGTTTCAAATGAAATTTTGAGGGTAAAAGTTACTATAAATGCAACATATTTTAAAGCTAAAAAGTGTCGACATATTCACCAGGGACGTGCATACGGGTTATCACTGGAATATTTTTCTAAAAAAAGCATGTACGCCACTGACTTTGTTTTCTTGTTAGCAAAATAGTGTAAGCAGTTTAATGTCAATTAAAAGTTGTCTCGATTTCGGCTTCCTTGATGAGATAAACGCAATTTTATTAATTTGCCTTCATTCAAGTCTATAGCATTTACCTTTAAAAAAATTTAATATCATTAACTTGCGAAATTTTTAAATAAGTACTCGTTGGTTCTTCATCAAAAAATTCATCTCAAAATTTCATTCGAATCACTAAAACTACTTGGAAGAAAATTATAATAAACCGAAAGATTATTAAGGCTTTAACATGTAGCTACGAAACAAAGCAGAATCGGACCTATGTTGATATGGAAAATAAATCTTATTTTTACGTGAGGAATCTCCCCACGAGAGATGGCACATGTTTTTGAAACACCCTGCATAAGTGTGCTAACAGCTGAGAGCTCAAACGCACTGACGACCAGGTCGCAGCGACCAGCAAATGGCCAAGTCGCTGCGACCACAGATATATTGCGTACATAGGTGCGTCCAGATGAACGACCAGTTTCAGCAGGGCTGTCAGATCTAACGATTTTTTACGTTTTACCAATTAGAAAATAGATACTAGTTTCGTTCCAACCACGGAGAGAACCGTACTCGGTACGGTAACGCTTCTGCGCAGAGGAGAAAAAGCGTTCCAACCACGAGCGAATCGTTTAGTGAACGATAACTTTTGCGTTCCAACAAGAGTTGTCACCGTTAGTGAATCGATTCCGGTACCGTAATTTCGATACCAGCCTGAAAGCAAGAATCAGAGGGACTGACCTGTGCATTAAGAGTGTGTCAGCAGATTATTGATTTCTTCTGGACTTTAAATTCCTTTAGCCATTTCCAGAGAGAAACTAATAACTATAGTGAGAGGGCTTGTGGAATATGGAATTTCGTAGACAAGTTTATTTTGTCACCGCGCATCCCAGACGCGCATAACGTTTAGGCAGTCAAAAAAGGAAGTTTTCAACTTTGCAAGTTAAACATTTGACACGATTAATTAGATTGTCAGTAGCTTTTTCTATTTCTTAGTTCTAGAAGGAGATAACTAAAATATGTTGATAATCGGAGCAAATCGGAGTAATACATTGTTTTTGATTGAATGTGCCTGTTCTTTTAGCTTGTCAGAAGAGAAGATTATTGTCATTATTGATTATTTCAGATTCTACGATTATTCGGCATTTTTGTTATTTTTGTTTTGTGGTTGAGACCCAGACAAAATGTTTCTTGTAAGGGTAAGTTTTATCTCGGTAATTATTTTAACATACCTAATAGTAATAGTGAGTGCACATAATAATCGTACATTGCTAATTTAATTTTTTTAATTTAAAACATCACATTCTTTTCTGATACCTATGGAACGACTAGGTATCATACCTGGTATTATTTCCAGTAATACAAATTATTTTCTTCAACTGCTAGGTTCTTGTTATAGAATAAAGACTATCAAAAACATCGAATACCTACGGGATACCTACTGATACTCTGTGCGAGCTCCCAACCGTGCTTCCCTGTTCACTCACAACCAAGTTAGATAAAAAAGATACTGAAGATTGCAGCCTTGAGTTGGGAGTATAGCAAGGAGTATGGAGTTAAATAAATTATTATTTTCCTACACAGTATTTTATTTATAGGTTTTAATGCTTTAAAGTCTAATAATAAATTTTCGTTGTCAACAAAATAATCTAAAAAAACTACGAAGATTTCTTATTATAAATTTGAAAGATTAAGATTCGGTTCAAATATACAAATTTTAAATTTTTGGCGCCAGTATATAGGTATGAATGCAACCTACTATATCGATAATGCGCTCATAGTTCGGGTTAGACGCCAAAGGCCGCGCCACTACCACAGTCTTCAAAAATTAATGTTGATCGGTCTCTCTCACTTTAGTTATTAGCTTGTTATTAGTGTTCTCTCTGGCCATTTCTCTTTTTAATTTTGACAGTTTATTTATCTGTTGTTTTGACGACGTTTTGAAGCTTAAAGTTTTATTTGATGTTTATCGTGCATTTATTTTAAATATTTCTCTATTTTTAAACTATGATGACGAGTGACGAAGGGGACAGTGATATCGAGTCTTTGTTGGATACCAGCGAAAATGATTTGAACGAATGATTCAAACTTACAAATATAAATAAATCTCCCTCCCAATTTATTGTCTTATAGTGTGTAGTTCAAGCACGTAAATACCGTACGATCGAGAAAAAACGGCGTCCAGTTGGCTTGGAAATGATCAATGCCATTCTCCATATAATTTTACATACAGGGTGGCCCATCGAAAACGTTCCGCAAGACATAACGGCCAGGATATTTTTTTTTTCAAAAAATCCAAAAACGCGTCAATTTTGTTTGTGAGGGGGACAACTTTTGCCCCAAAAATGATTGCAAAATCTTCAACCCTCTATGCGGGGGTGTTATCCCCCACCTTTTTTTAAATGGGAAGGGGGGTCAAGTGGCGCCGCAATGAAAAGAGCTTTCTATTCTCTATATTTCCCCGCTTCGTTTTTGAAAATCGGTCGAGTCATTGAGAAAATATGAAGGATTGAAATTTGAAAGGTTTATTTAAACATTTATCACATTAAATGATAAGGATAAATTGCTTCGACCAATTTGTTGTTTTTTCTTATTATTTCTAGATGTTTACGCATTTTTTCACTTGCCACAAGGTTGAACGATCAGGTGCGGTCTCAATATCGTTAAACTGACCTAAAATAGAATTTCCAAAAATACCAGCCCGCGACGATCAAAATCGTCTTCGTTGAGTTCTTTGTACGGGTGGAGCTTGTGTTTTTTTAATATCGTTTGGACACTTGTACGATTCACGCCGGTCGCGGTCTCATTGGCTAATTTTCTTGTACTCAGCGTACTATCCATGGCAACTTGGCCCAATACGAATACCTCCATAGCTTCATTTACTACAGGATTTTCCCTCTGCCTCTTTTTATTCATAACGGATCCAGTTTCGTGAAATTTTGCTACTAAATCGCGAACAATTTTGCCATAAAGGTGTTTGTCAGGATGGCGTTCATTGAATATCTGCGCAAACCGATTGCCACATTCATTATTTTTCAAAATAAAGTTCGATTATATCCACTTTTTCTGCAAGTGAGTACACCATAATTGTTAAAAAGTTTAACGATATTGAGAAGAACTTCAACGCACAAGTCACAGAACAGCTATCTAGCAACTACCGCACCTGATCGTTCAACCTTGTAGCAAGTGAAAAAATGCGAAAACATCTAGAAATAATAAGAAAAAACAGCAAATTGGTCGAAGGAATTTATCCTTATTATTTACTGTGATAAATGTTTAAATAAACTTTTCAAATTTCAATCCTTCATATTTTCTCAATGACTCGACCGATTTTCAAAAACGAAGCGGGGAAATATAGAGAATAGAAAGCTCTTTTCATTGCGGTGCCACTTGACCCCCTTCCCATTTGAAAAAAGTTGGGGGATGACACCCCCGCTTAGAGGGTTGAAGATTTTGCAATCATTTTTGGGGTAAAAGTTGTCCCCCTCACAAACAAAATTGACGTGTTTTTGGATTTTCTGAAAAAAAAAATTACCCTGGCCGTTATGCCTTGCGGAACGTTTTCGATGGGCCACCCTGTATAAAAATTGACAGCGATCTTCATATCATAGCCATGGCTAAGGTCATTTTTATTCGATCATACAATATATTACTCATTTTGAATCCCTTAGATAATAAAAATCGTATAAAAAATCTATCTAACCCTTAGATCTAACCTTTGGATCTAACCAATAACAATAACAAAAAATAAGGTTATGAATTGGATTTCAGCGTAAGGCGCCACAGCGGCCCAGGGCGAATTCTAAAATCGATTCCCAAGCCATTGCAACTGCATTTAATTTTAACAGAACTGTCCAAGCCGACACATGCGCACAAATTCGATCCCGGCGATATCAATAACCGTTCTATTAGGACGGTCCTAATTTCTGCGTTGGAACAAAGCTACTGTTTTCAGAAATGTTAAAATATCCGAGTTAACTAAAAAGCAAAGTTCCTATTTATGAGCTTATTAAATGTTTTAATATTAAAAAATGCATTTAAAATATTAATGGTAATTGAATCGGTCATTTGGGAAAGGGGTCAACTCCAAAATTTTCAAAATCCCGTTTTTATCGGCTTTCGAATGTAACGCTCTAGACTCATGTTCTGTGTGAAAACGAGCCATCTCTTGATATAGTATCCTAATAATATTAGGTAGTGTATAATACAGTCATTATGAAAACGGGGCATCACTGGGAGATGTCCCATTTTCATAATGAACGATTTGTTGTCTTTATAAACTTAGTTATCTATCAACGCACGTATCTGACATTGTTGAAGAGCTATATCTTTTTTGTGATCGATGCCCTGGCCAAAACAGGAATAATACTGTAATACGGTTTTTACATGCTCTTGTTATTACAGGAAGATTTAGAAAAGTATCAATCTATTTTTCCCAACGTGGCCATTCGTTCAATGCGACAGAGATTTTGCTACGGTGAAAAGAAAAATTCGGCGCTCTATAGTCCCCAAGAATATGAAGACCTAACCGTTCAATAAAAACAAATTCGAAGTTAAACATGTCACTCATCAAGAAATAGCTGCTTTCAAAACCTGGTGGCCTATGTATTTAAAAAAAAGTTCTTTCTTTGCGTAGCATTGGCAAGGGGATTCCCAAAGAAAATAAGGCGAGTTTTGCAGTTAATCAGTATTATGAGTTTACTTTTGATTGTAAAGGACCCAGCGTTGTAATCGCAAAACCGTACATCGATAACGTGTTGGAGGAACGTTTTCTTCTTGCAAAGACTATGCAGAATTATATTCCCCCTCTGGTCATTCCTAACTGTCAAAACAACCCAGCGTATCAAGGAAAAATACCTATCAATGAGAAAAAAATGAATGACCTGAAAAAGCTTCTTTAATATATCCCAGAAAACTTTAAAGCATTTTACGATGAGATCTGTGAACTCGGCCTACTACGAATGCAGATGAGCCACCAGAGGAAGGATATTAATGTGTTTCCGAAGGATTTTTTCGTTCAGTGTTTGTTGTAGTTTAAGTTTTTGTATTATTAACAAAGCAATAATATTTTTGTTAAAATATGTCAGTTTTGTTTGGTTTTTGGAGTTTTTTCGTTGGTTCATTTTGAAAACGGGTCATCTCAAAACTAAAAAGGATACATTTCAAACACCCTGTATATCACAAAGTGAAATTTTTAGGTTAATCGAGTAACTTTTACCCCCTATTATCATAAAAGAAATTTAAAACAACATTTTTCTGAAAAATACTTATTTGAGACGTTTTTTGTCTCTCCTGTAAAATTTGAAAAAGTGGACATGCCACCTTTCCCAAATGACCGATTCAATTACAGTGGGGTAATTAGTATAGTTTTTAGTAAAAACTAGTTTTTACACATTTTAACATTTTTGAAGCACAGCATCGAAACTCGAAGGTATAATAACAGGTATCATACCAACGATAAATAGAGTAGGTATGTCATATAAAAAATAGTTACTTTTTTGGGACACTGGAAAAAAATCAAGGAATCAAAAATAACAAGGAAATTAAAAACTTAGTTGTAGTTTTCAAGAACATTTTTTTTTAAATTTTAGTTTGATAAGGAAAGAAAATAAAATGATTTTGTACTGTATTTTTAGAGTCACTCTGTGGTGTGTTTTTGCAAACTGAGGATCCACCAGTAGTAGTTCGCAAGCATGAAAGTATTGCGGTTTCCCTGATACCGTTCTTCGTTGTCAATATATCTTGACGACAGACACATCAATTGTCATCTATTCGATTGCATTAATTTTTTGTACGGAATTTAGAAATAAACCACGTTCGTTCTTGAGGTATAGTAGTATTAATACCATACGATCGAAAAAAAGACAGCTGGGGAATGACAATCGATGATAATCTTGGCGAGATCAAGCCCTAGACGATACATGGCCCTGATTCTTCTTTATTAAGAAAGTTAGGCTTTAGGTAAGTTGTAATTTATTTTT
Source organism: Sitophilus oryzae (assembly GCF_002938485.1). Lineage (NCBI taxonomy): Eukaryota > Metazoa > Arthropoda > Insecta > Coleoptera > Curculionidae > Sitophilus > Sitophilus oryzae. The sequence goes on along the minus strand of NW_022145685.1, from coordinate 1,226,762 downwards.
ATATTGAGTAAAAATAAGTTTTAAATAGTGTAGTTCAAATTCGATAACAAATACTTTTTTGGAAATAGATTTGTGTGTCTGGAATCGTTCATCAATATTGTCTATAATTAGTGTTAATTTTTGACAAGTTTTATGTCAATTCTTAGTAAACGACGGCAACGTCTAGAGATTGACTCGGCAAAATTATCATCGATTGTCATTCTCCAGCCCTCTTGACGCCGTTTTTTTCTTGATCATACGGTATAATGGGGCACACTATATTCTCTCTTCTCGTCCGTTAACTCTCGAAAGAGTATGGTGATATCATGTCTCAATTTAAGTATAGAAGCCTCTTGCAAGCAGTAAGAAATAATATTTTTGGTTTGGTCCACCCAGCGCGTTGGAGATCTTCCTCTTGGTCGTTTGCCATTAATCTTCCCTTCGATTATGATTTTTTCCAGTCCATCTGTTCTTCTCGAAATGTGCCCGAAGTACCTAAGGTATGACTGGTTTATTTTAGTTGAAAATTTTGTGTTAACTTTCAACTGCCTTAGAATTGATACGTTGGTCCGATGTTCTGTGTATGAAATTCGCAGCATTCTTCTGTATGCCTACATTTCGAAAACATCTATTTTTCCTCTGTTTGTAGTTTTCAGAGTGAGAAAAAACGGATTTTTTTGAAAACAAATTTTATTTTTTCCTGTCGTTACATTTTAGAAAATCAAAAAACTAATTGCACATTCTCATAGCCACTTTATTAGGGCTATCTGATAGTATTTTTTGATTTTCAAATACGCTGATAATTTGTAAGATACAGAGGCCAACTTAATTTTTTTAAATACGGACCTGCATTTTTTATTTTAGATTTTGAAAGAACTCAGTCTCCTGAGTACAATGATATGCCACACTTTATACTTTTTTTTTGTTTTAGGTACCTTAACAGCAACAAAACTTTTTAATTATTATTTAAAAAATAAAATTCAAAAGTCCGACTCTGTTTTTTAAATTATTTAATCTGATTATATTCATCGCAACAATATTGATCAGTGCTAATTAACATTGAATAAGTAAAATTGAGCCAATTGAAAGATTCAAATAAATAATATCCAGATCAGCGATTTTAAGATATTATTTTTAACTTTTCTTATTGTGAATTTGAAATTCTCAGTGTACGATCTAATAATTTGCATAATATTAATCGTAGTTATTATGAATAAATTAACTTCTACAAACTAGTTCCTAATGCTTTACATAGTCTACATGCTCGAAAGGGTTACCACCCTCCCTATTGCACAAATTTATTTTTCGTTCAATTTTATTTATAGCTTTTGAATAGATCTTCTTATACCTTCGAATGCATTTTGTACTCTTTATTGTAACTCCCGAGATGTGTTGATTTCACTTTTTTGTAAAATTTGGACCTGTCGAATTACTTGACGTCATCAGACTGTTCAGGTTTCTCGCTGGCCATTATACTGCTCTACCATTTCCAATCCATCTTCCGGGGTAATTATTTGATTGTTTATATTACATTTTATTTATATTATTTTATATTAATTTATTGCATTTGATTTTTCGTATTCAACCCACGTCACTGTTAAGTTTGAAAGCTTATCAATATTGTAACGATGAATAGATTAAATATTAAAAAAACAAAGCCGGACTTGAAATCAGTTTAAATAAATTGTGTCCAAATTTCCGAAACAAAAAAAAATTAAATGTGGTATATCATTATACTCAGGAGAGCGAGCTCTTTCAAAATCTGAAATAAAAAATGCAGGTCCGTATTTAAAAAAATTAAGTTGGCCTCTGTATCTCACAAATTATCAGCTGATTTGAAAATCTAAAAATACTATCAGATAGCCCTAATAAAGTGGCTATGAGAATGTGAAATTAGGTTTTTGATTTTCTAAAAAGTATCGACAGGAAAAAATAAAATTGATTTTCAAAAATATCCGTTTTTTCCAAAAAACTCAGCAATCCTTGAAGTTTTTAAAACTTTTTTGATGGCATCTTGTTGAACATCCCAAAGCGGCAACTTTGCCCCAATTTAACCATGTTCGTATCTATTACTTTTACCGAGTTACCAATGCTCGTACCTCGAATTTGTAGCACCCTGTATATGTCTGACCCTTTATATCTATATTAAATTCCGGTTCATTAACGCCGTTCTAATTTTATTTAAAATATGTAGATTATGACATTAGGGTGTGTTTGGAATGGGAATTATATAGCAAATCCACTCAGAAAAAGAAATAAAAGAATATACAAAATACCATTTAACTATGAAATTATATTATTTAAAAGGTGTGCATATCTGAAATAGGAAATCTGATAAGGTGCTTTCTCGGAAATTTGGATCTTCTTGTATAAGAAATAAAACAGAGGAAATAATATGTTTAAATTTAGTACCTGACTAGGTAAGAGATGGGCGTTTCGTTGTAATAACTTCTTGTATCTCTCTTTTAACGTTTTTAATATTTCTCTAATGCTTTGTTTATGTTCATTGGCCAATTTTTGGATTTTGTCGTTCTCAGCTTTTATTTTCGTTTCCTCCAAACTTAATTTTTGATCCGATTTAGTATCTAAAATTATCTACAGTAAATTTGAAGATAGTAGATACATTGGACAATAATAGTTTAAATACAGTTTATTTTTATTTTATTTTATATGTGGCACTAAAATCTGTTTTCACAATACAATTTTCATTAATTTTTTTAACTTTTTATTTTTTTTCTCTTTGTATGTTTTTAATTCTATTTTCTTTTTATCAATGTTGCATGCCGTTGCAAGATATCTGTACAATTAGACCCTGTTGTGTAGTTATGTCGGAACTAATAAATATATATATATATATTTTTTATATACCGGGTGCGTATTAAAAGTGGCTCACCACTCTAACTTTTCTTATTTTCTTATTTTTTCAGATAAAAAAAACGAGATTTGGTATACTAGTATACGACATTGATTAGGATTAATTGACATATTCTATTGTTTTTGGTCACTTCCTGTTTCACTGGAAATGACTACAACTTTTGATTTTTAAATTGCGCTCTCGGTATATTTCTACTTTATTCGATAGAAAATGACACTCTGAGTAGAATGACATATGATAATGTCATTCTACTCAGACTATTTTACTGCCAAGACAATCCTAGCAGGGCCATTCAAACATAGAACAGATGAACTCCTAAAGGCTGGCAGGAATAGACCTGTTCGGTGTTGAGATTTGAACACCGGTGTTAGGTGTTGATGACCACCGGTGTTTCAGTCGGTGTACCTCAACACCGGTGTTTATCTCAACACCGGTGTTCATTTCAACACCGGTATTTATCTCGACACCGGTGTTCATCTACAACGCCGGTGTTTATCTTGACACCGGTGTTTATCTCAACACCGGTGTTTACCTCGACACCGGTGTTTATCTCAACACCGGTATCGCGATGAACGATCGTCGACGTGTTTTTTAATGTAATATTTTTTAGTTTATTTTACAGGTACGAATTTTTGTTTATGTTTTATTTTGTTTTCTATTTGTTTTTGATTAAACAATTTTTTACTTTATAGGTAGTTGTTTATCTGACGCTTCTATTTTAGTGATTAGTCTGACAGAAAAAATATATTTAAATTTGAAAGCTTTAATTTAAAGTCGATGTGCTTTAATAAACTATAAAAATAAGCACCGACAAGACATTATTATTATCAGGTTTATTTTGAACTTATTAATTATCATTATTTCTTCTTTAACCCATTTACAAAACACCGGTGTCAATATCAAAACCGGTATCGAGATGAACACCGGTGTCCAGACCAACACCGGTGTCGAGATGAAAACCGGTGTTGTAGATGAACACCGGTATGGAAATGAACACCGGTATGGAAATGAACACCGGTGTCGGTGTCAACAACGGTGTCGGTGTCAACACCGGTGCCGGTGCCAACACCGGTGTCGGTGTCGACACCGGAACGGTATGGAAATGAACACCGGTGTCGGTGTCAACAACGGTGTCGGTGTCAACACCGGTGCCGGTGCCGACACCGGTGTCGGTGTCGACATCGGAACACCGGATAGTCTATAATTGGCCACCGGTGTCAGCCCAACACCGGTGTTAAAACGGTGTTTCGGTATTTGGAACAGGTCTAGGTAGGAACGGAGCGCGTACGCTTACTGCAGTATACACGGGCCACGGCCGGCTGAGATCACACCTACAGAGGATGGGACTGGTGGAAGACGCCGAATGCCGACTCTGTAAGGAAGATGACGAAACAATGAAGCGCGTTATGTGTACCTGCCCCGCTGGGGGCAGGACCAGGTTTGAGGTGTTTGGCAAACCCACGCTAGACCTATCAGACCTACAGAAGACATATCGCCCTCGGACATAACTGCCTATGTTAAAAGGCTGGGTCTTGAGGGTGAACTTTGATGCTCTTTTTCTATTAAAGAGCTTGCAGAAATTTAGCAACAATAGGCCCTCGCGGCGTATTGGAGGGTCCCACCTGGGACCCACTCGAAGTCAAATACAATACAATACAGACTATTTTAACATTTTCTCATATGATTTATTTGAAATTATTGTAACATGCGGTTCATAACGACAATCGAGATATGATTAAAAATGCGATTTGGGCATCTTTTTGCAAAAAAACCTTAGACGATCAAATCTATTTTGCCAAGGCTCCTTGATTAAAAATTATGGCACAGCCATGGCACTCCAGATTGAAATTTATAATACGATTTTTAAGCGAAAATGTCAAGAGTTGACATATGATATGTCATTATACTCAGAGTGTCAGTTTCTGTCGAATAAAGTAGAAATATACCGAGGGTACCATTTAAAAATCAAAAGTTGTAGTAATTTCCGATGAAACATGAAGTGACAAAAAACAATTGAATACGTTAATCAATCCTAATTTATCATCTATTAACATACCAAATATCGTCTTTTTATCTGAAAAAATAACACTTTCGAGACGCATCCGGTATATCTTATATATTCCTATACCCGGTATCATCTATTTCTATAATTATACATGCAAATAAAATTAAAAATTACAAAAGTAACATCGCATAACTTACTTTTGTAACGCTAGCTTAGCAATAAAGCTTCTTTAATTTGTTTCAAATTATTTAGAGATTTTTTATTTACACATAAAGTTTTTTTAGAGGGTTTTCAAAATACCTACTTAATTAAGACAAAGTGATCACTAAAAATATTTTTTTGTTAGTGTCCAGTTGACAGTTTTTATATTTGTTTTATTCTATTTGGTGATGTGTGTGTATGTAATTTTGGAGATTCTGATGAAAAGCAAAAATATTAATTTAACAACTGAAATAAATGAGTAATATTGTACCGTATGATAGCAAAAATCTGTGTCAAGTATTACCTTGAAAATGAATATCGATGAAATTTTATATGTATAGTTTTAAAAATGAACAATTAAATTATTGGGCAAACCTACAGTAAGATTAGCCATGACACATGACTAAAATACGACTACCCGTAGACACTCAGTGCTTCTGCCTTCGGGCTTCATCAATACGGGAGGAATCAGCAACGATGAACTAGTGATCCTGAAAAAAAGAAAAAGGGGAAGCCAACGAAGCACGAGGCACCATTTGCAACTTGGTTTAGCAGTTTATAGTCCCCACGATAACATCTTTTGTTTATTGTTTTCTCTGGGCCAAGGTGATAGCGGCGAGGTATGTTGGAGTACCTCCGCAGCGGTTTTTCTGTAGTAACGCTCACGAATTGTGAGCTACTGCTAAACCAAGTTGCAAATGGTGCCTCGTGCTTCGTTTGCTTCCCCTGTTCCTTTTTTTCAGGATCACTAGTTCATCGTTGCTGATTCCTCCCGTATGGCAGCCGGAAGGCAGAAACACTGAGTATCTATACGGGTAGTCGTATTTTAGTCATGTGTCATGGCTAATCTTACTGTAGGTTTGCCCAATAATTTAATTCTTCTTTTTTATTATAGTCCCCACGATAACATCTTTTGTTTATTGTATAGTTTTATATAGGGCGAATATTCAACAGACCATCGTTGAAAGTTAACGTAATTTTTTTCGATCATACTGTACCTATATACAAGATGGTCCAAACTGTATTCCGGAAATTTCGGCAGCATATTCTGCAGATAAAAATAAGTAAAAAAGTTCGTATAAATGTAGGACCTAAAACGCTTAGTTTCGGAGGTACAGGGTGTAAAAGTTGTATTTTTATTTCGATTTTTTTCAAATATTTTCTGAAGTAACGTCAATATTAGGATGAAAATTGATATCTGGGAGTTTTTTGACATGAGAAATTTGCTTTTGATGTCAATATGACTTTTACTTTTAGAGGGCGCCACCTTCATATTTTTTTAACCGGTTTGAGAACTAATAACTTTTCGTCCGTACCTGTATAAAACTACTAGTAAAAAATATATATTTGCGACATTTTTTATGTAAAAAAGGTCTCTTGGTAAAAATCGTTTACGAGTAATTGTTGTCGAGAAATTTGGAATTTATTTTTTGACTATACAGGGTGTACCAGAAACAAGTGCAAATATTTTAAGGGGTGGCAGATCTCGATAAAAGGAATATATTTTCTTTTTATCGTTTAAGTCCAAAATAACGGAGTTATTTTACATTAAAAATTTCCAAAAAAAATGATTTTTTGCTAAAATTTTGAGAACCACCAATTTTTTTCTGGATTTTCTTTCTTGTAAATTTAATCTAATACCTATGTTGCCATATTATCAAGAAATTATATTTTTGAATTAAAAACTAAAAAAATTTCCAAAAAATTTTTCAAAAAATTTCGATTTTTCAAAATTATTTTTTCGCGAAAAAACCTCATAGGCGTGTTTCTGGGGTTGAACTATACTACCAGTTAAAATATTTGCACTTATTTTTGGGACACCTTGTATAGTTATTAAAGTGAAATCATAAATTTCAAATGTTTTTGTGTCAAAAGTTCAACAGAAACTGTTGTATCATCATTTTTTTGAAGAAAAATTTATGATTAATTTAAAACAAAATAAAAAGTTTGCAAATTTATCATTTCAAGCAAATAACTATCTCAACGACATGTTTATTTTTTGTCAGTATTGACATGTATTGACATGTATTGACTATTTTCATTCTAAATATCTTGAGAGCGGTTCCTCGTAGCGATTTTTACCAAGAGGCTTTTGTACATAAAAAACGTCGCAAATGTAATTTTTTACTAAGTAGTTTTATACAGGTACGGACGAAAAGTTAATACTCTTCAAACCACTTAAAAATATGTGGGTGGCGTCCTCTACCAGTGGGAGTCATATTGACATCAAAATCAAATTTCTCATGTTAAAAAACTCCCTGATACCAATTTTCATCCAAATATTGACATCACTTCAGAAGTTAATTGTAAAATATCTAAATAAAAATGAAACTTTTACAACCTGTATCTCCGAAACTAAACATTTTAGAACATACATTTATACAAACTTTTTTACTTATTTTTATCAGCAGAATATGCTGCCAAAGTTTCCGGAATACAGTTCGGACCACCCTGTATACAAGGCGTTGTAATTTATTTGATATTAGAAATGCATATATGCAAATAAAAATACTGTTAGCCTAAATTTTGAAAACAGTGAAAAGGTATTAGTTGATCTAGAAGAGTTTTTTGATTCATGAATATATTTACCATCGACTTTAGCACATGTATGTTCTGCCCTGTATCTTCTGTGTCGCTGAGAAGGGTACGTGTAATCTTTTGGCTGAAATTTATAAGAAAATAGGTTTCCATCATAGCCACAACTAAAAAGGTATTTTTCATCGTAGCTGAAACATAATTTCGGTATGAAGCCGTTTTGATTATCATGCATTGATAACTGCAATTAAGTTAATTATGTTAGTATTTTAACTATCTTGATATATTGTAGGATTACTTTGAAATAATCAGATAGATCCGTGTAGTCTTCAGTGGATGTTTTGTTAATTCTGATTGATCCATCCTGCATTGCAAATATAAGGTAGTCTTTTTGATGTCTATAAAATAAAAAAATGTATATGTCGTAGGCATAATGTAATTTTAGACAAATATTCATTTGCCAAGGCATTTGCTAAGTGCCTTGAAAAATAGCAAAATGATTAAAAAACATTTATATTTTACTATCTGCCTAGATCTGCATCAGCCATTTGACAAATGACTGGCAATGGCCCGGATTACATTCGGGCATTTAAAACGTAATAATAATTATAAACCTATTAATTATATAATAACCTTTTTGCGCACTTATGAAAAGATGTAAGATACGTAAAACTAGTAATTTTTTGTACGTACGTATAAAGATATGTACTTATTTCCATCTCTTCAGCGCCATCAATAAGACGAAATCTAAGAGGCACTAATTCTTTCTGGTTAATGCGATATTCATAAATATATCCGGCATCGTAACTGAAATCACAATAAAAGTAATAATTACTGATAATCTAAATTAGTTTACAAAGCCCAGCCAACTTTGGAAATACTAGAAATCAAAATACAATAGAACAAGTTGGATAAAATTTGTTTAAAGAACTTAATAGAAATTATAAACATTATTAGAATAATAAAATTAATAGTTATTTTTTATATAAGACGATAAAATGGTATTTTATCGTCGACCGAAAAGATTAATTCACGAGCGATGAAATCGCGAGTGAATTAAGGCGGGCGGCCGCTGCGAGCGAAACTAAACTAAGCCAAGCGAAGATACGATTTGTAAAAATCAGCTCCCACATTTTTAAATGCATCAGCGGCCACGAGCGAAACTAAACGAAAATATATGAACGAAGATTCAAATCGTAGTTTAGTTTTGCTCGTTTTAGTTCGTGACAGGTTCCAGCGAATTTTTCGCGGCGATTAATTCTATGACAGCAGAGATACAATATGAAAACACAGCTTACTTAGCTGGCTACTAAGCAAAAATAGTTCCCAGTGGCCCATGAAACTTATTTTCGTTTAGTTACCGTTTCTTTCTATATTCTTAGCTTAGTTTAGTTTCGCTCGCAGTGGCCGCCTGCCTTTAATTTCGGGAGATGATAATGCAATTTTATCGTCGTTTATAAAACAATATTTTTTTCCATAGCCAACGTTTTTTCCATTATTCAACGAGCATATAATGGTTATTCATGCGGATGAAGTTTCGCCTGCGGCTCGTGTCATAAATCATCCAAGTGAATAACAGCCATTATATGCGGGCAGTGGCGGATACAGAGGAGGGTCCATGGAGCCCGGGCCCCCCCTTAAATCTGTAAATTGGGTTGAATATTAAGCTTTTGGGTTAAAAATGGCGCCCTAAATAGCATATTCTACATTACTTTTTATTTGGGCCTCCCCTAAAATAAATTCCTGTATCCGCCCCTGTATGCGAGTAGAATACTATACTTTATCAGGACTATCAAAAAAAAATAGATAATATTAATATAAGTTAATATTTTTAATTCGCATTCCAAGCCGGTTTGGATCGAGCATAGCTTTTGTTTGGAGTTTGGATCGATATATCCGTGGAAGCGGTGAATAATGAAACCATTATTCACTAGTGAATAACGAATATTATTATTATTTCAAAAACTCATCTATAACAATCAAATTATTATAGACGAGTCGTGGATAAGAAATATTCAGAAATTATTATTTCAAGGAATTTATTACATGTAGAAAAAATATTGTACTGGGTTGGCGTTGCTTTCTATGTAATTTGACAAATAAATAAAGCTCTCTCTTTAGTTGTCCAATTTTTGAGTGTTTGAGTCAATATTTTTTAATTCTCTTTTGTGTCGATTGCTGATTGAATTGGAGCCAGAAATGGCTCAAAAAGAAATAAGTCAATTACCAACAGATATTTAGGCTAAGGCGACAAACGCCATATCCAAACTACTTCCATTTAAATCCCGAATAACTTATAAAAAGGAATACAAAAATTTTCAAAAATGGAAGCAATTAAAAAACGTGCGAGAAGAAAAATCAAGTGAAACATACTTTTAGCATATTTTTCTGAAAAATCAAAGAAAATACAGCCGTCTAGTTTATGGTCGTACTAAAAAGTACAATACTCGTCAATTAAAACATTGATATTTCAAGGTAAGGATAAGCTATAATCAAGAAAGTATATATAAAGTATACACTCTAAGGATTTATATACTCAGGGAATCTTGATGATCGACATTCTATTATAGTTGTTTCGCTTCTCGACACTAAAACCAAGAAAGACCGGTCGTTTTATATTACAGAAAAAAAAATCTGGGGACAGCGTTTTGGAAATTATACGAAAATATATTGTCCTACGCCCTAGTAATGTGACGCATAACAAATTCTTCATTAACTATCGACAAAAGAAATGCACTTTTCAATCTGTAGGAATTAACACCATTTATAAAATTTCCCAGAAGATAGCTCAGTTTTTAAAGTTACCAAATCCAGAAATGTATACTGGGCACTGTTTTCGACGTTCTGCCGCTTTGATGGTTGCAAATTCTAGAGCAGACTTGGTCACAGTAAAGCGGTTGGGTGGTTGGTAGTCTTCTTCGGTAGCAGAGACATACATTGAAGAATCTGTGTCCAAGAAGATTGCTGTATCAGAATGCATTCTTAATAGTGTGGAAGATCGAACCATTGAATCCAATACATCTGTATCTCTAACCAAACAAAAATATGATCCTTCGTTCCCGTTACATATTTCGGGTAATGTCAATTGCACCATAAAAATTTGCGTGAATAAAAATAGTAACCATGATTCTTTGTAATTCGAATATTTTCAATACAGGATTACAGAATAAAGTTTTCAACCTATACTCGCTGTTAAAGTATCATTTATCTACCCTTCCGGTTAAAGTACTATTTTATCTATTATTTTTGATAGATATAAGGGAATTTTAACAGTTGCTATGGAAAAAAAAAACAAAAGAATTGTGTGTGCACTACTTTGAATAAGAAGACTAAGGAAGGAGCATATCAAAAATCTTAGGTACACCTCGATGGGCCTCAAATATGGCCGACTTAAATTCCGGTTTATCAGTGTCGTTGTAATTTTATTTAAAAAATGTAAAACTATGATGTAGGGTAGACGTGGGGTAGACTCAATAATTTGTTGTTTTATTTTACGTTGTGAATAAATGTTGGTAGTTATTAAAATTGTTATAAAAATATATAATTCTAATAAAAATAGATAAGTTATAATAAGTATTTATTAACACAAACATCCGATACTACGTAAGCCGCAGGCTGTTCTTACCACTTTTCGTCTCGCGCTAGCGTGTGTGTTACGGCCTTAAATTTTTGCTCCCAGCGCGCGTAAAAAAGTTTCACTTCAAAAAGTATAAAAGTTTTGTAAACTAAATCTGTTCATATGTCAAATTAATTAAACAGTTTACCCTCCCATAGAAAGCCATATGTTTTTTTTATCTGTGTATTTTAACCAAATTATTCTGTTTGGCACTTCTGGAATAAAAAGCGGTTCCAACTCTTCTTCACTTTCAGAATCGGCTGAAACAAAACAATAATTAATTTTGCTTGCATATACTATAATAAATAAGGTACTGTAATTAATAAGCAGGGGTTGATGGGGAAGAGGAAACCGGCCCGGGAATAACAGGTAACCGGCCCAAATCCACAAAAACAAAATGACCATATATAGAAACATATTTTATTTATTAATATATAAGTAATGGAGTTTTTCGCTCGTGCGAAAAAAGCTCTTTTGCTATTCATTTTTTTCTGCTGCTAGTCATATTTATTAGTTATTAATAAAAGAATAGTGGTAAAACTATACAGGGTGAGTCTATATAAGTGCAAATATTTTCAGGGGTGGTATATTTCTACCCCAAGAACACGTCTATAAGATTTCTTTTGCAAAAAAAAATGTTAAAAATCGGGCATTTTCTTTGAAATTTTCCTGTATATTTTAAAAAACTTTTTAGAACTTCCTGTTCACCGCAAATTTTCCCATGGTATAGTTACTTAATCCCTGATATTACGGCACGAAAGAGATGCAAATACCGAAAAATTGAGGTGGCTTTTTTTAATTTTCAAACTTTAATAACTCGGTTGGACTTATTTAAAACACGGTAGAGAGAATGTATTATGTTTCTTTTATTGAGATCTACCAGTCCTGAAAATATTGGCACTTATAAAGTCACCTTGTATAATAAAAAAATTCAAACCGAACAAACAACAGATGTTTATTAAAATTATAAGTGTCTCAAAGAAAGATATCTTACAATAGTTATTTTACAAATTGGTGTTTATGTTTAAAAGCAACTGATGCAAATTGATTAGTTAGTTAGGTATGGAATCTCTAAGAATCTTACGTCACCTTAGTTAGAAGATTAACCATTTAAATTTTGCTAATCCAATCGTTTTTTGAGCTCTGACCGGGACCGGCCGGCCCACCGGCCCATTTTTCCACCGGCCCACCGGGAATTTTCCCGTTTTCCCATATGGCCCATCCACCCCTGTTAATAAGGTACTGAGATGATGGTATCTAATTGGATTCTAATCTATAGTGGCATTTTAGATTAGATTAGATTCTTCGTGGTGGCTATCGGCATGATCCACTTCGACCTTTTCAGATCTATTGTGGTCCTCTTTTGATTCTTAGGTTACATTCTCCAGTCCTATCGTTTTCAAAAAGTCTAACAACTTGGAGACTGAACCCTCCATGTAGCTCTTTGTCAATGGCCTATCATTGCCTATTATTCGCACGTTCACCAAGCTGTTGCACCAACATAAAATGTGTTCTCTCGTTTCTTCTGCATATTGACAGAACCTGCACATGGATTCGCCCCTCAATCCCATTTGCTGTCCTCCATTCACGCAGTTGTGCAGCTCTGAACTGTTCAAGAACGCGATACTCTCAATTCATTCAATTGAGTTATAAAGTTCAGAACTGTTCCGCGCCATATGAAGGCACCAGGCTATAGCGCACAGCTCCTTTCAGAACCTTTCTCGAGTAGCCCAGGGCGTAAAGCACTGGAACTTGAAGTTCGCGAATGGAGGACAGCAATTAGCATATTCAGCTTATCGTTGTTAGTCGTCTGTCAGCTATATGCCCGATTATGGTGGCCATTCACACACAGTTCGCCGGCAGTTCTAGGACTGTACGATCTGAACTGAAGATCTAAACTTTGTCAGGCCACTCACAATGCAGTTACGTCGAACGATGCGATGTTCAGTTTTGGGACTGTCAGTTTTTGAACTGAAGGAAAACTGTGCTTTCACCACACACACAAACATATCGTCAGTTTTCTCGATTGGCTCGATTTTTAAATTCATTGTTGCTAACCATGGACATATTCGGCGCCGTGCTGACTAACTGGAATTTAAATTTCGCACTGGGGATTGAGGTGGTAGTTCTGCTGTAATAAATGTCAAGTTGCCACATTTATTTATTTATTTCCTGACATTGTCATTCGTTTTGAGACTTAAGTTTTGTATTACGAGTTTTTGGTTTTAATAAATAGTGTTGTGATACTTTAAGCTTGAAAATGTTTACTAACAGACCTTGCAGTCGAACATTGTTCTTTTTAGAACCTCTTTTAGTGCGAAGTGTACAAGCTAGCTTAATAGCCGTAAAATAATCATCGCAACTGTATTAGAATATTTTGAACGGGAAAGCGGTAGTAATGGCCCTTTATGTCTATTAAGTGCTGTTAAGAAGGTGAGTTTTGTTGATGTAAATCTGTAGTCTAATAACTGTTAGTCTAATAACTGTTTATATATTTATAATTAATGTATTTTTGTTTCCTATTAATGTATTTTTGGTTCTGGTCCTATGATTACTACTAAACAAGGCCCATCCATTGATGAGCCTTGTTTGGTTATTTGATATGCCTTTTCTTTACTCTTGTGACCCTCATGTCCCTCATGTTCTACGCTTTCCGACGTTCTTGGGCCGTCTATATACCAGGTTGCGTCTGCTTGAATGGATACACCTTTTATCCATTTTCCTCTTCCTGGTATAGTTATGTTAAATTTGTTGTTAAAGCTGCTGTAAGTATTGCATCTAGCAGTAATCCTAATTCTTTGTCTCCTTTAGCTCTTCGATTATAGTTTCTGGTTTTCAGCACTATGCTATCTATCTGACTTATGTGCCGTGAATTAACTTATGCATGACGTTATGCGTTACGATTAACAAAACGTCCATCGCATTTGTGGGAGTGGTTTGGTTGTTGGAGGCAAGCAAGCCTATTTGTGACCTTATCGCGTCCATTTGCAATGCCTTTGTCCACCACACCACCGACCCGTAGATTATTATGGGTCTTAAAACCTTTGTGCGTAACATAAATCTGTCTTTGGTGCATAATAATTTTGTTCAACAACTTGTATTGACTTTGATATAAGTCTATTTAAGTCATCAAGCGTTTTCAGTAGGAGGGAGGACAGGCTTATCGGTTTATATATACTGCCATTATTCGCTGACGAGTATTCGACACGCATCAGAAGATGGTCACGCAAGGCGTTTTCTTTCATGAGCTTTTCTGTGACTGAAAAGCCCGATACGTGATATTATTTGCCTACCGCACTCCGGACATTCAAAAATCTCATTGCTTTGTTGCCTCTTTACTTTTTGGTTGTCGCTGTTAACTGAGTTTACAATTTTTCTCCATTGAGTTCTATTGTGAACTGCTTCTTCCCAATAATTCTGCATGTTAATCCCCTTTAAGTTTTCGTGGAAAATGTCCTTGTACCTTTTGAGTTGTCCACCCGGCCTCCTCTTACCGTCTACAAGCTCACCGTAAAGCAGAGATTTTGGTATGCGGTTTTCTTGCATTCTGCATACGTGACCAGCCCATCTTAAGCGGGATTTTGTAACCATGACTTCAATACTCTCGCAGTTAGCTTTTTCAAGATACGTTTGAGATATGATGGAACCACCGGATTCTTAAGAGTTGTCTAAGGTGTCTCTGTTGTAACTTGTTTAATGCCTTCATGTGTCGGCGGTACGGCACCCAGGTTTCGCTCCCATATAACATAATGGGGATTATAATTGCTCGGGACACTATCAGTTTCGTTTTTGTATTCAAGTCATGATTGTAGAAAACCCTGTCTTTAAATTTCCAGAATGCTCTTGAGGCGCTGCTAATCCGGCGCTGAATTTCAGAGTCTGATCTGATTTGCCTTTTCCGAAATCAAACTGCCCCGCCGAGGTAATTAAATTCCGCTACATATTCCAATATAATCGGAGAGGAACTCTCCGATTTTTACAGCATTGTTATGATCTTCCGGGGGAGTGCACATGATTTTGGTTTTGTCGATGTTTAGCTGAAGGCCCAAAGCCTCGTATACCCAGGTATATGTGTTCAACATTTCTTGTAATTGTTGTAACGTGTTTGCAACTAGCCTGTGATGAATTTTGTACGTATTTTTGTCCTCAGTTTTTTATGTTGAACAAACCGCCATCATATCTGTATCTAATACCCAATCCTCTCTCCTGCAGTTTGTTGTCCACTATAATGGAGAGCGCTGCCATGAATATGTTGAATAGGAGAGGCGGTAAGACACATCCCTGCCTAACTCCTCTATTAGTCAGGAAGGGATCGCTCAGTGATCCATGATCTGACACTCTTGACTAGTTGTTGTTATGGAGGCTTTTACACACTGTAAGAAATTTGTTGGGTACTCCAAACTTTTTCATAATTGCCCAAAGTGCCTCTCTGTTCACAGAGTCGAAGGCTTTTGTTAGATCGATGAATGCAACATAAAGTTTAGACTGCTGCTCTTTCACTTTTTCCTGTAGTTGGCGGATGGAAAATATGGAATCGACGGTGCCGCGGTTGGTACGAAAACCTGTTTGCGATTCTGGAAGGATTTTTTCTATATGTGGGTGAAGGCGATTTGACATAATTTTTGTAAGAATTTTTCCTTCGATAGCCAATAGTGAAATTCCCCGGTAATTTCCGCAGTCTGATGCACTTCCTTTGTTCTTAAATATATTCACTATATTCGCGTTGCAAAAATCCTGAGGTACCTCCCCGCTTTCCCATATGACATCGAAGAGAGCCTTAAGATGACCAATAAGTTCTTTACTTGCATACTTATAGATTTCCGCCGGGATCGCGTCACAGCCAGCTGATTTGTTGTTTTTAAGCTGTTTTATGGATGCCATTATTTCCTGTTCTGTTATTGGGGTATATAATACATCGAGGCTGTTATACTGAGGTATTGCGTTTAGTGCTTCCATATTGGGGTTGTTTTCTTGGTTAAGGATATGGCCAATCTCTTTCAAGCGGTTTCTAATTTGCTCTTCCTCTTTTAGAAGTTTGCCATTTTGTGCCATGATTGGGCAGCTTACCTTCTTGGTTGGGCCATATACTTCTTTTACAGCCTCAAAGAATTTACCATAATCGTGATGCGTGGCGTACTCTTGAATCTGATTAGCCTTTTGTGAACACCAATCATCCTTTAATTGGCGCAGATTTCTTCGAAGCGTGTTGTTGGCTGCTTTAAAGTTATCTACCAGCCTTGGATTGTGTGGATTTGCAGTGACTGATTGATGTGCTCTGTGCTTTTGTTTCAAGAAGGTTTGTATATGAGGTTGATTTTCGTTAAACCAGTCTGGTTGTTTCTTTTTGTTAGACTTTCCCAGTACTGCTTCGCTAGTTTTATGAATCGCATCCCTTAATTGTGTCCAGCCTTGTTCAGCTACCCAGATTGAGATTGAAGTTATCGGTGGAAGTGATTCTTTGATGGCTTCCCGGAGGGCGTCGGCGGTATTTTTTGTCTCTAGACCCCGTACGTTCAATCTGGTCATGTTGTTTTGCTTTTTACAGTGTGGATGTTTGGGTTTTAAATGGATTTCCATTTTTGAAATTAAAAGTCGGTGGTCAGTGCCGCATTCGGCATCTGATCTGGCTGTGAGTCTGACATCTTTTAGATGCGTCCTTCGAACGATTAAGTGGTCCAATTGATGCCAGTGACCTGATCTGGGATGTTTCCAGGTACCTTTAAACTTGTCTTTCAACATGAACCACGTATTGGTGATGCATAGATTATTCTCTGTGCATGTTGTTAATAGGCGTTTACCATTGCTATTTACGTTTCCTATTCCATGTTTTTCCAATACGTCAGGCCATATTTCCTGTTGTCTACCGACACGAGCATTAAAGGCACCTAGCAAAATGATTGGTTCGTGCTTTGGAATTCGTTGGAGAGCATTTGGTAGGGATTGGTAAAATTTATCCTTATCCTCAATTTTAGCGTCTAGGGTGGGAGCGTAGGCACTAATGATGTTGACGTAAGATTTGTCTGATATGTGGTACCTTAGGGTCATAAGACGTTCGGAGACACCAATAGGTACTTCTGTTAATTTGGTGGCGATTTCGTTTTTGATTGCAATGCCTACACCATGAATTCTCCTGTGTGTTGCGGGGTAAATTTTCCAAAAGAAGGTGTAATGCTCCTCAGTGAGACTACCCTCATTCGCGAAGCGGGTTTCGCTAAGAGCAACAACATCTATATTTAGTCGGTGGAGTTCCTGAGAGACCAGTGCTGTTCTTCTCTCTGGTCGATTTGAATTTATCTTGTCCACTAGAGTGCGGACGTTTTACGCTGCGAACGTGAAACATTGATGTTTTTTGTTTCTCCGATGATACGCTCGAGTAGGCACCCCCTCCCGGAGATCTGATTGAGGGGATATTTTACCTCCGGATTATGATTTTGTCTCACTCGAATGTTCCATCATTGATGTGTGTTAGCTGCGTGAAAAGGTTTAACTGTAACGGTTACGCCGCCGCACAGTTTTGGCAGCAAATGTAGCACGGGATGACTATGGCACAGTGAGGACCGCGACAATAGTTCCCTTGTGCTACGTTCTCGACCGGCTAGGAGTAGTTTACTACTCCTCTTCCCCAGAAAGATGGTAGGTCGGAGGATTGTATAAGGTTATACCGTCTATACTCGGACGTCAGAGTGTCGTTTGTGTAAACAGGGTGCACCGCGTGAAGGTGAGATTGACTTTTGGGTAAGCTAGGCTATATGTATCGCTTGACTACCCCTTGCACCCCAGCATCGGTTTATATGACTTTGGTGTTAGGTCCGATACTTTGCCTATCTTAAGAATATATCATCATCATCCTCATTCTCAGCTTATTGAACCATTTCCAATTATGGCATAGAGAAAGGAAACAAGTTTAGATTAGAATGCTCGGCTTGCCCCCAAAACTTATAATTGTTTGGAATGTATACGTCGTAGGGCGCTGCTATGGCGGTTGCTAAGAACAACCGCAAACAAGAATAAAAATAATTTTCGCTTGTCAAAGTCGGAATCTTCAAAAATTATAAAATCTTTCAAAATTTAAACCGCCGGTTTTACGTTTTGGGGTGTATATTTATGTACTAAATGAATGTCTTACTAATTTAATAAACGTATATTAAAGTGAAAGCAAATTAACAAAACATATCAACTTATAATTAGATAATAGACAAGGACAACAATAAGTCTGAATGACATCTGTCCAACAGGTCGTGGCTACAGGCACGTAAGACGGAACATTATAAAGTCCATATTCAAACACCTTCCCCTCAAAGGTCGAGCTTCCTAGGGGGTTTAATATTACGACCCGAACGCGACTTAATAACATTGTTCCTTAAATCTACATTAACATTTTCATTTTGTTCAACTGACACATTTGGGTTTAAAGACATAATTGGGTTTGATGACATATTTGGAATTGACAATAGTTCAGGAAACAACTCAGGTTCTGTAAGGACTTTTTTCTCTGGTTCTGTAAATGACAATTTAATTTGAGAAGTATAACGCCTAACAATCCGGTTGTTATCCTCCTTTCGTACCCAGTAAGATCTTGGTTCATTAGCTTTCTCTAGAATTGTAGCTTTATACCAGATTTTATCTATGTTGCTTTTAATCACTACTTTATCCCCCTTTTTATACTCAAAAGGATATCTGCGAACCATTTTGTCATATTGGATTTTAACTTTATCTTTTTGTTTACAAAGCTGTTTATAAATATTATTTTGAAGTCTCGGTTGCAGTTTTGCATCACTTAAAGGTAGTTGTGATTTTAAGATTCTACTCTGCAGTATTTGAGCTGGAGACGCGTTTAAGTTAATAATAGGTGAATTGTTATATTCCATAACAGATTCTCTAAAGTCGGAATTTTCATCTAAACTTTTCTTTATAATTTGTTTGCATATATTAACTGCTTTCTCGGCTAGACCATTACTTTGATGATAATGTGGAGAACATGTTTTTATTGTAATGTCTTTTGCTCGATAATACTTTTTTAAACGACTTGAAATAAAAGGCAAATTATTAGCAATGATATACGTTGGATAACCAAATCTTATAAATATTTCTTGAAATGCATTTATAACTGACTCTGCTGTTTTATCTTTTAGCAAAATACACTCTATCCAATGAGAGAAATGATCAACTACAACTAAGTATGATTTACAACCAAATTCTAAAATATCAGCTCCTATTTTGTTAAAACGAAGTTTAGGAACAGTATGTGGTAAAAGTGTTTCTCTATAATTTGCAGGTCTATATTTTTCACATACACATTTTTTTATATAGTTAATTATATCATCAGACAGATTTGGCCAATAAAATAATAATCTCGCTTTATGAATTGGTTTACTAGTTCCAATGTGTCCCTTATGTAACAGTTTACACATCTTTACCCGCAGACTAGTAGGAACTATTACTTTATCGTTTAAGAAAATGATACCACTCTCTATATAGATAGAATTTTTTGATTGCAAGTATGGTATACAATCAGGTGGAATGGAACTTGTTTTTGGCCATCCATTGTAATAATAATCATATAATTTCACTAAAGTTTTATCTTTACACGTTTCTATTCTAAATTCGTCTCGTTTTTCGTTACTCATAGGAATATGCTTTGAAACTGAATGGACCATTTCGAACATTTCATTATCAATCTATACATCAATATCTTACCTGTTGACTTTAAACTAGATCGCGAAAGCATATCAGCAAAATGAATGCTTTTACCTGGTACATAATATACATTGATGTTATATTTTAGTAACTTTAATCTAATACGTTGTAATCTAACTGAACCAATTTTACAAATAGGTTTTTTCATAATTGACACTATAGGTTTATGATCTGATTGAACATCAAAATTTCTTCCATATATAAAATCGTGAAATTTTTGTGTGGCAAAATAAATGGCTAAAAGCTCTTTCTCTGTTTGACTATAATTAACTTCGTGTTCATTCATCATACGTGATGCACAACAATCTATTTCATTTTTTAGTTCATCTCTTAATGTAATTGGTACTTTAGTAGGGGGGAACTGACCGGTTCAAAATTTTCTACTGTTGTTATGTTATATTTACCAAAAACTTACCATAACCGCTAAACATTTCAAAATTCTTATTTATAAATTTTTCCTTATCATTTAAACCTTTCTCAGTAACTGATATAATATTATTTACTCTTTTCAGCAATTGTAATTTTACGCAAGCTAAACCGCTTAATAGAACCTGATTTGCTCCCTCAACTATGACAAAGTCTTCATACATTTCTGCACTTTTATACTTACAATACCAATGGGTTTAACCTGAGAACCTTCAAATCCTTTTAAAATACAATGTGTGTCCCTAACCTTAAATTTTTTATTTATACAATTAAATAATGTTAATGGTATTACATTAACGTCTGCCCCTGTATCCAACCTAACTTTACATCTTTTGTTTTCTACATGTATGAACTCTTCCCATATATTTGTTGGGTTTCTATACTTATTAGACGTAGAATTAGGTTTATTTGAGGGTATATCTTTATTTATGTTACCTACGAATAAATTTTCCTCACTAGTATCACATTTTTCTACAACATTTTTTACATTTTTTATGCGACACGATATAGCAAAGTGGTTTAATAATCCGCACTTCCTACACTTTTTTCCATAAGCAGGGCATTCCCTGGAACCATGCATATTTTGACACCTTTTACATTTGAATTTGTCCTTTGCATCTTGCTGTTCATTTTTTTGTCTTTTCTTTTCGCCTGGCTTCTTATATTTTTTAATAAAATTTACCTCTTCTTCGCCTTCTTGGAATTTAATACTTTGATTTCTGCTCTGTTCACTTGTTCTACAGACATTTATAGTTTTATCGAATGTTAACTCATCTAATCTAAGTAACGCTTCTCTAGTTGTTGGATCCCTAATTCCCATTACAATTTTGTCTCTCAAAGCCTTGTCTTCACTTGTCTGATTTGGATCTACAGTATTGTAATTACAGCTCTTGACCAGATGATGACACTCAGTTAAGAAATGTTCAAACGTTTCACCCTCTTTTTGCACTCGTTTAAGGAAATTATATCTTTCAAAACATTCATTTATCCTTGGGTTTACATATTTAGTTATAAGTTCCAACATGTATTCATATTTATCCTGCTGATCCTCGGGAATCACAAAGGTCGACATTATTCTTGCGGACTCGGTGCCAATAATGTTTCTCAGAATCGATAATTTTACCAGTCCTGCAGCTTTATCCTGCCCTATCGCAACTAGATAGTCCTCAAAAGCTGTCTTCCAAAACTTCCATTCTCCCGCAGCATTTTGCCCTTGCAGATCAAAATCTGGCGGTAATTTTACCATGCCCATGGTAGCCATTTTTTACACTCAAGATCGACTTTTTTATACTTAAAACTTGATACTTTTGTAAATACTTTTAACTGCCTTCAATTACGTACTTACGACTTACGACTGCGCCATGTTTTACGTTTTGGGGTGTATATTTATGTACTAAATGAAGGTCTTACTAATTTAATAAACGTATATTAAAGTGAAAGTAAATTAACAAAACATATCAACTTATAATTAGATAATAGACAAGGACAACAATATGTCTGAATGACATCTGTCCAACAGGTTGTGGCTACAGGCACGTAAGACGGAACATTATAAAGTCCATCTTCAAACACCGCCCTCATTGACAAAATACCGAAAAGTGTTTATAGCATCCATTTTCAAAGTAATTGTTGCTATCTTGTGGGTTTAATTTAAATTTTATTTAGTCAAACCCCTGATAGTTGTGAAAAAGTGGCATTAAAAACTTAAAAAGCTGTGTGAACTGTGAACTGCAAAAACTAATCTGGATCGTGGCATAACGTCCGTTTCCAATGTATCATAAGTCTTTCATACATGCCCTTCTATAAAATTAAGTTTCTTATATGTAACACACTGTATTATATTTAAAAAATTAAAAGAAACTAATAATAAATTTGAATAAATAATATTTGGCGACATAATTTCGGAAAAAGCCGAAGTGCTCCGAAATTATCAAAAACTTTGGAGAGCGACCGTTGTAAGGATAGCGCCAAAAATTATTTATTTTTTCCTAATGGGCACTTTCCAATCTAAACTTGTTTCTTTCATCTATGAATTACGGTGTAGCCTTCTTTACATATTTATTATACTCTCTTTGTAGTTGGGTCCATTGTTGTCTATTCTTAGCTATGCGGGCCCAAGTTATCCCTGCTAATTTCATAATATTATGGTCCCATCTCAGATCTTCAGTCTTCCTCTAGGTCTTCCTCACAGTCTTCCTTACAGTCTTCCTCTAGGTCTTTTAATTCCTTGTGGGTACCATGCTGTAATTTTTGTACTCCATCTGTTGTCCGTCCTTCAGATTCCTTTTCAAATTTATGTTTTAGTAGCAAAATACCCAGCAAAATGTTCCCGCGATTTTTATCTCTGGGAATTTTTAAGTCAGTTCAATGCGATTTTTCAGGACATTGCAGTAACTCTAATATGGTAATCGCAAAACAATTTCCTATGCACGTGATCAATTTTGAGTGACAAGCGATGGCAACAGCGCTGCCAGATTGTGATGGATTTATGAGATGAATCTTAATTTCAAATTGACAAACAACATATTTTTTATTATATAATTTTTTAAAGAGTTTTATATTTTATTTTTAATTTAATAACTAATATTTTAGTGATTAATTTATTTATTTGTTTTATAGCTTATTTTACTTATTACATATTGGCAAAAACTAGTCCAGTATGAAGATTATTAAAAGAGTTATTTTGCGTTATTTATTTATTGATGTACATCTTACAAACGCCATAAGTGGTAATAACAACTAAGACGGTGCTATTAAATGCACACTCTAATAATCACAGAATTTAATAAAAACTAACTTTGAAAGTGGTATAATGTACTTATCATTCAAACTTACTTCTCTGACTGAAGTGAAGGGTAATAAAGGACCTTTATTGTCACGTTCTCGTTCAAAATAGTTTATCAGGGAAGCTACAAGCTTATCAAAGTTTTTGCGTCGACTATTTAAATGCTTCGGCATATTTTCAACACACAATTTCAAGAAATGCAATATAAAAAATTCGAAAATTTAGTTTTTAAAAGAACTGTTTGTGCTTAAAAGTGCAATTTTTAAAAAAAGACTATGAAAATAATGACTGACACTAGGATAATTGTTAAATAATAAACGACAACATTGATGAAAACGGTGCAATGTGACCAACAAAACGATAATAAAATTCGGTTTAAACTAATTTTTACAGCTTTAATCTTGTCTTTATTATTATGAAAACACGAAGATTTTATTATTAAACTTTAATGATTAACTTGAAAAATACATTAATAAATTGGCAACAAGCCATCAACTTAACGCCATGTTTTTACTACTCTACTGAATAATTAACTAACTACATTATCACGTGACCTCATGTCTGTCATAAATAAAAATATTAATTTCAGATCATGTAGCGCCATCTAACCAAAGTTGTTGCAAAATAATCTTATTGTACTGTGTAGTAAACTGTAATTTAGGATGAAATCTGTTTTCTCCAACACGTCCCTCAATAAAATTATTTTAGCAACAAATTAACAAAATAAACATATTTCTTTATTTTTTACTAAATTCTAGACATACTTAACAAATTTAAAATTTCATGCCTAACGCTAACCTGAACTTTTCAAATTTTATTCTAGGCAAAGGTTTTGTAAATAAATCAGCTATTTGATCTTCAGTTTTAACATAAACAATTTTAACAATTCCTTCATCTATTTTCTCTTTTATAAAATAAAACTTAATGTCAAGATGCTTAAGTCGTTTATTATTCTCAGGACTATTGGCTAAACAAATGGCTGCTCTGTTATCTTCGTATATTTGAATTCGTTCATTAACCTCTAACTTAAAATCAAGCAAAAGTTTGCGTAGCCAACAAGCCTCTGTTACAGCCAAACTCAATGCTACGTATTCCGACTCAGTAGACGAAATTGATACATTTTGTTGTTTTTTACTGGTCCAGGATATTGTACAATTAAACATTTTAAAAACAAAACCTGTAGTCGACTTTCTATCAGTGGTATCACCACCCCAGTCTGAATCGACAAAACCTGTTAAAATATTTCCATTTGGTTTAAAACACAATTTTAACTTAATAGTACCTTGAATATATCTAAGCACTCGTTTTAATGATTTATACAAATTTTCATTGGCTTTTGATTGAAATCTACTCAATATGCTTATACTTTCACATAAATCAGGCCTGGTGGCCAAAGCTGCATACATAATACTACCTATTATTTTTCTACACAATTTTTGCAATTCTACATTATTTTCTTCTGATTGAAAAATTTTTAGATCCATGTTATTGTCAAGAGGAGTATTAATACTTTTACAATTATCCATCTGAAACCTTTTTAATACATTTTTTAAATAATTCTCCTGACTAAGCTCTGTATAACCTAGTTCTAAATTTTGTTCAATCTGTATACCCAAATATTGAGATATAACACCTAAATCTTTCATTTGAAAATTCTTGTTCAATAAATTTTTTAAATCAGTTACTTCATATTTATCAGTGCCTAAAATTAACACGTCATCTACATATAACAATAAATAAAGCTTATTTTCTTTACATTTAGAATATAAACAATAGTCATTTTGTGATCTTATAAAATCATTTTGTATCATTAAAGAGTCAAACTTTTTATTCCAACATTTTGGAGATTTTTTTAAGCCATAAATGGACTTGTTTAGTTTACAGACAAAATCACTATTATTTATTTTGTTACCTGGAAGTGACATGTATACCACCTCCTCAATATCACTATATAGAAATGCTCCACGGACGTACATCTGGTGTATGGGCTGCTTAATCATGTTTGCTACTACAAGCAACATGCGAAAGGTTGTCAACTTGGCTATAGGAGCGTAGATGTCGTATAGCTCGATGTTGCTGTCTTGTTGGAAACCACGTGCAACCAATCTCGCTTTAAACTCGCGATCACTTTTTTGTTTAAGCACCCACTTACTTTCAATCACTTTTTTATCCGCGGGCCACGGCACTTCCGACCACGTATTATTTTCTTTTAACACTTTCAGCTCTTGATCTACTGCTTCTTGCCACTTTGATGAGTTTTCACTTGCTATTGCTTCTTCATATGTGATTGTTTGTTCTGTTTCTGTGTAAAAACTTACATCGTAATCTCTCATCCACACTGGTTTTCTTATGTCTCTTCTATTTAATCTTCTTATGTTTTCTTCTTGATTTTCTTCCTCTTCTTCAGTTTCTGAGTCTATATTTACATGTTCTTGATTTTCTAGCAGTTCTTCGGGTGTATCACTTTCTGTTTCTTGTTGTAATTTTATTGTTTCTTTATTTTCTAGTGAAACAATGGTTTCTATTTCATTTTCAGGAATAAAAAAGACATCTCTATGTATAGCAACTTCATTCTTATCAGGAAAATATATGCGATAGCCTTTTACTGTATTGCTATAGCCTACAAAGATTCCTATCTCACTTTTAGCATCTAGCTTTGTCCTTTTTTGTTTGGGAATATGTACAGAACATTTTGTGCCAAATTCTCTGAAAAAAGTAATATCAAAGTCACTTTTGAACCATAATTTATGTGGGGTATCTTTCCTAGTAGAGTTACAACCAACTTTATTTAGAACAAATACTGCTGCATTCAAGGCTTCTGCCCAAAGGTTTTTATTTAAGTTTTTACTGTGTAACATTGTTCTTATGGTTTCGACTAGAGTTCTCATATCTCTTTCAGCACGACCATTTTGTTCTGGTGTGTATGGACAAGTTGTCTCGTGTATTATTCCGTTACTGTCTAGCAAGGATTTTAGATTTTTATTGACAAATTCTAAGCCATTATCTGATCTAAGTTTTTGTATTTGACAGCCTGTCTGATTTTTCACCATTTTAATAAACTTTTCAAAGTGATCAATAACTTCTGACTTGTGTTTTAGGAAAAATACAAATCTATAGCCCGAAAAGTCATCTTTAATTAGTAGGAAATATCTTGCTTGTCCCAGTGATGCTACTTCAAAAGGACCACATAGATCAGCATGCATAAGTTCACAAATATTATTGGCTCTAGAGTTACTTACTTGAAATGGCAATCTGTGTTGTTTTCCTAGGAGACAATCAGTACAACACGGATTTTCTTGTTCTTTGTATTTTATCTCATGTTTCTTTAATGTCTTTCTAACTTGTTCAAAATTTATATGTGCCAATTTTTTATGCCAGTCCGTTAAACTTTCTGTTAAATGATATTCTTCGGTCTCATTTTCAGCTAACACACTTTCCTCTGAGCTTTTGTTTTTGTCATTAAATAATTTTACGATATATAACCCATTCTCTTCTTTTTCACCTTTTAAAATTTCTTTATCATTTTTTGAGACTATGACTTCATTTTGTTTAAAAAGGACTTCACCTCCATTCTCAACAACTGCATTTACTGAAAGCAAATTTTTGCTTAACTCGGGTACTAGTAGTACATTGTTCAATATGTATTTTTCACCTACTAATTGTCCTCTTCCAACAGCTTGCATTTTTTCGTTTTTCTTAGCAACTAATATCTCACTTTTCTTGTCTACTATGCAATTAAGAATATCTGCTTTGTTGGTCATGTGAGAAGTACATCCCGAGTCAACAACAAACTCTTCACATTGACTGGGAAAACAGTGAGACAGTAATGCTACTTTATTATCATTATTTTTAGAATGGTGTGAGTGTGAATTGGTACCTGATGTTTCACCTTCCCTTTTCCTAAAAAAACAATTTTCTTCTTTATGGTTGGTTTTCTTGCAAATTTTACACATAGCCTTATTTTTGGAATAACAATCTTTGGCATAATGTCCTGGTTTTCCACATAAATAACATTTTCTTTCTTGGTTACTGTGTTTTTTATTGATAAATCCTTTTTGTCTTCTGTCTTCAGCTCTAAAGGCTACTGTTTCTTCAGTGGCTTCTTTCTGGTTAAACCTTGTCTCTTCAGCAATTAACCGAGATGTTAGATTTGTTAGGGTACGTTCACTAAGCGGTGTTGATTCCCATGCTGTGGAGAAATGTTTAAATTGATCAGGCAATGTGGAAAGAATTTTTGACATAAGCATATCATCATCAATTGTTTGATTTAGAGTTTTTAAAGCGGCAACATAGGTTTTCCATCTTACTAATATGCAGGCTCATATCGGTATTTTTTCATATCTGAAGTTGAAAAATTCTTGTAACAAGTTACATTTTGCTGCTCATTTTCTCTCTGGAAAATACCACATATCTTTTAAACATTTCATGTGAATTTTCACAATTTAAAATATGCATCATTAATTTTTATCAACTGATGTAACTATTGCTTTTTGGGCCTGAGCATCTTTCTTTTCCAGTTATTTTCTCACTGTCTACAGTTAAATTTTCTAACATATTAGTACCATCAACAATTTCATATAGGCTACTTGCCTTAAAGAAAATTACAATCTGGAATTTCCATATCTCGAAGGATTCACCATCTTTTAATTTGTGTATCAAGGATAAATCATCTGAAGACGCCATTTTGCTTCACGTTTGCCGGGTAGGTATCACAAAGATTTTAAGTTTTTACAGTTTTTAGATCACAAAGGTTTTATTTTTATGCACAAACGGGACTCTGGGTGACTGATGGGTGACTGGGCCCATAACCTGTCGTTATTATTATGAAAACACGAAGATTTTATTATTAAACTTTAATGATTAACTTGAAAAATACATTAATAAATTGGCAACAAGCCATCAACTTAACGCCATGTTTTTACTACTCTACTGAATAATTAACTAACTACATTATCACGTGACCTCATGTCTGTCATAAATAAAAATATTAATTTCAGATCATGTAGCGCCATCTAACCAAAGTTGTTGCAAAATAATCTTATTGTACTGTGTAGTAAACTGTAATTTAGGATGAAATCTGTTTTCTCCAACAAATCTAAATAAAATATCTGTTACAATCATTCGCTCTATAAAGTAACATGAAGAGCTGCTCGGTATCTTAAATTATACAACAAATTTAAACATTTTTGCCAAAATTCTATTTAGTCATGTCAATGTCGATATGATTGATGACATGCATCGGAAAATGTTTTGCGATTAATACATATTTACTTATACATATATCGAGTAAAAATTTAATTACCTAGAAATGCCTCTTCGTCAATCTCCAATCCCGGATTATCTTTCTTAACTTGTTCCATATGTTCACGTTTTTTGGCTACTTTTTTCGCTTTCCTTTCTTCGATTTCTTTAATCTTAATGTCTCTCTTTATCTGCGATTTGTAGGTTTTAAAACAATTGAGTTGTACATCAAGAAATAGTCTAAACGAAATATCAGTATACGGTTGTTCTTCTTCTGGTAATTGAATTTCCATCATTTGGCCGTGAATACAGCCTACCAATACTATATTTTCCTAAAAAATGTCATGGTAACGATGGTTATTTTAGTATCTTTTATTGTGATTGAAGACAAGACAACTATGACTGATATTTTAAACTTTAGTACACAGTGATCACAAAAAAAGAGACATACATACTGTATATGTAACATTCAAATAAATTACAGAATACCCGCACAAGCAGATTGATATCAGAAAAAAAAATATTGAATCTCAATAATGATTACTTATTATAAGTAGGGTTCCAAACCGGGTTCCCGGTGTATGTTATAATAAAATATTGCCAAAATCTCGATGTTAAATCCCGGGATTGTGTATCTCAAGAATCAACGAATTGGTTGGTAGAAATCGTACCTAAGCTTAAAAATTCGGGTCGGGACTGGTTGCAATAAAAGGAGAACACATCCCTAAAGGGGCGGCCATCACGGGTTTTCTGTCGAGGAGCAAGGGGAAAGACACCATACCTACCTGCTGAGCCTTATCCAGGCCTTATCAGAAAAAAATATGATAAAATTAGAGGAGGAGCTTCTCCGGAAATGGTGGATGGCAGAAGAAAACAGTAGCTATATTTGAATTCAAGACATCACTTCACATAAGAATCAGCATTAATGGTGCCAGGGCTCGAGAAAAAAAATGTTTTTGCATACCAGTACGTGTTACCAGTTCATAATATGTAAAAATAGGGTCTATCTAAATAGAGATTATGTTAGAGCAGACATATAGCATTGTGGTAATAGTCTAAGATATGGTGACTAAGGAAATATTGGAAGGCGATCATTATCAAAATATACTGGTCTAATTGCTCGTAAGAAATAGTAGTTTAATATAAGAATAGTAGTTAACATAAGAATAGAAAATAAGGTTTAATTGTATTTTATGTACTTACATATTCGTAATGCCAGGTTATACAAGAAACAATGTCTGTCGTTGGAATGAATCCGATTGGTGTTAAATATTTACTATGAATCTCCGTATTAACTTTAAAAACGAAAATGGTACTATCTTCTCCAGTTGTTACTAACAATGAACCTTGCTTATTTATAGACATTGCAGTAAGTTTTCTATTATGAGGTTTTATTATCTGAAAAACATTTGTAGAAATTTTTTATAGCTGTATTAATTACTATAGAAAGCTAATGAAAGAAAACGCCTTGCGTGACCATCTTCTGATGCGTGTCAAATACTCGACAGCCAGTAATGGCAGTAGTAGTAGTATTACAGTTGAGGACTGGAACCTTTGGTGTTACACAGCAAAATAAAAACACTAAATCACCACAATACACCAAAGCACTTTTACTTTTACACTGGACGCGTGTTTCGCTAACCATGTTAGCATCATCAGCAGATGATTATAAACTAAAGTACAATCTACAAGTTGTGTAGCAGTTTTCTGCGAAACTTGCGCTACAATTAAAGCGATTGCACTTGTTGCGAACGCTTATAGAATAGGGTGGATTCAGTTTGAAATGAAATAAACATTTACGGGTTAAATACTAAACACTAATATTTAATTAAAATAAGTAGTAAAAATGGTCAAGGTTTCTCTGCAGCAAATGCGAAGAACACTTAGTAGAAGAAGTTTATAGTCTTAGTTTTCAAGGCAATTATATAGTCTATGAAGCCTTTACTGGCCAAGTCAAAATAATCAAAGTCAATAATTGTTTGTTACCAGTTCCTAGTTGCTATTGTTTTTCTGGCACTTTTCACAACACGTCACTCACAATACTGAAGAACACTCAGAAGACTTACTAACTAAACTTAGACGAGTTACTAACAACACTTAGAAGAGTTACTAACTAAACAAGAAGGTACTTATTGTTGTTAACTAAATAAGGGATACAGCAAATATTTCTCTGTTTAACTACTAGAGAGAAAAACTATGCGGAGACAATGCGATAGAGTGAAAGAGAAGAGAGAGAGAGAGAGAGATATAGAGAGAACCGCGTCTTTAGCGCGAACTTAATTATCTAAAAATTATTGCGTGGCAACTTAGGCCGATGTTCAGAGAGGACTGTTTCTTTGTCGCCCTTAAGCCTCTAGAAAGTTGACCCAAAAAGGGCATTTTTTACGACCCGACAATTTTTGTAGTTCTGTGAAACAGATGGCCCCAAATAGACAGTACTAAAACATTTGCGGTTCAAATCGATTTTGAACATACTCCCCCCCTTTGAAGTCTTTGACTTTAAAACAAAAAAACTAAACGTACGCTTAAACTAGTAAGTACTTACAGACACTATTTTTTGAAATGTTTTCGCTTTGAACTTGTGACAAGTATGACAACTAATAGAAATTTTCTTAATTTCCTTTGAAAGGGCCTTTTCCTTTTTAAAAAGACTATTTAGCGGCCAATGTCTAAGTCGAATCCTTGACAATACAGTTTGCGGTCTTGCATGTCCTAATAAAATGTGTTCTCTTTTAAAGAGAAGTCTAACCACATGGTTATTTGACGGTAATAACAAAGGAAATTTTTGGTCGTACGGTATCAGTGCTTGAGATAATCTGCCTCCAACCCTAATAAGATTATCATTGTCAATGAATGGAGTTAATTTCAAAATTTGTTTGTTAGAGATCTGTTTTTCCGATTTGAGTTGAAGAAACTCTTTAGAGAAGTTTTCTATTTGTAATTGTTTAATTATAAACTGATTAGCAATTTTTAACTCTTCAATTGAAAGCGGACCAGTGGAATTTTCGGACTGAGGCTTACAGTTCTTTACAAATCGAAGTACAAAAGCAATTGTTCTTTGTAATCGCGAATAACTTGAGAATTTAGTGAAGATTACTTTCCAAATATTGTTAGTATCAGTGAGTAGTACCGTTTTTTGTTTTCTCTCTTCCACGTTGGTAGTTAGAATATTTCTGTCATATGCGTGTAAATCCATGTCGAAATTTTGGAAAAAACTTGGGCCGTTCCACCAAAGGGTTGCGTTTTCTAATCGAGCAGGAGATATTCCTCTAGAGAGTAAATCGGCTGGATTTTCCTTTGATGACACATAACACCACTTACAATCTTGAGTGAGAGTTTGGATTTGTGATATACGATTTGATACAAATACTTGGAATCTGGAAGGGTACGAGTGTAACCAGGCAAGTACTATCTCCGAATCTGTCCAAAGATTTACACTATCAAAATATAATCTTTCAATGAGTACTGAGCGAACTTTCGTTATTAAAGTGGAGAGGAGGTGTGCACCACAAAGTTCTAAGCGGGGAATAGTTATTTCTCTTATAGGTGCAACTCTGCTTTTAGAAGTATTAAGGAAGCATGACACTTTCTCGTTAGGATATAAAGCTCGTATATATACACAGGCACCATATGCCTTTTGACTAGCATCCGAAAATCCATGTAGTTCTAGTGATATTGGCTTATCAGCTAATAGAATAAAACGAGGAATTTTTAGAGATTTTAATAGCGCCATATCATGAATATAAGATTTCCAATTTATAAGAATATCTTCTCCTAAAAAATCATCCCAATCAATTTTAGTTTTACAGATTTCTTGCATGATTAGTTTTCCTATAACAATAACTGGACCAATTAATCCTAATGGGTCAAACATTTGAGCTATTTTTGAGAGAACTTCGCGTTTAGTAACTTGTTTTTCTTCCGAAGGTATCGGTAAAGATATAGAGAATACATCCAAATTGGGGTTCCAAAATATTCCTAGAACTTTGTTTGAAATTCCATCTACTTTAATATCGTAATTTTCTTGAGAAATATCAGATTTGTGAGAGTGATTAATATTGTTGAGAAGTGAATTTGAGTTTGAACACCATTTGTGTAAGTGAAAATTTCCTAATTTACATAATTGCATCAGTTGACGGTGTAATTCGACAAGATTTTCATATGAATCTTGGCCACAGAGAATGTCATCTACGTAACATTGGGAGAGAAGAGCATTTGAAGCAAGTGGAAATGTTTTTTGATTAATAACAGCAAGTTCTTTCAGTACTCGGGTAGCTAAATAAGGGGCACAGTTAGTGCCATATGTAACAGTTGATAATTCTATACACTGGAGCTTTTCACACGGTTTTTCCCGCCATAGGATGTTATGCAGATATGTATGCTTCGGATTGATTCTTACTTGCCGGTACATTTTCTCGATATCAGAAGTAATTACATATTTAAAGGTTCTAAAGCGCAGCAGAATATCGTACAGGTCAGGCTGTACTGTGTACCCTTTATACATTATGTCATTAAGAGAGAGACCAGATGAAGTTTTCAGCGAACCATCAAACACAACTCGAAGTTTACTGCTTTTACTGTCATTTCGTATAACACAGTGATGAGGAAAGAAATACTTATTTTCGTTCTGATCACTCTTCATAGAGAGGGGTACAATACGAGCGTGATTTAGGGAAATATATTCATCGATGAATTTCTTATACTGAAGAAAGAGATCTGGGTTTTTCTCAAATCGTTTCTCTAATTGATAAAATCTTTTTCGTGCGAAATCAAATGACTCTCCTAATGTCCCGTTCGCATTAGGACCTTTCAGTGGTAAATCCACCTGAAAATGACCACTATCCAATAAAACCTGTAGTTTTACAGAAATTTTCTTCCACTAACATATCTTCGGGAGCTAAATATTGATTTTTTAAGGGCTTGACTTCTTCTATTGACCAAAATCTTTCCAACAGAAGATCTAGAGGGGTCTCTGCATTTGATTGCAGGAATAAACATTTTTTGGGGTTTAAGGTGTGATTAAAATTCGTGCTAACAATATGAGAGGGGATCAGACCCGAGAGGACGTAACCAAAGTGAGTATCCACTAGTGAGAGACAATCATCATTTATTTTTATTATGTTTCCTAAGAGAATCTTGTAATACACATCGGCTCCTAATAAAATATCTATTTTAGAGGGTTTGCTAAAACTAGGATCAGCGAGAGGGATTCGATCAGGAATTGCCAACTTTCTTTCATCAATTCTAAACTGAGGAGAGTTTTCAGTGATTTTTTCTAAGATGCTGAAGTTTACCAAGAGAGAAAAATTCCGTTCTATTGTAGATTTTACGTTTAAACGCACGGCATTATGAGCATTTCTGACGTTGCCACCAACGCCTACAATTTGAACATGCTGTCTCTCAGGAATGTGTTTTAACCTTTTTACAAGAGATTCGGTGATTATTGAAATAGTGCTACCAGGGTCTAATATCGCCTTTGCAGTTATTAAATTGCCGTCACAATCTGGGATATTAACAAGAGTTGTGCCTAACAAAACTTCACTGTCATTGGAGGAAAATACTGATAGAGTTCTATGACTAGTAGCAATAGGTTCACTGACCTGAGTGTGGCTGGGAGTGCTTTTAACTATACCCTCATTGTTTGAAGCTGCTTCGTTACGCGGATGGCTACTTTCACGTGTATTATTATCCCTTGAGCGTCCATCAGATGGCGCGAAATTTGACCTGGATGAGTAATTTCTATCACTATTGTGATATTGAGATCTTTGAGATTGATCATTATTTCGCCAATTTGGAGTTCTTGTTTGAGGAGAATACCTTGACTCTGAAGGACTTGATGAATGTAAAAGTGAGTGATGTTTCAGGTTACATATGGAGCACAGTTGAGACTTACAATCCTGTACTTGATGTTTTGAACCTAAACAGTTAAAACAAAGACTGTTCTGCCTAACAAAATCCATTTTTTGATTCAAAGGCAAATGTTTAAATTTTAAATAAGTATACATTCTATGATCGGGAAGTTTACAGTATATACATTTCTTGATATTTAACGAAGAGCGAGGAGAATTAGAATAATGCGGGGTATTTTCATTATAGGAGCGAGAAAATTCCCTTTGCTGATTTCCATGTGCATAGTGGGAAAATTTTTGAAACCTATTA
The DNA here is from genome assembly GCF_002938485.1 of Sitophilus oryzae. Taxonomy (NCBI): domain Eukaryota; kingdom Metazoa; phylum Arthropoda; class Insecta; order Coleoptera; family Curculionidae; genus Sitophilus; species Sitophilus oryzae. The sequence continues at coordinate 1,192,243 of NW_022145685.1, read as the reverse complement.
CTAGAACCACTTATGGTTCCTTTAACTACTGGAGGAGATATTTTCGACGGAGTTTCCGAGAGATCTTCCAAAACCGTACAGCGCTTTTCTAAAAAGTTTAGAAAATCTTCTAACTTTGGCAAAATAGGTGGAGAAGCCGAAAACATTTGAGAGCCTCTTTCAGAGATATATGCCTTTCGAGTGCCAAAGTCTAAACGTTGAGAGAAGATGTATATTAAAATTAAATCCCATTGTTGTACAGGGATGCTTTGATGTTTCAAAGAATCTACATTCTGTTTAATACGAACAATAAATTCTCGAAGAGTATGAGCGGTGACCTTTGTTAAAGTGGGGATCTCAACTAAATTTTTAATATGGGCAAATATTATAGAGAGTTGATTATCATATCTTTGTCTAAGTGTGTCAATAGCAACTACCAAATTATCGCTCGTCAACTGCAGTGTTTCTACTAATTGTAGAGGCTCACCCTTAAGATACGTTCTCAAATAAATTAATCTCTGAACATCAGTTAAAGTTTCATTGTCTAGTATAAGAGTTTTGAACAATTCGTAAAAAGCATTCCATTTAGTTATGTCCCCGTTAAATTCTGGAATATTTAATTGGGGTAAATTCACGTTTGGATTTCTAGGATGCATCATAAGAGAAGTTGGTTGGCTATGTTGGCCTTGACTTTTTGGAGTAAGTTCTAAAATTTTTCGTTTTAACTTAGCTAAACATGAGAAATATTTGTCTTCCATGAGATCTGCATCTTTTTTGGATGGATCTATTTCCTCTATATCTAACTCGATCATTTCATATGATTCAAAAGCTTGGATTAAACTGTTTTCCCTCACTTGAAATTCCAAATAATCTAATTCAATGTCAACATTTCTAGCATACCAATTAATGATTCTAGAAATTCTACCCTTGTGAGTGGCTCGTTGTTTAATCAAAACTTCGAGGTTAGCCATTTTATGATTAATAATTTGACAAAGTGATTTAATTGCGATTAAAACAAAATATTTTAAAAGAGAAAAAACTAGTCAGAAATATAACAATTCAGAGAGACAATTCAATTCATAAAAATTATAAACGTATTCAAAAAAATAACATTCAGTTAATAAATCAAAAGCGAAGCGAGATTCTATTTTTAAGTTGAAAAATAGTTATTGTCTTACAAATTAGAATTCAGAGATATTCAATTCATAGAGTTTTAAATCTATTAAAAAAATAACATTCAATTAATAAATCACAAGCGAAGCGAAATTCTATTTTTTCGTGAAAAATAGTTATTGACTTACAAATTGTTTACAAACACCACAATATGTCGTTATTCAATTAACAAAGTGAGAAGTTACACCAATAACACCAACATCTAATTATGTCAATAGTAATTAGTACATTAATCTAAATAAGGAGAAATGTCTAAATAAAAGAGAAATACCTAAATTTTCTTTCAATCTGAATGACCATATACAATTAAAATTTCTTATCCTAAATAAAACGGCGGTGTCAAAAGCGACTGTTGACAAACATAAAACACACAAAGGACAAATTCCTTTTTTGTATCGATTTATCTCTAGTTTAGGGTATAGTAATAAACCCAAAATTCTATTCACTATAAGTTCTGTGAGAAACCCTCGGAGAAACCTATCCTTTTGAAGTGGTTTGGAATCTTGGAAATAGAGAGTTTTTGCAGTACCAATAATAAGTGTCTGACCGGTGGTCTAACTTTAACCGAAATCACTCGCGTAAATTTTTCAGTTTTTTCGAAGTTTGTGAAAAGAGAAACTTGTCCACTGGAGAAATGTTCACTTATAATTTTTGTAAATGTTATTTCTGAATCCGGCTCGAAGGACCATTAAATGTAGCAGTTTTCTGCGAAACTTGCGCTACAATTACAGCGATTGCACTTGTTGCGAACGCTTATAGAATAGGGTGGATTCAGTTTGAAATGAAATAAACATTTACGGGTTAAATACTAAACACTAATATTTAATTAAAATAAGTAGTAAAAATGGTCAAGGTTTCTCTGCAGCAAATGCGAAGAACACTTAGTAGAAGAAGTTTATAGTCTTAGTTTTCAAGGCAATTATATAGTCTATGAAGCCTTTACTGGCCAAGTCAAAATAATCAAAGTCAATAATTGTTTGTTACCAGTTCCTAGTTGCTATTGTTTTTCTGGCACTTTTCACAACACGTCACTCACAATACTGAAGAACACTCAGAAGACTTACTAACTAAACTTAGACGAGTTACTAACAACACTTAGAAGAGTTACTAACTAAACAAGAAGGTACTTATTGTTGTTAACTAAATAAGGGAGAGAGCAAATATTTCTCTGTTTAACTACTAGAGAGAAAAACTATGCGGAGACAATGCGATAGAGTGAAAGAGAAGAGAGAGAGAGAGATATAGAGAGAACCGCGTCTTTAGCGCGAACTTAATTATCTAAAAAGTATTGCGTGGCAACTTAGGCCGATGTTCAGAGAGGACTGTTTCTTTGTCGCCCTTAAGCCTCTAGAAAGTTGACCCAAAAAGGGCATTTTTTACGACCCGACAATTTTTGTAGTTCTGTGAAACAGATGGCCCCAAATAGACAGTACTAAAACATTTGCGGTTCAAATCGATTTTGAACAAGTTGAGCGTTTATATACTCGCTCAGTGGGCACCGAGTGGGCGTGGCAAAATCTAGCCAACCGAGTCAGAGCTCACTGAGCGTAACAGTTAGATTTCCGCCACTAGAGTAGTAGGAACAAAGAACTTGAAGGAATTGGACCGTTGTCTCTGTTCATACTATCTTTACATTTACTAATTCTGATGCTTTCATATGCATCTAATTGCCTGTAATTTGAAACTTGTTTAATTAATTTTAAATTATTAAGATCTATACAATGTTCTTTATCAACAATATGTTCGGCAACACAAGATTTATCCGGTCTACCATATCTTATCTGAGCTAAATGTTCTTTAAATCTAGTTAGTATTGATCTTCTAGTTTGTCCAACATATTTCTGATTACAATCTTTACAACTTTTTCTACATTTACATCTTTTTTTTATGTAAAGATTGTAATCAGAAATATGTTGGACAAACTAGAAGATCAATACTAACTAGATTTAAAGAACATTTAGCTCAGATAAGATATGGTAGACCAGATAAATCTTGCGTTGCCGAACATATTGTTGATAAAGAACATTGTATAGATCTTAATAATTTAAAATTAATTAAACAAGTTTCAAATTACAGGCAATTAGATGCATATGAAAGCATCAGAATTAATAAATGTAAAGATAGTATGAACAGAGACAACGGTCCAATTCCTTCAAGTTCTTTGTTCCTGCTGCTCTAGTGGCGGAAATCTAACTGTTACGCTCAGTGAGCTCTGACTCGATTGGCTAGATTTTGCCACGCCCACTCGGTGCCCACTGAGCGAGTATATAGACGCTCAACTTGTAGATTGTACTTTAGTTTATAATCATCTGCTGATGATGCTAACATGGTTAGCGAAACGCGCGTCCAGTGTAAAAGTAAAACTGTTTTGGTGTATTGTGGTGATTTAGTGTTTTTATTTTGCAGTAGTAGTAGTAGTCGAAAATCTACATTAATTTATAGAATAAGTATTAAGTACATGATATTAATTATTACTTAATTACTACATTTTCCAATTGCTAAGTGGCTATCCCATTTTAGGCCCTATTAAAAATTATGAGTAGCTTTTAGAAAAATAATTAAGAGAAGCTATGCCACTGAAAAAAAAAACAAGAAGAAAAATTATAAATAAAGAACTCTAGATCCTGATATATCATCTAGTTTACTAGGTTTTCTACAAATTAATCTAAAAAAGATGTTCAGGATATGCTCAGGAATATTTTGAAAATAAAATAAGTTTGATTTATTAGGTCAACTCAGTCTTAAATGAGTTCTGGAATTCATAATCCCATTGTAATAAATAGGCGGTTGAAGCGTAGAGCTGGTCACACTAAAATAGCTTCATATTAGGTGGATCGAAAAATCTCAAAAATGAAATTTCGGTTTGCTATACCGCACAAACATTGCCTTAGGTATATACTAGCATATTAAAAAAAAATATCAAATTCGGATAACATCTTCCGATCGCGCAAACCGCCGAAAGTTTTAAAAAATACGAATTTGACAGTTCTTTTGCAATTTTTTTTTCTTAACTTGAGGTTTGTATTTTTTAGCGCTATGGTGCTTAAACGTTAGTAATTGTATTGAGTTGCCTGCAGAAAAAAAATATTACATCTTTTAAACCATATCTTCCGATAGAGCAAAGCGTCTAAATATTTGGAAAAAATGCAAATTTTTATTTTTTTCCGGAAGTTTACACATGCAAATGTGTAGCTCTTTGCTTGCTTAGAAAATAATCTAATTAATTTTAAATTATTATCTAAACAACCCAGAACTCACCACGAGTAGCTGGCTACACTTCGAGTTCCACCCACACCCTTCCCTCCATCCAACCATTAAGAGTGTGTGCCGATTTATTCCGACCTTTCCAATGTCACTTTTTAGTCTGCCTTACTGCTGAATTCGTTAATTGCTTCTCTCGATTTGAGTGTTGCCCTAATGTATCCATCCCTTTATTGCGGCCCGCATACCTTCACCAAGTAAAGCTTCGGTTACTAGCTTTACGCAACGCTCCACAGCTTGCGTGTGACATGGAAACTTTCTTATATCCCAATATTCCCAATCTGGGGTCTCACCCGATTGTAGGAAGCTTTTATTTTCTTCATCACTTATCCCACGGAGAAGAGGTGGCGGCGATATTTTTGTAGTGCTCCAACTATCATTTCCGTGTAATCAAATGCGTCAAATTTAAGTGAAGGTGTGAAAGTTCCTATATACCAAACCAAACCAGACTGTCTGGCCTTTAACACTCTTCTGAGCCCTAACTCTTTAATGTGCCTCCTCTCATCAAATAGCATGGCTATTAAAATGTTTTCAGTCGAAACAATTTAGTTCGATTACCGGGAATAACACTGCCTTCAATTCATCACTCAGGTATCTAGCTTAAGACTTGGCGAATTGTGACCCCGGCTACAGAATATCTAGCTACGCAACAGAAAAATACTCGAAATGAAAGAGCTAAAATTGCACAAATAGAATACTAGATGGCGCGACAATATCATAATCAGAATATAATTAGAAATTTTGAATTTTCGGTTTTGGATCGACGGCTCGTCGACTGCCCTGTAGCTCGGCTAAATATGCACAGTTGCCAGATTCAAAAAGACTTGAATTGACATCCCATTCTTTTTACTGTGTATAATGCAGGATGTGTTTCTTTATATTCTTCTTTTCTTGTCAGATACACTTATATCACAGAATATCTAGCTACGCAACAGAAAAATACTCGAAATGAAGGAGCTAAAATTGCACAAATAGTATACTAGATGGCGCGACAATATCATAATCAGCATATAATTAGAAATTTTGAACTTTCGGTTTTGGATCGACGGCTCGTCGACGGCCTTATAGCTCGGCTAAATATGCACAGTTGCCAGATTCAAAAAGACTTGAATTGGCATCCCATTCTTTTTATTGTGTATAATGCAGTATGTGCTTCTTTCTATTCTTCTTTTCTTGTCAGATACACTTATATTAATTATTCCTTTGGCTATTAAAATAGTTTTAAGTATGTTATTACAAAACATATACATTTTTAATATACACTTCGTTATAATGTTAACTAAGAAAATACCTTAATGACCTTTAAAATTAATAATATACATGGCGATTGATAGTGATATTTATTAATGCTGAACGTTAGTAATGAAATATAAGTTTAATAATAATGGAAATAATTTGTTAAAATGCGGTACAAAAAATGTTAACTGACTAAAAAATACTATAATAACAAATTTCTTCCGTTTGTCACGTTATTTATAGTATAGACCTAGGTAGATTTTAAAAAGTGACCCAGGTACAATTAATAATATATTAGTTCGGCATAAAAGTTGCTGTCACGACATCGAACAATAAATTAAATTGTAAAATAAATTAAAATTAATTAAACAAATACTATATTATGGTACCACTCGATATGCTTTAAGGGACCATAATCTTGCAATGTCACCGAAGATCCGTAGTATACCAAATTTAAGAACAATCGAACACCATGAAATGGTATCGTAATATGGTACTATATTAAGGTACCACTTTATATACATCATAGTTCAATCATATTACAATGTAAACGAAGATACGTAGTATACCAAGTTTGAGCCCAATCAAACGCCAGGAAATGGTATTGTAATATGGTACTATATTAAGTACCACTTTATATGCATCATAGTATCATCATATTACAATGCCACCGAAAATACGTAGTATCCCAAGTTTAAGCCCAATCGAACGCCATGTACGTAATAGAGTACTATATTATGGTACCAGTTGATATGCTTCATGGTACCATAAATTATGTCATCAAAAATACGCAAGTATATATCAAATATGAGCTCAATCGAACGCCAGGAAATGGTATTGAAATATGGTACTATATTAAGGTACCACTTTATATGCATCATAGTACCATCATATTACAATGTAACCGAAGATACGTAGTATAACAAGTTTAAGCCAAATCGAACGCCAGGAAATGGTATCGTAATATGGTATTATATTATGGTACCTCTTATTATGCTCCATGGTACCATAATATTACAATATCACCGAAGATACGTAGTATCCCAAATTCAAGCCCAATCGAACGCCATGTACATAATATGGTATTATATTATGGTACCAGATGATATGCATCACAGTACCATCATATTACAATGTCACCGAAAATACGTATTATACCAAGTTTAAGCCCTAATGCCGCCATGTACCTAATATTGCTATGTCATCATATATGGCACTATAGAAGGTACCACTTTATATGCTCCATGGTACCATGATATTACAATGTCACTGAAGATATAGTATACCAAGTTTAAGCCCAATCGAACGCCATGTATCGTAATATAGTACTATGGTATCACTTGATATGCTTCTGAAAAAAATGGCGTCCAGTTGGCTGGAAAAGGACGATTGATGACATTTCCCATATAAATTTACATATAAAATGACAGCGATATTCATTTCATAGCTATCGCTAACGCCGTTTTTTCCCGATTATACGATATGAACTTGGTATGAACCATAGACTTAAAATAAAATATAGACTGAGCATCTCATTCATAAATAGCTGGAACATGCGGTCAGACAACGTCTTGTTATTGTTGTGTTATTGTTTTAGGTTATAACGAATGCGACACGAGCGATAGATAGGTTGTCTCTGTCATAACGGTCGTTCCCTGACGACTCTGCCGAGAAACACAACACTGTCCTTCGTTTCTCAAGTACACCTGAACTCTCCGTATCATAGCCGGGTAACTTTTTTTATTTTAATGAAGTTATAATTAAATTAAAAATATATCGTATTTAAATATTTTATTAAGATTTAGACAGGTTTTTGAATAAAAGTTTAGAAAAAACGTTTTAATAATAAACACGTTATAGAAGAAATTTTATAACGGAAATTATGTAATTTTGGAAATTAATAATAAATTATTAATTTTAGTCAAACATTTACAACCCCAATATTAATCAAAACAGGATCTATTTCACAGATATAATAGAATCGGCGACAGGGAGAAAAAATATGATTTTTGTAATTTTGTTTCTGGTTAAGTGACGACGTCTTATTATGTAAAATTAGAGAAAACATAAATTTGTTCCATTAAAGCAAGGAAGGTGATAGAAAGTGGATAAAATGAAAACTGCATTTATTTAACTCGGTACTGTCTTTATTATACTATACCGGGTGCGTTCCAAAAGTGGCTCATCCTCATAATTTTTTATATTTTCAAATAAAAATTACATAAATTAGATTGATTGACGCATTCAATTGTTTTTGGTCCCTTCCTGTTTCACCGAAATGAATATAACTTTTAATTTGTAAATGGCACCCCTCGGTATATTTCTACTTTATTCGATAGAAATGATAACAATTTAATTTAATAATAATATTGATTTCTGAATAGAATGACATAGCATAATATGTCAACTTTGACATTTTCGCATATGGTTTTAATTGTAATTGTAACACGCGGTTCATAACGACAATTTGACCTGAAATACCAAGTGTGTGGTATCAATATATTCATAAAAAATGTTTTTTCCATATATGCTAATGAGTCTCCCCTTGTTCCATTTTGAAAAAATTGACATATGTATGATTAAAACTACGATTTTGTACATCTTTTAACCGGTCAAACAAGACACGAAACCCATTAGACGAACAAAACTATTTTCCAAGGCTCCTTGATTAAAACTTAGTGTTTTTAACAACAATTCATGGCAATCTCTAGATTGAAATTTAAAAATACGATTTGTTTTAAGCGACGATGTCAAAAGTTGACATATGATAGTCATTCTATTCAGAGTGTCATTTTTTATCGTAAAAAGTAGCAATATACCGACGGTGTTTTAAAAAATCGTAAAAGATGTAATCATTTCTGGTGAAACTGGAAGAGACTAAAACAATTGAATACGTCAATAAATCCTAATTTATGTCATATACCTACTAACATAATTTTTTTGTATCTGAAAAAATAAAAAAAGCTATAGGGGGTGAGTCACTTTGAGACGACCCGGTATCTTTAAAAATATTGTTTCATAATGTAATATCATATTAAAATTTTTGTGGCTGTTATTTTAGATTCTGAAGATAATTTTAGAATAAAACCGAATATATTTTAATAAAACATTATTAATTATTAACAGGGTTATATACTCTGTTACAATGGGTAAGTCAATATTGTAATGTAAGAGAAAAAATTCAGATTTTACATTTTACTAAAATATTATTTTAAATAAGCGCCTTTCTACAACAACGCCACTGACTCCTAATGGGTAAATTGAGAGTTGCCTACCGGTCGAAAGTCGTTTCAAGACTTAATTGGATTATTTAAGTCAAATTTTTGCAAATTAGGCACTGGCTAACCATATTTTATAGTTCTTGAACAGAAAAGTCAATAAAAATAAACACCATGACTACAAGCTAAGAAAAAGCGTTAAAACAGCCGGGGAGATAGCGGCAACGAAGCTTTACCGCACACGTGCAACACGTACTACAAGGTAATAAATGAATGAATAGGCTCCCTCGCCTCTAATCGGTGTTGTCATATTGTAAAGAACTTATCCTTTTTAAACAGTAGCATCCGACTTATAATATAGTAGTATAAGGACTATTTAATACATCTCTAGAATATTAAAACCTACTTTATTAAACTGTAGTATTAATATCTCAATATATGTGTATAACAAGAAAAAAAAATATTGATAATATTAAAGACGTGACAACATAGGCTGGATGAGGAAGGCTCGGTCGACTGTACCCAGAAGTAAACATGTGTACAAAAAAGGTTGTTTGTCCGCGTTGAGATATAAATAGTGTAGTCTATATTTTATTTTAAGTCTATGGTATGAACACAATCGAACGTCAGGAAGTGGTATCATAATAGCAGAACAATACTTATTATATTGTCGCCGAATTACAATGAAAATTCCGGATTCAATTATACAATCAAACGTCAGGATGTGATTGTAATTTAGCTCATAAGATTTAATTCCAACTAACATGGCAAACTGAAAAAAAATATTTTTTTTTTTTTTTTTTTTTTTATTTTAATATGTTGTAGCAAATTTGAAGGTAGGCTTTTATAAGGAAGTATTGTTATGTAATTACAATACGAGAAACACCAACAAAAATCTTTCAAATTTTTTTTTTTTTTTTTTTTTTTTTCTTTTAAATTTATTGCCCTCTATTATGTAGTAGCGAAACTACCACATCAAAATATCTGATTTGGAGACAGGCTTTTAAAGCCTGTCTCCTTTTGCTACCTACAATTTTATACATGTAACGAGGCTTCTGTTGCGTAGCTAGATATTCTGTGCTTATATTAATTATTGCTTTGGCTATTAAAATAGTTTTAAGTATATTATTACAAAACATATACATTTTTAATATACACTACGTTATAATATTAACTAAGAAAATACCTTTAATTACCTTAAAAATTAATAATATACAGGGCGATTGATAGTGATATTTATTAATGCTGGAACGTTAGTAATGAAATATAAGTTTAATAATAAATGGAAATAATTCTATTAAAATGCAGTACAAAAAAATATTAACTGACTAAAAAATACTATGTAATAACAAATTCTTCCGCTTTTGCCATTGCACGTTATTTATATAGACCTAGTAGATTTTAAAAAGTGACACAGGTACAATTAATAATATATTAGTTCGGCTAAAAGTTGCTGTCACGATATCGAACAATACATTAAAATTCGTAAAATAAATTAAAATTATTAATTAAACAAAATCTTTATAAAGAAACGCAAGTATACCAAAATTTGGGCCCAATCGAACTCCAGGAAATTATATCATACAGTGTACTATATTATGGTACCATTTGATATGCTTTTATGCAATGTCACCGAAGATCCGTAGTATACCAAATTTAAGAACAAACGAACGCCATGAAATGATATCGTAATATGGTACTATATTGAGGTACCACTTTATATACATAGTACAATCATATTACAATGTAACCGAAGATACGTAGTATACAAAGTTTAAGCCCAATCGAACGCCAGGAAATGGTATCGTAATATGGTACTATATTAAGGTATCACTTTATATATGCATCACAGTAGATGCATCATAGTAACATCATATTACAATGTCACCGAAAATACGCAGTATCCCAAGTTTAAGTCCAATCGAACGCCATGCAATGTATTATATACTATATTTTCGCTTGGGTACCAGCTGATATGCTTCATGGTACCATAATAATGCAATGTCATTAAAAATACGCAAGTATATATCAAATATGAGCTCAATCGAACGCCAGGAAATGGTATTGAAATATGGTACTATATTAAGGTACCACTTATATGCATCATAGTACTATCATATTACAATGTAACCAAAGATACGTAGTATACCAAGTTTAAGCCCAATCGAACGCTAGGAAATGGTATAATATGGTACCTCTTATTATGCTCCATGGTATCTACCATAATATTACAATATCACCGAAGATACGTAGTATCCCAAATTTAAGCCCAATCGAACGCCATGTACATAATATGGCGTACCATATTATGGTACCAGTTGATATGCTGCATGGTACCATAATAATGCAATGTCATCATTACCACACATTACCATATATCAGTACCACTTTATATATGCATCATAGTACCATCATATAACAATGTCACCGAAAATACGTAGTATATCAAGTTTAAGCCCTATTGCCGCCATGTACCTAATATTGCTATGTCATCAAATATGGTACTATAGAAGGTACCACTTTATATGCTCCATGGTACCATGATATTACAACGTCACTGAAGATATAGTATATCAAGTTTAAGCCCAATCGAACGCCATGTATCGTAATATGGTACTATATTATTGTTACGTTTTTCGTCGGTTCCGTGTGGATAGAAAGTCACAATTTATTTAAACACTATTTATTTAACACTAATTAACAAAAACAATAACGATAAAAGACTTATAGAACTATTTACAAACGATTTATAAATAAGAATTTATTTTGAATTTTCGCGGGTCAACTGCACTGGTATATTTATAACTGCCCCCTCTAGGCCACCGCCGCCGGCTTTTATACCGACAGGTAAAGAACTCTAGAATTGTCCATAGATCGTTAGGTGCGTAGAGAAGGTTTTCGAATGTTCTCGTATGTACTAGTCCACTCCAGTGGGACTCGATTCTTCTCGAACGAATGAATCATTGCGGTGTCTATGCGATGTTAAGGTCATCCGAGGGGGGCCATATTGTGAGGTTAGGTCGAGTCCACACCGGCCCGCACCACTGCCCCCTTCTTAGGTACATGCTCGTCCCAAGATGTATACGGTGAATGAAGGTATTTGCAAAGCTGGCCCCTGGTACATTGCGAAGTCTGGTAGAAATAGCAGTCTACAGTTTTCTCTCCCGATCTCAGCTTTGGGTTGTAGCAGCAAACGAGGATCTCGATTCCCGTAAATCTGAACAAGACTTCAATCATGTTCCGGATTGTACGCCAACTCAAACCATCGAGTCCACACGCCAGCTTCGGAATGGCTAATCGTGCAATGTTGTTGCTTAGCAGGGCTTCTCTCAGTTCAATTAGGGTCTTCCATAGATTGTGATAAGTCGGCTTACTCGGGGACTATTCCTTGGTGACTAGGTAGAAAATGTGCCTTGCTTGACCATGTTCATTGTCGGTTAGCCTCAAGACGTTTCCAACCTCTGGATCCTGTCGGCGTAGTTCTCCGACACGCCCAAACTTCACATTGAACGTCGCAGCGATTCCTCTGAACATCCGCAAATCTCGAGCCACACAATGAGCGAGCGAATAATCAGGAGGCACGGAAAAGAGGTCTCGTTGATCTTCTTTTGTTACACCATAGCGAGCCTTCACTGCTGCTGTATCGGGCCATGAAATCGTCAAAGGACATCTCCGAATCAGGGGGATCAAAGCTGCAGGTTCTCACGGTCCCAGCACGATCTTCTATTTCGCCTTGGTAGGGGCTCAAACGGTTGAAATGGACTACCCCCGGTTTTCCTTTTGGCAATTTTCTGATACGGTATACGACGTCATTAATCCTATCCATGACTTCGTATGGTCCTTCCCACGAGGATTGTAGCTTCGGAGATAAGCCACGACGTCTCTGCGGGTTGTATAGCCACACCAACTTCCCTGGTTGGTATCCTCCATGCTCAGCTTGAATGTCGTAGTGTTCCTTCATTCGATCACTAGCACTTTGAATATTGAGGCGGACTCTCTGATGAATGTCGTCGATCCTTTGACGTAGTGTGTGGACATAATCTTTTCCGGCGACTTCTTCTCCCAGTCGGCAACCAAATTTCAGATTACAGGGTAGGCGCACTTCCCGTCCCATAACGATGCTGGCTGGAGTTGCCCTGTAGATTCTTGAACGGATGAACGGTAGGCCAACAGGAACAGGTGAAGAAATTTGTCCCAGTCTCTTTAGTGGTCAGAGACTACTTTTGGCCAGATAACGGTTGATAGTTCTGTTTATGCGTTCAACCATCCCATCGGATTGTGGATGCAGAACAGTCATCCTGGTCTTGCGGATGTTCAGGACTTCACAGACGCCTTGGAACAGATTGGACTCAAAGTTTCTTCCCTGATCTGAATGAAGCCCCATGGGAACACCAAACCTGCAGATCCATACTTTAACAAGGGCATCAGCAATCGTGGACGCTTCATGATTTGGCAACGCGTAGGCCTCGACCCATTTGCTGAAGTAATCCATTACAACCACAATGTATTTGTTGCCATCGTTCGTCTCCGGGAAAGGACCAGCCACGTCGATCGCTATTCGTTCGAAGGGACTGCCAACATTGTACTGGCGCATCGGGGCTTTACCACGCTTTTGTGGCCCATTGATGGCTGCGCAAATGTCACATTTCTTACACCAGGCCCTCACATCTTCTTTGCAGTTCACCCAGTAGAACCGTTCACGCAGCTTGCCAAGTGTCCTGGTAACACCAAGATGTCCACCGCTGGTTCCATTGTGAACTTCCTCTAAGACTTCTGGGACCCTCTTCTTTGGAATGACATCTGCCTTCTCTCTTCTTGTCCCTCCGGTCTCTCGATCACACGGCGAAGTAGTCCGTTATCTATTACCAAGGAATTTCACTGAGCCCAGTACGACTTTACGTTCGGCGAATATCTGCAAACTTCTTCCCACGTTGGTCTTTGGCCTGCGTTTTTCCAGTTAATTACTAAACCTAATTCTGGGTCACTGGTTTGGTCATTTGCAAGATCTTCGGGTTGCCAGCTATCATTAACCACAGTTGTTCTTAGGAGTTTCACTTCTTTCTCTTCTGCTCGGGAACAATGCTTACAGTCCTTAGCGCAAGGTCTTCTGGAAAGTGCGTCGGCATTTCGATGAATTGCCCCAGCTCGATGTCCTGTGTCGAAGTCAAATTCTTGTAATAGTTCAATCTATCTAGCTACCTGCCCTTCAGGATTCTTAAACTGCAACAGCTATTTCAAAGCAGCATGGTCTGTTCTTAACAGGAACTTTCTTCCATAGAGATATTTGTAGAAGTGTTCCACTGTTTTAACTACTGCTAGTAATTCTCGTCTAGTTACACAGTAGTTCCTTTCCGGTTTTGACAAGGTCTTACTAAAATAACCAAAATAACCAATGACTTTATCTTGACCATCCTGGATCTGAGACAGAAAAGCGCCTAACGCAACATTGCTAGCGTCGGTATCCACTATAAAGTTTCCGTTGCCAAGAGGGTAGCTAAGTATGGGCGCACTAGTCAGGGCCTTCTTCAATTTTCGGAATGCCTGTCAGAATCTGAGTCCCAAGAGAAACGCCTCTCGTCTTCGGTAAGTATGGTCAATGGTTTTGCGATGGTGGCGAAACCCTGTACATAGCGGCGATAGTATGTGCATAGTCCCAAAAAGCTTCGTAGTTCAAGTTTATCTTTAGGTATCGGCCACTCTTCCACTGTCTTGGTCTTCTGTGATCTACCGCAACTCCCTGGGAGGAGACTACATGGCCCAAGTAGTGTACCTTTTTTTTGACACAGATGACATTTCTTGGGGCTAAGTTTCAAAACAGAGCTCCCCCTAGCCGCTTGAAAACTTCTTCCAAATTCTTCAGATGATCGTCAAAGGATTTCCCAACCACTATGATGTTATCCAGGTACACTAAACAGGTAGTCCATGATAGTCCCTTTAACACAGACTCCATTAGTCTCTCAAAGGTAGCTGGCGCGTTGCACAATCCAAAAGGCATGACGGTAAATTGCCACAGTCCGGAGCCCACCGAGAACGCTGTCTTCTCTCTGTCTTTCGGCGCCATGTCGACTTGCCAATATCCACTCTTCAGATCTAAGTGTGCGAACACAGTGCAAGCAGGTTTGCCGCTTACAGGTAGTCAGCGCCAATCTGGGCACCTATTCTTGACATCGTTCGCAACTTTGCAAAACATCACGTGTATTGTTATAAACAGGGTATCCCAGAAATAAGTGCAAGTATTTTAAAGGGTGGTAGATCTCGATAAAAGAAACATATTTTCTCTTTATCGTTTTTCAAATAAGTCCAAAATAATGGAGTTACGAGTATTTGCATTTTGAAAATTTCCAAAAAAAAATTATTTTGCCAAAATTTTGAGAACCTTCTTCTTCATGTACCTTCTCCTCATCGGAGGTTGGCGACCATCAATTGGAATTCCTCCCCGTCTTGAGCCAAACGGATAATTGCACTGGCCTCTCCTATATTAAACCACTGGCGCAAATTCCGCAACCAGGAAAACCGTTTACGCCCGATGCCTCGTCGTCCTCCAATCTTTCCCTCAACGATCAGCTGTAGGAAACTATATTTGTTATTTCGAAAAATATGACCAAAATATGCTGCTTTCCGTCGTTTTATTGTAGTCAATATTTCTTGGTCCTTACACATTCTTTCCAATACTTCGAGATTTGTTTGAGAACCACTGATCTTTTTTCTGATTTCTTCTTGTAAATTTAATCTACTACCTATTATCAAGAAATTCTGCCATATTATCAAGAAACTATTTTTTTTTAACAAAAGCTAAAAAAATTGCAAAAATTCCAAAAAATATTTTCAAAAATTCCGAATTTTAAAAAAAATTATTTAGAAAAAACCTCATAGGCGTGTTTCTGGGGGTTGAACTATACTACCAGTTAAGCTAAAATACTTGCACTTATTTCTGGACACCCTGTATATGTATATTAGTGCCGCGCCGCGCCGCCTCGCTTTTATAACCTTGAAAATTAAAGCGTGTTATCAAATGGGCTAGTTCACAGTGAAAGCAGGCGGGCACCGTCAACCAGCGTTCATCGGGGTTCTCGCTTTTACCGGAACGAAAATTTATTTATTATTTCTGCTTTTGCACGCGCCGACGGCGCACAGGGGGTATTAAAAGTTGGCCAAAATTATGTTTTATGATTTTTTTGCTTTTTTGCTAGTAATATTAATTATTAATTAGAAGAGAGGTTGCTAATATGGAACCCCATTTTGTTTTTTCCTACACAATATTTTTTCCTCTACTATGAAACCCTTTCCACCGATCAAATAGGGCCATTCTGTGCAAAACCAAGCAATTGGATTTCAGAGTAGACGATATTTGAGTGAGGATGGGTGTTATTAGGTAAAGACTATTTCCTTTAAGAATCTATTTAAATCAATAAGTTTTTTTTTTATTTTTAAAAATATTGCTAAGATTTTTGTGCATATTCCAATGCTGGAGACTTTAAGCATTGAACGGATACTAATTTCCATGCGGAATATTGCCGAATAGTCTTACACCTTATAAAATGCCACTGATTTTAAATATAAAACATTATAAAAAAATAGAATAGAAGGAACGTTTCAAAATAAAAATATGGCATAAAACAGAACAGAGCCAACAAACAAAGCTGGTTCTGTATCCATCATGACAGTTATTATGAACAATTTGCAAAAAAGGCACTACAAACAATTCCACTTTTTTATAATCTTAGAAATATTCAGAATACATTAAGATAATTCATACTTTTAACGGAAATATATTAGTTATTCGATAGTCAACTTACGATTTAAAAAAGCTAATAACTAATAAACAAAAGCTACATTTAATATTTATAGATTTGTGTTCAGTTAAGATAAAAAATAAAATAAAAAAATATCATTTTTGGCCAGGTTTATAGACCAAATAGATCTATGTGCGGCCCCGGCGAGGCGGGCGCGGCGTTTGAATATGGTTTGGTTAGGTTAGGTTAGTTAATCAGGTAAATTTCTTCTTACTCATTATTTCCTGAAATTTTTTCGCATCTTCGAAGAGCTTAGTATACAATACACGTGATGCATATACGCAAAGTTACGCATTTGTGTATTGTTATATGGCTTTTTAGGAGATGCGAGATGCGAGCGATATTTGAAGATGCGAGTGGTCAAGAATAGGTCCCCAGAGACGGCGCTGGTTGCCGGAAAGCAGAAACCTGCCTCCACTATGTTCGTACCCTAACGTAGAGAATATCGTTGACCCCGCCAGCGTGTCTAGAGTATCGTCTATCCTCGGCAGGGGATAGCTATCCTTCTTGGTAACATTATTGAGCTGCCGATAATCAACACAGAACCTGGTGGTACCGTCTTTCTTCTTTACTAGTACTACCGGCGATGTCTACGGGCTGTTAGATGGTTCGATGACACCCTCTTCTTTCATTTCTCGAAGGATTTTATCAGCTTCTTCACGTTTGGCGAGCGGAAGTCTTCTCGGATTTTGTTTGACTGGTCGTGCATCTCCGGTATCAATTTTATGTTGTACTAAATTGGTACGACCTCTATGTCCTGCTTCTCCTTTATCAAACACATCTTGATACTTGGTTATCAGGTTTCTCAATTTTCTAATATTTTCGGGAGATAATCCCTTAACGTTTACTAACTCCTTCACCATTTTGTCCGAAATTTTTGAAGCTGAAACTTTGGAGGCTTCCACGCTTCGAACGACTGAGGAGACCGAACAACAGTACCCTAAGAGGGTTCCCTTCTTCAAAGATACAGTATAATAATTCGTGTTCATTACTCTCACCGGTACAGTTTTCTTCGCTCGTAGCAGGTCTTTTCCAACAGCGATCCTCGTCCTATTTCGCTGTCATGGTTCCTTGGCTCCAACAGAATAATACCCCCATTATTCATTTTACCTCTAGGCAAACTATCCAAAAATATCTCACAGCGCTCAAGGATCGAAACATCTTCTGTTACCACCACGCGAAGCGTCTCACATTTTCGATGCAGAACCACTTCTTCTTCAATTATTTTCAAAATTCCTTGTTTGAGGTTTAGCTCAAAACCTCTAGTGGTCATGATGTCCATTCCGAGAATAAGTTCATCTTCGATGTCTGCTACTAACACTCGATGATTAAAACAGGTGCTTCCGATAACAAAATTAAGATCTACCTCTCCATGGATGAAAGCGGAGCTTCGTAGTCGTATATATACTAGCTGTACGTAGTCGCCATTGTGTTGTTTTAATCCTTTTTGATGTTTTAAGGATATCCGGCCTGATGATCGTTTTGGTCGCACCCGTATCCAAAAGCATGGTCCGTAACTCTCCATCCACGAAACCATCCACAAAAATGCTGTTGAACTTGTGTTGTAGCGATGCGACTTGAGCAGTTTTCGTTGAAACCTGTTGGGTACTGCTCGATATGTGTCCCTTTGATTCGACACTTGGCGAAACTGGGTCCACGTCCTTTTCTTTACAGTGACTTCTTACGTGTCCCGCCTGGCCGCAATTCCAGCAACAAGTCGGTCCTTTCTTGCCCATGTACTTCTCCATGACTTTCCGTACAATGCTTTCCACGGATTCGTTGGAACATTGGTTGACCGCCCGTACTCTCACTAGAGACCGAGAACTTTCTTTCGCGGCCTCAAATTCTAGGGCACGTGCTAAAGCATCCACCAAGTGCTTTGGGTGGGCTAGGAGAAGTGCTTTTCTTGTCTCGTTGTCACGTAAGCTGTCGGAGAATGCCTGTACAGCCAACCGCTCCATAACATTCTCAGGCGTAGCAGGGTACGCAAGGCGAACGAGGCGGCCTACGTCGGCTTCAAACTCCTGTAGAGACTCATTTGCCTTTTGAATGCGATTTTTTAGTTGGGAATGATAGACATGTTACAAATGAGCTTGGCCGTACCTCATTTCTAAATGTCGTACCAATTGCTGAAAATCTCCCTGTTCCGATGGTAACAGTGTCTGCAGGATATCAGTCGCATCTCCCCGCAGTGCGATAGTCAAAGCGGTAGCGTTTTCAGCGATTGTCCAGCCGTTCGCTCTCGCAGCGGCTTCAAATTGGCAAAAGTAGTTGGCCTAAGCGGTTTTCCGTCAAACTGCGGAGGTTTCATAACTGATTTTGAGGTATACCTATTTTCGACTAGTTTCGGTCCCTCCGATGTTTATTGACATTTTGGTGAATTTGACTTCGCTATTTCTTCTCTTAAAATTTCGATTTTTCTATTTACATCTTCCCCAATATCTGTTATTTTGTCTTGTGTATCTGTTATCTTCTCTTCTAATTCCCTGGAATTTTCTGTTATTTCTTTTCTTCTTAAATTAAGTATTTTTATTATTAGCTGGCCTGTATGTCTTTAGAATTTTCTTATGATCATATCTTTCTAAAATATTAATTAAACTTGGGAATTTTATCTCTAATTTTTGTAAGGACGAGTCAAGGTCACCTTCCAACTCAAAGCAAAATGTTTCAGGATCCTCACCTTCCTCCACCAAAACGTCTCTCAGTCTGGCTTGCAAAATGCTTTTCTTTCCACCTGTCTCTCGCACTCTCTCTTCCAGTATGCATTTTAATTCGACACTTTCAGGTCTTTTCAATAATTTTTTCGGAGCCATCGTCAGTCTTTTTTTTATTTCTAGTTCATCACACACGCCACACTTGACACCAATTGTTACGTTTTTCGTCGGTTCCGTGTGGATAGAAAGTCAAATTTATTTAAACACTATTTATTTAACACTAATTAACAAAAAACAATAGCGATAAAAGACTTATAGAACTATTTTACAAACGATTTATAACTAAGAATTTATTTCGAATTTTCGCGCGTCAACTGCACTGGTATATTTATAACTGCCCCATGTAGGCCACAGCCGCCGGCTTTTATACCGACAGGTAAAAGAACTCTAGAATTGTCCATAGATCGTTAGGTGCGTAGAGAAGGTTTTCGAATGTTCTCGTATGTACTAGTCCATTCCAGTGGGACTCGATTCTTCTCGAACGAATGAATCATAGCGGTGTCTATGCGATGTTAAGGTCATCCGAGGGCGGGCCATATTGTAAGGTTAGGTCGAGTCCACACCGGCCCGCAACATTATGGTATCACTTGATATGCTTCATGGTACCATAATATTGTAATGTCATGAAAAATAGTATATATCAAATACCGTATGATACCGAAAAAAACGGCGTCCAGTTGGATGGAAAAGGACGATCGATGGCATTTCCCATATAAATTTATATATAAAATGACAGCAATATTCATTTCATAGCCATCGCTAACGCCGTTTTTTCCCGATTATACGATATGAACTTGGTATGGACACAATCGAACGTCAGGAAGTGGTATCAAAATAGTAGAACAATACTTATTGTATTGTCGCCGAATTTCAATGAAAATTCAGGATTCAATTATACAATCAAACGTCAGGAAGTGATTGTAATTTAGCTCATAAGATTTAATTCCAGCTAACATGGCAAATTGAAAAAAACAGCTCTGATCTATTTTAATATGTTTAAATGATGTAGCAAATTTGAAGGTAGGCTCTATCAGGAAGTATTACGATATGAATTACAAAATGGCAACACTGCACAAAATTCTTTTTAAATTTTGTTTGTAGAAAACTGTTTTCTTTTAAATTTATTGCCCTCTATTATGTAGTAGCGAAACTACCGCATCAAAATATCTGATTTGAAGACAGGCTTTAAAAGCCTGTCTCCTTTTGCTACCTACAATTTTATACATGTAACGAGGCTTCTGTTGCGTAGCTAGATATTCTGTGCCCCGGCCCAATCTCTCACGCCAGATGGCTCACATGCGCAAATAGAGTCCTTCGGCCATATGTTAGTGTTGTAAATCCTCCTAATGCCTTGATAACCATCGCTATTTTTAATTTGAAATCATATATGCTCTAGTGTGGTTCAAAATTAAGTGTGACAACCGAATTTCAAATGGACTTATTCATTTGTACCGGGCAATAGAAACATCAGTAGGAGATATTAGCCGATTGGGCTCCTCCACATGCGCAGTTCGCTTGACCTTGACATATGTGGCTTTCAAACCTCCTTGAGTGATTCCAGAAAGAACCTTGTTGTGAGACCTTAAACGACCTTTAAGGTTGACTTTCAGATGTATTTGAAATGCGTTTGTGTACCATTCACAAGGACCTTGATGTATGATCTTGAAAGACCAGATGTCTTTGGAATGAATCGTGCGTATCGATGCTCTTAGGAGAATATGGGTGGGGGGGAGGTCTTATTTAAACTCTGACATGCCTCAACAGAATCTTGGCCGGTAACGCATATATTTTTGGTGTGTGCAGCATTGTATAGGTTGTTCAGTAATTACTTATAAAGTTTACATTAACAAAATGTTATATATTTGAAGCTTGTGGTAAATCGTTTACGCGAAGTTATAATATGAGGCGCCATAAAGCCGAATCGTGTAAAAAAGCAACCGACCCTGGACCTTCAACACCTAAACGTCAAGCTCTACACCCATCAATATCAAATGTTCAGCACACCTGTACGTCATGTAATATCACAATTCCCAGCAATCAGATATCCCGTCATGAGAGAACATTGCAGCATAGGAATAATGCAGCAATTCCATTATCAGAAAACGTCCAAATTATTCAAACTGCATTTAAATGTAGGATCGTTAGTTATCGAGTATGTGCAGTTAATGTCTACATAGATTACCGAATGTTCTTTAATGAAATAAAATCCACAGTGTTAGGGGACCTTATTGAAAAACATTATTTTTGCTCATAACAGCATCAAAGTAAACATGGAAGTATTTGGTTCTTATATTTTACCATCCACTGAAAATTATAGTAGCGAGAAATCATTTAATACTGCTAATCAAATTATCGATGGGTCTTCAGACTTAGATGAGAAAAGTCATTTGAGTGGTTTGTCGATAAATTGATGACACAAGCATCTTTGAATTTTTGAAAAGACTCAGGTATGTTATAGATAATAAAAGTTAAATAAGATGTATAGAGAATACTATTTCAGTTTATTTTTAGGTTGGGCCTTACAAAAAATTATGTACTTAGAAATTAACGTTAACAAGTTTAACCCTATCGGTGGATCTTCATTCGTTGAGTTGCCAACTCCCATTCGGAGAAAAGAAGCCGTTGTCAATGTCAGAAACATGGATCAGTATTGTTTTGCGTGGGCCATAACGTCAGCCTTGTGTCCAGCTAAGTCTAAAATTGCAGAACTATCTTCATATCCACATTTTGCAACATTGTTAAATATAGCAGGTTTGATTTTCCAATGAATTATTATGCGATATAAAAACCTTTGAACAATTGAATAATATATCAGTTAACGTTTATGGTCTCGAAAGCAAAATTGAAAATAATAAAATAGTTTGGGAAGTTGTAGGTCCATTGCGGTACAAAGAAAGGAAATTGGTGGTACATGTGAATTTACTATTACTAATTGAAGATTGTAAAGTTAATAGTGATGGACATATATGCAATATAAATTGTGTTAAAACACATTATTAAGTTGATAAAAAACTTTGTTCAAGTCGAGTTTCCAGCCAAATAAACTCTCATCAACATAAGATTTACTTTTTATGATGGTTTTTTACATTTCAGTTCAGCACATGCTTTGGTATTGCATCAGAATCATGACTGTAATCACGTGTACACATCAATACCGTCTGTGACCCATAAGCTTGATAAATACGGTAAATGCGTTCCCGAAAACATTCTAAAAATTCGAAACATCGCAAAACAATTATAAGTACCGTTTGTAGTATATGCCGATTTTGAATCAATTCTTAAAACCGATTGCTACTGTTGCGCCAAGTTCAACAAAATCATATACATTAAAAAGCGTCAAACACGAACCTTATTCGTTAGCTTATTTGATAAAATGTTCTTTCGATGATAGTTTTTCTAAATTTGAGACGTATCGCGGTAGTGCAAGGACGCCGCTAAAAGAGTTTGTTTCTCAAGCATAGAAAATGATTTAAGAAGTATTTACAACATATATCTAAAAAGCGATTTTAAGAAGATGATCCCATTGAGCAATAAAGAAAAACTTGAGTTTATTAACGCAAAACATGTTTTATATGTGAAAGATTATTTGATATCCAAGAGCGAAAAGTTAGGGACCACTGTCATCTCACCGGAAAATACGGAGGTGCAGCTCACGGAACCTGTAATATAAATTTTAAATTACCCAATCCTTTGTACCCATTGTCTTTCACAATTTAAGCGGCTACGATTCTCATATGTTCATTAAGGAATGCGTCGTCATGGAGACAAATTGGATATTATTACCCAGAGTAAAGAAAAAGTATGTCTCGTTTACAAAAAGCATTTACGTTGACGATTATGTAGGTAGTAATGGTGAGGTAAAAAAGAAATATTTAAATTGAGGTTTATAGACAGTTTTAAATTTTTATCTACATCTCTTTCAAATTTGGGAAATGGTTTATCAATTGAAAACTTTAAGGAAACAAAAGCATATTTCTGAGAAAGAAAAAATTTGACCTAATGCGTCAAAAAGGTGTATTTCCGAATACATTTATGGATAGTTTGAAGAAAAATGAATAACCGTTCACTTCCTACTAAACATGAATTTTACGATGATTTAAATAACGAACATATTAGCGATGTGGACTATCAAAGAGCAAAGGATGTCTGGCGCTTATTCAATTGCAAAACTCTAGGGGATTATTCTGATTTATACTTAAAATCGGATACTCTTCTTCTGTGCGATGTTTTCGAAAATTTTCGCGATACAAGTTTAAAAAATACATAAATTGATCCACTTCAATACTATAGTTTACCCAGCTTGTCATTTGACTCAATGCTGCGCATGACCAAGGTAGAGTTAGAATTGCTAACGGATATTGATATGATTCACTTTTTTAAAAACGGTATTCGTGGTGGTGTAAGTCAGTGTTCGGAAAGAAAACATATAGCAAATAATAAGTTTCTTCCAAATTATAATCCTTCAGAACCTTCATCATTTATTATGTATTTAGACGCAACAAATTTATATGGATATAGTATGTCTCAACCATTACCATTAAGAGATTTCCGTTGGTTAACAGAACGTGAAATAATAGATTTGTGATATACGGAAACATCAAAATTAACAAAACTAATTCCGAATTTAAACGATAAAAGAAAATATATTGTTCATTATCAAACACTCAAACAAGCCATAAAAAATGATCTGATAGTAACAGAAATTCATAGGGTATTAAAATTCCAGCAGTCACGATGGTTAAAAAATATATCGATTTTAATACAGAACTAAGGAATAAATCTAAAATTTTAAAAAAAAGACTTATTTAAACTATATAATAATGCCGTTTTTGAAAAACCATGGAAAATGTTGAAAATCATAAAGATATTAAATTAGTCACTCATTGGGAAAATAAAGGTAAACGATTAGGAGCCCAGGCTTTGATTGCTAGTCCAAATTTTAAAACCAGCTCAATTTTTACTGAAGATTTAGTCGCAATTCATATGGGTAGACTGAAAAAACTATCTGATAAACCTATATATACGGGATTTTCAATATTGGATATGACTAAAGTTGTAATTTATGATTTTTTCTATAATTTTATTAAAAAGTTTAAGGCCGCTTCTCTATTGTACACTGACACGGATTCATTGATATTAAAATATATACGGAAAATTTTTACCAGATTATGGTTGAAAACCCAACAAAATTTGATACATCAAATTATGCATTTAATAACAACTACAACATTAAGAAAAGCGAATCGATATTGGGTAGAATGAAAGATGAATTTACATCTGATCCAATAAAATGCTTCTATGGCACAGGTGCCAAAGCTTATTATGTGGCCTCAGTCAACACTGAAAAAAAGGCAAAGGTGTAAAAAATCAATAATCGCAAAAGATTTAACTGTAGACGATTATAAGAAAGTAGTAGAACGTGGTGGTCTTATATTTCGTAAAATGAAATCTTTCAAAAGTGACTTGCACGACGTTTACACGATGATAACCAACCGAGTGGCTCTTAATTCTAGAGATGACAAAAGATATCTAATTCCTACGACAACAAAAACTCTACCTTAGGGGCATACAGATATTGAGTTTTATAAAAACAGATCCCGATACTAATTTAAATATATATTTTTATATATCGCCGAACAGATGCTTCGAGATGAAATAGATGAAAGCGTATAAGTAGTAAAGTCCTATCTGTAGATATTAGTTTTAATTGAAAATAGAATATGTAAATGTATATAACTGTGTCCATAAATTCTTACGCATTTGTGGTTTGTAAATGTTTAAATTTTTATGTATTTTTTTTTGTTAACATGTTTTAGAAAAGCTATTTAACTGTGATTTATTTTTATATTACTTAAATAAAATCATATTTGTTTCCAAAAAAAAATCTATGTGTTTTTTTTATTGTTCATATTCACATCTGAATTTAATACTCTAATTAAGATAATTCCTACTAAAAGTTAAAGAGATTGTTTTATTATTCCATAGATATTTAAACTAAACACTTAACAAAGCTACCAAACATGAACTGATATCACTGCATTTTATAGTGTAGGATAAAAATTAGAACAAAGAAGAAAAAATAGTTTGGCAGTCTGTACAGCTGCAGACAAATATATCTTATTCTTAAGTCAGCAAATAATTTCAAATACAATTTAAAGAAAATGCACATTTTCTCTTAGAAGCTATTCATTTTTCAAGTCAAAAACTCTGAACATATATAAACGTGTTTAGGTTCATTAACAAAAAAACATTGATTAAAAAAGATAGCATTGTGACCCAACAACTCATTTTAGCTACTCCTTTTAACTACTCATTTTAAAGAAAAAATGGTATTTTCAAGTTAATGATAACACTACCTATATATGATTTTCTTCTCAACTCTGAGCATATATTGGTATTAAGGCTGTTAAAAAAAATAAAAAAATGTATTAATAATATTTATTTATTTAAAAAAACTATAAAATTATACTATTAAAATAAACTATAAAATTATATAGATAGCACTGAGGGGTATTAAAGAGAGCGTGTCTTTTACGTTCACGCTCTCTAAATATTTTTCTCTGTTTTTTATTGAGTCCTTGAGGTGTAGGTAGTATTATAGGATTCACCCTATAATACTCCTCTGGGCAGTATCCCTGCCCTGGTTCGTCCAACGATAAATCGGATGGTGGGACCGTCTCATCCAGCTGATCCCAGGATATATCGTATGGTATTGGTGGAGGCGTCGTATCGACTGGTTTTGGCGAAACCGTCTCCCATGGTTCGTCCCAGGATATATCAGCTGGTATTGGTGGAGGCGTCATCTCGGCTGGCTTTGGTGGAACTATCTCCCATGGTTCGTCCCAGGATACATCAGCTGGTATTGACGGAGGCGACATATCGGTTGGTTTTATTGAAACCGTCTCCCATGGCTCGTCCCATGATACATCAGCTGGTATTGATGGAGGCATCATATCGGCTGGTTTTGGTGGAACCGTCTCCCATGGTTCATCTCAGGATATGTCAGCTGGCGGTGGTGTTGGAGTTTTACTGGTTTCCACAAATCCATAGTTAACTTGTAAGAAATGGACACTGGTTTGATATTTTAGTAATGTACTGTATTACTAAGTGACAGTATATGATAGAACACAACACAGATTTGAGCTTGAAGTAGAAGTAAACCCCACCATGATTTTAACTCCTCCTACTATCTTTAACTCCGCCCACTATTTTGTGAATAGCTCCCTCCTGCAACCAGTTTCAATATTCCAATGTCGAGAACATTTAAATGGCAACAATGTTACATCTTAATATCGAGAGTTTGTGTGCGTTCAGGGGACACAGCGGCTGACCGGTCGCTGAAACTTTTGCTAAGCGGCTGACTGTTTTTGTGTGTAAAAGAGACCACTTTCTTACGCAACCGCTAACCGTCCCTGAACGCGTCCTTTAGATCTTGATGTTAAGGACTTTTTAAGGTTAAAGTATATAACCGAACATTTAAGATACACTCTGTTTAATGTAACTTTACCCTTGAAACATATTGAAGAATAATATTCAAACAGCATGCATCAGGTATAGGGAGAGTTTGTAGTGGGGTGTTCGTGTATAAAAGTAGCTCAACAGTATAAATTTCATTAGTTTTCCTAGCGAGAGATGTCCGAACATAACCTATTTAATACGCAGACTATAATGGCAAATATAATTTCAGATGATATCGATTTCAACTTGTGAGTGAAGAGTTTGATCGCATATTTGCGAAAGTGGTGGAAGAGGAGAAGAAACAACCGAAAGTGAATATTATATCAAATATTCAGGTGGTTCAGACTAAACCATCTCCAGTAGGGGGTAAAAACAAACAATCCTGATCAAAGTTGAAGAACATACTGAAGGGGGAGACACCTTATAAGAGAAAAAGTGGTGGTGAAAAACGTAATACTAAGTGTAATAAGGAAAAACAAGAACAGCAACCTCACCACGAGCTGCTCCAACAATTGCAGCAAGAGTCGCAACCGGTTCAACACCCACAGCAGCAGCAGCAGCAGCAGCAACAACAAGAAGAGCAGACTTTCGACGACTACTTGAGTGAGGAAGAGCGAAACCTGTTCGCCCAAGTGGTGCGAATAAAAGAACAGTTCTTGGACGAATTCAAGCAAATTGAATTGAGTGTAGTGGAAGCGCGGGAAACACTTGCACTACAACAACTGGAACTTCAGATTAGGGAGGAGCGTCTAAAAAGTGTGAACATAGAATGAGGACTATATTAAGTCTCTTAAAATAATTAGTGTATTGGTTAAGACAGGAAGTTGTAATTATAGTATTTTTTTTAAATGTCAATAAAAAAAAAAAAAGGCTATTTTACAATAATTATTGTGATTATTTTTTTTATTAGAAACAAAGTACTCACAACAATACACTTAAACACTAGTTTGTTCAGGGTAAGAACTAGACGAAGGAAGAATGCGCCGCCATAGGTTTGAAACTTTAGCTATTCTATAATACCGTATAGTATGCGCAGAGGGTGTAACAGAGGGGAGATCGGCTATAAGATAGAGTTCCTCATACGTTATTGCATTAGTCTTCAGATATTGCCGAAGAGATAAAAACATGTCTTCTGTAAATGGTGAGGAAATATTAAATTCCCTTCCGGACTGTGAAGATCCGAACTACACAGTGATCTTAGATTTAGAAGATCTCGGTTCAAAAACGAGAGGAGATACAGGAAAGACTGGAAAAATGAAGAACAATCAAGAATATCGCAGAAACAGCATTCGCCCGGCTCAGATCTACCAAATTTGAAGCGGAATGCTGATTTATTTTTAACAAAACTAATAATTTACAGGAGAAGAAAGAAAACAGTATCTTCATCATAATCAACAACAATTGCTACATTGTCGGGGTCTTTATCACATCGTGTCGCACCATCACCTGGGGAGAAGCTTCTGGTTCAAACATCCAGATATTAATGAAACCTATAGAAAAAAATCAAGAGGGGATTGCGCAGCCGCGGTGGCAAAGCGCCGAAGCGGTAGTGAGAGGCGGAAGCCCTAAAGGAGCCTTCTATCTTGAGCTTCTTCGATGGCTCAAAAGAAATTGAGCATCCAAAAATCCAAAAGGACGCTTTTCAGAGCGGCAATTGCCATTGAAAAATTCAATACATTTTTGGCGTATATGTACTTTAGTATATTTTTTGCTCTGGTAAATAATATATAGCAATACGTAACCGTCCGCCACCAA